>NW_020664448.1:18683628-18728963 GCF_002925995.2 Terrapene triunguis
CAAGTTTTCTCCCTCCTCCTTATGACACCCTTTTAGATACCTGAAAAATTTTGGCAAACAGCCCTGTCAGGAGGGTTGGGGTTGATGAGTTTCTCTTCCAAACTATGGACCTGGCTATTACATTTGAGGGGAGGCTCCTTATCTGGGCCATTGTTTTATCTTTCCTGCCTGATTTCTATTTAACAACACCTTTTGAGCTAACTGTGCATACGGACAGGGCAATACAACACCAACACACTGAGCGGCATATGGTATTTATGAAAACTAATACAAATATTTCCCAGTTCTGCACATTAACCATCTTCACTGGCTTTCTTTAGACACTTCCAATCTCAAGAGGCAACATCCTGGCATGGGTTAAAATCTATTTTAAACAATAGGAAACAGAGCTCTAGTAAGTGGCTATATTGAATAGGCCGAATTCTTCGCTGCTGTAAATTGGCATAGCTCACTAATTCCAGTGCAGCTGTGCAAATTGACACCAGCAGAAAATCTGGCCCAATATTTCCTTTGTGCTCTGATATGACCTGCATAAAGGATAGTTTTGTTAATTGTTGCTATTGTATCACTCTTCCCCTTTCTTCCAGCCTTCTCTTATTTCTTTTCCCTGTCCTGCTAATATACACACTCTATCTCAGTTTCCATATTCCTTCACCAGACATCTGTTGTTCCTCCACCCCCAAATGCCCCCCGAACAAACAAACAAAACCCCCAAACCATCATTTGCATTTTAAATTTCACCCTGTCTCTTCATATCATTGTGAATTTTGCAGACAGCTGCCAATTTCATAAAAATCTAATCTATGAAACTGGTTGAAATTTGGCATACAAATTTTGTTTCTTAATAAGACTTCAGTTTTGCCACACACACAAAAATGTAAACTGAGCAAAAAGCAGCAAGTTGTGATAAACTCTAGTGATTAGTGGTGAGAATGGATTTGAAATATCTTGCTTTTCTTATTGTTCATCATCTTCTCAGTAGACGCAAAAACAACAAAAAAAGCATCTTTGTTAAATTGGTTCTAAGTGTGAAAACTAGTTACTAAGAACTTTAGGGAATACTCTTTAAGAAGACAGCAGAGAGAGAGAGAGAGAGAGAGAAAGAGAGAGAGACATACACAACACCAACAAATGCTAAAACCCCAAGAAATTCAAAATTAAGCTTACTCTTAAACATTTGATATTATGGAAAGGTAGTTTCTGCATCGCAGTATCAAGAGACTGCATGGTAATCTGTGAGAAAGCTTCATATTTAAGCCGTGATATATTGTACTTTCTTTGCATTGTATATTGATTTTAATTTTCGCATCCCTAATACAAAAATTAATCCTCATGGTGTCTATCCAACAGCGAGGTATCTAAGCATATACAAGGAGACCTGGACTTTTTTTTTTCCAGTGAATGGTAAATTTGCTGAAAAATGCATTGGCCCAGCGAGAGAGTGGGAATGATTTTACAGCCTAGTGGTGAAGGCACTCCCATGGGAGGTGGGAAACCTGCATTCATTTCCCTACTCCAATGACTATATGATTATTTATACACACTAGAACATCTCGAACAAAGGAGCCCCATCTCTGAGTATCCCATGGCTCGGATACCTTCTTGCAATGTGGGAGACCCATGTTGAACTCTCTTTGTTACAACAGGCAAAGGGAAGAAATGAACCCCTGTCTCTATCATCCCAGGTGAGTGCTTTACCCACTGCACCAGAAGTTATATGGAAGTGTCCTTCTCCTCCAGCTGTTTTGTGAAGCTAGCCCTTTAACAATGTCCAGAAACAAATGTTTCGTGTGGAACAAAACATTTAGTTCAACCCAAAACAAACTTTTGGTATTTCCCAAAAGTTATTGGAATTTTCAAATTTGGTTTGCCCCAAACCAATTTTTTCTTTTTCTTTTTTTTAACATATTTTTAACTGCCAGTGAACCAGAAAATCAATTATTTGTCCCGTTCCATATATAAGCCATATCAATGTGGCTAACAGAGAACACTTTGCTTTTCCCCATATCTGGTCATTGTCGATATCAAAGTAATCTACAGAGGTGATGTTTAGCAATTGAAGCTCCATCAGGCTTGAAATTTACTGTTTTCCCATTTTTGTACTGCACCTTTGAAATCTTGTTTCATGTCTGAACAGTGAATCTCCTCCTGCTCAGGAGCATGGCTTGACTGGAGGATTTATAAATCCCCAGAGAAGTTTGTCTGCTTTATCAAGCAATCCTACCTGTTTTCTTCAGAATCCAACTTACAGTGATACAATTCCTATGTTTCGTCTTCCTGCCCCACCAATGGTAACCAATGGGTAAACTAATTTCCTACATAATGGAAAGATTTGTGACAGCTTAAATGTGACACTGGGATAATGAATTGAACTGGGCTCATTTCAAATCTCATTCCCGCAAGAAAGATGGTTGTGACCTAGGAATTGTTTTCGTAGCTGCCAGCCATTTTCAAATGAGTTTTTGGCTTAGTTCAAAAAAAGGCACAATCTTTGTAGTGCCTCATCGGTGTCTAAAGTACCAACATTAGGATTGCTTTATATTCCCTTCTTTTAACACTTTGAAAATATTGCATTCTGCAGCATTCCAGCTGGCTGAAATTCAGAAGCTCACAGTGTTCACATTTGGAATCTGTACTGATGGATTTTTAGGGAATAACAGGTTGGAGATTTTTTCCCCCATGTGTCTATGCAACTGATGACACACTTCACAAGATAATTCAGATTTGTCATTGCATATTGCCACTTCTTGAAAGTGTCAGTCCTAGTGTTATGCATGAATGTAAGCAAAGATGAGCAGTGTGAGCAGGTTTGATATTGTGAATACATGTACTAGGGAATTATATTAATGGAAAGAAATATTTACTAAGAGGAAAATTATGTTCACTTTTATCAAGGTGAGAGTTACTCTGTTGAATCTACCATTGTCACAATCAAAGGCTGGCTGCGGGATGATTAAACTAGGAAAAATACAAAACAAAATTAGATGTAATTAATCCTTTCTATGTGCTAAAACATAGCAGTGTGTCTCTTCCTTGCATTACTATGTAGTGATGGCATAACCTTAAAAAATTAAAGTCCCTGCATGTAATAAACAGGTGAAGCAAAATGTGAAGAAGGCAGGAATCCTGACAACTTCAGAACTTTGTTTAATACTTGGTGTGTCCCTCCCTAAAGTCAATGCATTTTTTAAAAATGCAGCAAAAGTTTGCAACTAAGTTCTGGAAAGTTTTGCTAAATTTCCAGTTCTACCATGGGCATTTTGTACAACACAATCAGCAGGGAAAACATAGCCCAGCTCTATTTTATATCCGCCATGTGATTTTAGCAAAATCATCTATTCAAATACATGTGACTCAGGCACGTATAATGCTGTAAAACCTCTTTCCCACATTATATAATTATATATGTGTAATTCTGACCTCATTTAAGCTATAATCCAAGAAAGCACTTAATGCATATTTCATTTTAAGGAGGCAAGTAGGTCCCTTTGAAGGTGAAATCCTGATCCCATTGAAGTCTATGGAAAAATTTCTATGGATTTCAATGGAGTGAGGAATGATTTTCAAACTGAAATCTAAGCACATGCTTACGGGGTGGGTGGGGAGGGTGTTCGCTTTTTTTTGTTTTGTTGCTGGATTGGGGCCTTACCATTCATCTAACTGGCTGCTATATGTCTTGACTTGGACTGCCTCAGACCAATGCAAATTAATGTAGATTGTGGCCCCGTTTCTTGAAATACATTTTTGTTGTTGTTCTAACTGCCTTTCTGTTGTTGGGCATCCCTTAGGTCTATATCACCATGACGACTGACTCCAGTAAAGCACATTCACCAAGCCTGATCCAGAGCTCATTAAAGCCGATGGGAATCTTTCAAAGTGATACACAGGAATTTGGGGGCATCCTTAGCAATATGACAGTGCTACTGAGTGCATTTCAGACATCTGAGAAGAATGATTAGATACAAATACAACAGAAGGATCACAATTTCTGAAAGACCTTTCTAAAAGGTCACGCACAGAACCAATAGTTGACTTTTAATGGAATAAAAGTTCATTATCTGTGAATAAGCATAGGATTACTGAACACAACACTAATTTAAAGATGTTGTGCAAAGAAGGACTGTCAGTATTGGCCAAATTCTTCTCATTCTATGCCTGAAGAGATCTCTAAATATGTTCAAAATGAGAATCTACCATTATTTTTTCCTGAGAGAATTTTGTGCCACTGCACAATGCAGAATTTGCACAGAATTAATGTTCTGCACAAATTTTCATTTTTCCCTGCAGAATTGGTCGGCAGAGCTGCCGGCCACCACTAGGAGCCACTTGATCCATCAGAGCCCGGCTCTCCAGCTCACAAATGCAGGACACTATCAGGGGGAGGAGAAGGGAGTGGGGGAGCTGGAGGGTTCCAGGCAGCTGTGGTTCCCTAGACATCCTGAAGGAAGGAGGCGGTGTGCAGGAAACTCAGTACAAGCCTAGGACTCAGCATCAGGTTGTTTCTCTTTCTGGGTTCTGGGGGTAGGAAGTCCAGGTGTCTGGGCTGGGAGGGTTCCCTACAGCTGCGCTTTGAGAGGGAGGGGGTTTGGGTGTATGACTATGGAGGGGCAGAGTTTTCCACCACAATGTGGCCAGCTGTCATGTTTGACACATACAGACTGAGGTGCCCAACAAAAGCATAACATAGAAAGAGGAACTGGGTTGTCGTGGGGGGTTTCTTTAACACTCTACTCCTGGGGGAATCTTTTTTGTTGTCTGTATTGTTACAGATATACTTGCTGACAGGTATTTTGAAATAAATTACCAGAATAATTGAAACTGGTGTAATTATATTGTGTTATTTTGACAACTAAATATGCAAACATTTTCAGAATTTTAAAATATGGTGTGCAGAATTTTTAATTTTTTGACGCAGAATTCCTACAGGAGTAATTATTGTGTCGTGCTATTGAAAAACAAATGTGGATTACGAGATCTGTACTCAAGATTTTATCAGCAGAGCCCAGTATTGTATGTGATTTAATTCAATGTAGGTGGATTTTCATTTAAAATAAGCCTCCATGAAGTTTTCACCATCTTCTCAATACAGCTCTTGTTCAAAATACAAGCTGAAAACCCATTTTTGTGGATGTTAGGTTTTTTGTCCTTAGTGTTGTAAAGCATTTTTATTGATCCTTTATTCAATCCTGCTATTGTAAAGGGTCATGCTACATGGGAATTGTACTTTATAAATAAATAATAATATTGAAAAAGGCAGCTCTTCTGCAAAGGAGTTCCCAGAGGGGAGCAGACTGACATTTTAACCAATATGGCCTTTATGAAAGATGTAAGAGCTATCCAAGAGAAAACCAACTTACTGTGTGTACCACAGGGTCTGTGATCCTCACAGAAACCAGGAAACTGAGTTCTAGTATATATCAGTATTACTTTTGTTCAGCCCTGCATTGTTTATAATGGTCATTTCTATTCAGGTCCAACCAGTCATGGTCTAAATTTATTGTAGCAGTGTGAAGTTGTTGGCCTACATGCTCCCTTCTTTTAGGAATCACACAGGGGATCGACCATTCTGATTCTAAGGAAACCGAAGCTGGGTGGCCACACAAAAGGGTAACATGCTAGGCAGGATATTTTACTTCCCACACAGAGCTACTACTGTCCCTGTTGCACAAATTTAGTGTGGCCACAGGCTTCATGGGAAAGGGAGGAGTGATGATGGAGTGGGAATAGAAAACAGGAAGCAACCACTCTAAGCAACATGTTCTCCTCCCTCTGCAGAATAATATCGCTACACAAGAATAGTATTAGTTAATGTGGCTTCCATTAGCAGTTACTTCTCAGCTATATGCTGTAACCCCATGAAAGGGATAATAGACACCTTGTCCACATTAGCAGTGATACCTAGGATACGTGTAGCTAAACAGCACAGTGAAAAGCAGGCTGTATTCACCCTGTGGTGTGTAGGTACACATCTCTGTCGGGGGGGAGGCAATGGACAAAGTCTCTTGCAGCAGGGAGTTGAAGGAGCTTTTCCCTGCTGCCTCCCCCCTGCAGGACCTTTTCAGTGGCATAGAAAGGCTCCGGCAGCTCCCCATTGCTGGAGCTTTGTCCTGAGATGGAGAAAGTCTCCCGCAGCAGGGAGGCAGCAGGATGCTCTGGGTATGTCTGCACTGCAGTTAGACACCTGTGACTGGGACCCTGCAAGGTGGGAGTGTCTCAGAACTCGGGCTGCAGTCTCAGTGGTGACATTTCATATTTTGGTGATGGGGGCAACTTTAACCATGATTCCAGTGGCTACTTAGACACTTGAAAATGCTAGTTTTTTTTGTTTTTTTCTTAACTTAGAAATTAGCTGATGGGGCACTGTATCTAATTCCTCTATATCAAAAAAGAATTAAATAAATATTAGACCCACTCAGCTCTAATACTAACATGTTCTCTCATCTTGTGTCAAGTCACTTAAGGGACACTGGTTAGGTTTAAAATTTTAATGTATATTCTTACTTTGTTACTAACTCTTGATTATAACAATTGAAACAATTGTAGAAAAATCTATATTGCTCTCTATCACTTTTTTGCAGTTCACCAAGCTTGGAATAGATCATTTAACTTCGGAAACATCCTACTAGGGCAAGGCCCTGTGAGTTTTTACTTCATCTGCCTGGGGCTCTAGGTGTGTTACCCAGAGGTGAAAGTAAACCGGTATGGTACGGTGTACCGGTAAGAAAGTGCCGACTGTACCAGCTGGGCCGCTGATGTGGGGGAGAGGGGGGGCAAAAGGGTCAGCTTTAAATCACTTTAAATCACCCCAGGGTTCCTGGCCGACACTGTTGCTACCACGGGGCTCTGGTGGGGATTTAAAGGGCCTGCAGCTCAGTCCGCTACTGCAGTAGCAGCAGCGGTGGCCGGGAGCCCCAAGGCTCCAATGGCAATTTAAAGGGCTTGGGACTCCCGGCCACTGCTGCTGCCACCGCGCCTGCGGACGGAGCCCCAGACACTTTAAATCACAGCTGAAGCCCCAGGCAGCATGGGCCGGGCAGTGCTGAAGGGCTGTCTGGGGGATTTTGACCCCAGCTCCATTCCTTCTGCTGGAGGGCCCACCCCTTCTGTCCGAGGCCCCGCCCCTCTTGGGGGCCCAAAACCGCCACCCCACCTTGCCCAGGACCCCAGCCGCCCTGCGTACTGGTAAGTCATTTAAGTTACTTTCACCTCTGGTGTTACCCCACTACAAATAATAAACTAGAAATTGTCCTTAACCAGGAGTGAAACTGACACTTTCAAGTCAATTTCAGAGTATTGCTAATCCCAAATGTTCAAAAATCATGAATCAGGCTCACCAAAAATCACGAGATTGGCTTTAAAATCATGAGATTATGTAAAAATAATAGATTTGTTCTTTTTATTTGCCTTCTGCTTTTTGAGCCTTTAGGGGTTCACTGGGGTCAAATTTTGAAGCTTTCTACATAGCCACAAGGGCTAGAAACTTCATTTTTCTTTTAGAATGAAGGCTGAAATGATCACATATCACTACAGTGATTGAGTTGCAGTTCTCATAGGAGAATATTTAAAACCAAACACCACGAAAATTCCAGATTTTAAAGTTGAGAAAAAAAAAAAAGACTTCTGAGGTATATCAAGGCCACTGCAGGCACAAAAGGAACATAAACAGGCACAGGAGCTCTGGGGAGGTCTTTCTCTTGAAAGAAAGTTTGAGGATCAAATCTTCTAATCCTTAATCAGGTAAAACTTGTATTGCCATCAACGCTTCCACTCATAGATAATAACATGTGCTCAATAACTATACACTTCATACTTAAATATCTGAACCATCTTATCCAGGGCTGCACATTTTATACACGTTGGCTCAGGGACTACATTTTCTGGCATATTCTGAACAGTGCTGAGCTCACAGATGGTGCCCAGTGGAATAATACAAATCATGACAATAATTGTCAACTTTATGCACCCTGTGGATGCAATTTCTGTTCTTGTGGAATTGGCCTGAATACAGCTGAAACCCTAATAATTTGAGGCATAAACACGTCTGATACTTATATAACACTTTCTCATTCCTTCCTTTTCTCAAACTCAGAACAAAAAATGACAAAACAAAATAGTTTTCAGTTACAATGCAAAACTGCACAATAGCCATTGCACAACCCAGCATGGGGCAGAACCTGCCATCTCTTGGGAGTTAAGTGATCTTCTCTCCTCTGACTCTCATTTTCTCTTTCTTTATCCTTCCTGACCTCTGTGCAGCTTTCCATGCTGTCAACCATGACATCCTTCCTAACTGCCTGGGACCGTTTGCTGGAGTCTCAGAGAACTGTCCACCTTGGTTTTGCTCCCATCGATCAGAGTCCTCTTTTTTTTACAGCATGCAGAAAGACTAGTCTGCTGGATAAGGAGCTAGCCCTGAAAGACCTGGGTTTTACTCCCCCCATGGACTTCCTGTATGACCTCATGTCGGTTCCTTAAGGACAGAGTTTCAAAACCTTTTAGGCACCCAAAGATGCAGCTAGGCATCTAGTGGGGTTTACAAAGCACCTAACCTTCTAGGCGCTTTTGAAAATCCTACTAGGTGCTTAAATACCTTTGAAAATCTGGCCTTTAGTCTCTGTGTGCCTCAGTGCCCCATCTATACAATGGAGATAACAGCACTGCTCTACCTCACTGAGGGGCTGTGAGGAGAAATGGGTTAGACATTGTTAGGGGCCACATAAGTACCACAGGTAGAGTGGGAACTTCTCCATACCACTGCTATCCCTTCCCTCGGTTTTGGCCCCTTCTTATCACCTATGCCCCCAAATCTCCACTTTTTCTGAATGTAACCTTGGTTCAGAGGGCTTGGCTGTATTTCTTCTGAATCACTGTGTTCTCTCTATAACAACACCTCCCCCCCCCACACACACAGAGGGATTCCTGTTTTATGGGCTCCAGTTCCAGACTCTTAATGTAATTACCAGCCCTTTCTTATCTTAATCATCCTGCCTCTGTTTGTAAACAAAATACTGACTCCCTGCCCCAAGGGCACAAGCTGGGAGCCTCATCTCTGCTCTGCAGAATTTATATGTCACACTAATGCTGTGCTTCTGATCCTCTGTACCTCGGGGGAACACCCTGCACTCTTATAATATGATTGTGTGGTATCCAATGCAAAGTTTGTCATGTTGTGTGTCTTCAGAAGGCTCATGATGCACTGAGCATTGTTGTTATAGTAATGTTATGTTATAGGTTGTAATTTCATGTATATAATTATGAGGCTGGAAATGGGTCCTCATGGCATAAAACAAGCCCAGGCAAAACTCTCCAGGAACAGAGGAGCAGTTCACACCTCATCAGGGCATGTATGGGACAAACCCAGCCTCACAGGAACAAAGGACACTGGCCTAGGCAGCAACAAAGGATCTGTTGGACTCTCCAGTGAGTCACCCCCCTTCCCTTGGTCAGTTTGGGACTGCGATAAGGTAATGCTCACCTGACCCTGAAGCGGGAGGGGCAAAGCCAAGAGGGAAGAAAGAACATGATAAAAGGGGGAGACGTTTGCCATGCTCTTCCTTTCTCTTCCACCTCCATCTACAGACACCACCACCAAGCGAAGCGCTGATCAAAGGGGAGAGCTTGGCTGAAGGGCAACCAGCCAGCCTGTGGTGAGAAGCATCTAAGTTTGTAAGGGCATTGAAAGTGTTAAGATCAGCTTAGAATCTGCTTTGCTTTTATTTCATTTGACCAAATCTGACTTGTGCTTTGGCTTATAATAATTTAAAATCTATTTTTGTAGTTAATACATTTGTTTGATTATTCTACCTGAAGCAGTGCGTTTGGTTTGAAGCATGTCAGAGATTCTCCTTGAGATAACAAGCCTGGTACATATCAATTTGTTTTTTAAATTGATGAGCTCATATAAGCTTGCAGCATCCAGCGGGCATCATTGGACACTGCAAGACGGAGGTTCCTAAGGTTGTGTCTGGGACTGGAGATATTGGCTAGTGTCATTCGGTTGCACAATCGAAGCAGCGGCTGGCCAAAAGTGGTCACACACGTAGCTGGGAGCAGCTTACATGCCAGAGGCTGTGCGTGAACAGCCTTGGAGTTGGGGTTCTCACAGCACAGCAGGGTAAGGCTGGCTCCCAGAGTCGAGGATTGGAGTGACCCTTTCCCCCTATTCCTCCACTCCTCTGCCCCCTAATATCCCTCCCCTCCAAGGAAACATTCATATGTCTATTTATCTCCCAGAGACTTTGATTTCATTCTCCACAAAATAAAGTTGCCACCCATGTCTTACAAATTGCATCAATTTCCAGCCAACTCAATTCAAAATTCCTTTTGTCTTAGGTGAGGGCTTGTGATTATTTTATTCTTAGTTATGATTAACTGAAGAGTGAGTTTACAGCCATCAGTCTCCACAAGGTCTGTGGTCCATCTGGTCATTAGTACCTCTCAATTTAAGAGTACAAGGCAGAAAAAGAAAACCTTTTTGGGGGCTGGGGGCTGTAACTCAGGAACCTCTTGATCAAATGACCCCACATTTGGATCACTGATGCAACCCTGCATCCCCATGAGGTACATCAAATATCAAAGCAATCTGAGAAACCATTCAGATTTTAGAGCACTTACAAGAGTCGGGCTTTAAAGCATATAAAATGGTGGGGATGGAAACCCTCTAGCCATTTTTCTATATTGGTGCATTCACACTGCAGAGATGAACATTACCTTAAATACCATTGTCAGGTTGGGTCCCCCAAAGATTTAGTGGGTGCCATGCATTACCTTCGGTAAAACTCTAAAGGTTGAGACCATTTTGCCCCACATGATAACAATAGTTTAATCTCTAGCTGTGTGCAAAAATAACACACTTAGATCCTTTTTGGAAAAAAAGAGACTATTTTTTCGGTGGGCGGGAGGGAGGACAACTTATATCTCCAGAACCTCTGTGCCATATGACCCCAAATTTGGGTCACACCCTGCACCCTTTTGAGGCACACTTCAAAAGAAACCTACCAAACTTGTTGATTTTAGACTTTAAAAGGTCATCTTTTAAACAGAAGTTGTGATGCACCACTATAATCAAATACAGTTTGATTCTCCATTAATTATACTGAATAAGAAATCCAAAAGTATTTTTTCTTGTTGAATTAAGCTTATACTTTCTGAAAGATTTGAGCTACCATACTAGTCAAGAGGTCAGACTAGATGATCATGCCACTCCCTTCTGTCCTTAAAATCTGTACAGTCATTGCCTCACAGATATTAGAAAAAAATAAAATCAAAATTTTAGAGTGTAATTTTCCACCTGAAAACTCTGCCAAAATCTGTTGTAAAAAAGATCAAAATCAAAATTCCCATATTTTTAATCTATGCCAACTCCCCAGTCAGGTAAAGCAGTTTTTAGTGAGCACTTGAATAGCTAAGGACAGCCAAAAATTTACTTTTTTCTTTTAAAAAGACTGGTAAGCCACACAGCCTAGCTATCAGTAGAAACATTTCAATTTTCATAAATAAATAGGCCAATGGTTCAATATAATATAGTATCGTGTCTCTTGTGGTAGCCTATACTAAAGCATCTGGGTTGTGACTCAGTCCCACAGTTTTCTGTGTGTGGGTAGTCCAAAATTTTCAGTGCTGTGGGCCGGATGATAGTTTTGGGACACCATTGTGGGCCACATACAGCAATAAAATTCCAGATCTTTTTGTTTGTTTGTTTGTTTAGTATTTACCCATTAAAGTGTTAATGGGGTTATGAAGTAATGTGATTAAATAAAATAAGAGAATAGCTGATTTCTTATTTAAACTTCAGTGACATAACCAGGCAGTCCCAGAAACTTTTCAAATTGTACGCATGCCTTCCCCTTTATGACTGAGGGAGGAGACTCTGGCAGCAGTCTCACTGCCGTCAGTGCACATGCTCAGACCCTTTGGTTTGTGCAGTGGTAAAGAGTCCCTCCCCGCTTCTTGGGGCAATGGGTGCCAGCTGCACTGACCACCATAAAGAAGGCAGGGACAGGGGGCCACAAGGCTCTGAGGCTACAGAACAGCTGCTGCCTCCCCTCCTGGCCAGGCCTGACACAGCAATTGAAGCAGCCCTGCAGTCAGGGGCCTGTCACCCACACAGGAGGTAATGGGTTGGGGTGCCCACATCCCCCTCAATCCCCTGTCCCAGGCAGGGCAGCTGAGGGAATTGGGGCTGCAGCCCAGATGCCAGGGTTTTCCATGGGGAGTGGGGGCATGGGAGAGGGGGAAGGATAGCTCAGTGGTTTGAGCATTGGCCTGTTAAACCCAGGGTTGTGAGTTTAATCCTTGAGGGGGCCATTTAGGGATCTGGGGCAAAAATCTGTCTGGGGATTGGTCTTGCTTTGAGCAGGGGGTTGGACTAGATGACCTCCTGAGGTCCCTTCCAACCCTGAGATTCTATGACCCACAAGGCTGCATAGTACCATCTCTTCACTCTCCAGACATTTGTGGGCCAGTTAGACTCGTCCTGCGGGACAGATCCATCCCTCAGGCTGTCAGTTGGAGGCTGGACAGACTCATCCCATAGGCCAAATCTGGCCCTCAGGCTATCAGTTGTACCACCCTTAGAGATAAAATTCCCTGGAGAAGACTGAAATGTAGAAATAAAATAAAATGATGAATAAAAAAATGATGCCATGAGTGCAGGGGACTAGACAAGATGACCTCAAGGTCCCTTCAAGTCCTAAGATTCTATAATTTCTATGGCAGTAAGCACTGAGGCCATCAAGGTGTAACTATGAATACAATAAAATAGGGTTACACAATCTAAGGTCTTTGTCTGCTCATTTTTCTCTCTCTCAAGGAGGAAATAATCCCAGCCAGAAATCCAAATTCTTTTTTCTGTCTATGATAGTTATTTGAAAATGACAGCTATAATTAAACAAACCATTAGTAGATGATCCTTTTCCTATTTATCCTGGTGAAGGAGGCTAGATTCTAACAAGATGGGTCTAATGCAGCAAATAATTTATGGTCTGCATATTCTATAAACCTTCCATTTCCTCTGATGTTCTATCAAGAGATACACAGGCTATTTATTAGTTAATTTTTTATGACACAATGAAACCTGAAGATCTGGATTTTGTAAACTCCAATTAATTTAGCAAATGGGATGTCATTTTCTTGTTTGTTCCCAGTGAAGTTTATTTTTCATTTTGTGGCAGGATATTCAATTGTGCTGTATTAACTACACTATAACTCCCCCAGCTAGCAGTAGAGACAGTATTTGGCCTGAATTCATTTGGTCAAGATGTTACCCAAGATGCTTTAATTTCCTATTTTGACACAAGTAACGGTGGCTAATACAAGCATTATCTTCTCTTGTAGACGATAATTATTATTTATTAAGTGCTGATAGTGCGCTCTACACAATATGTAAGTACAAACATGGTCTCTGCTCCACAGGAGACTGAAGGTGTCATTTTCCACTTTGTGCACTGTGTGCAAGGAACTGGGATAATATATAGTCCCTATGCTTTCTTGAAGGCCCATAACATCCCAAAGGGGGCAGGTAAAGATGGGAAGAAAGGCAACGACTTAGGTGAGCAAGTTGCAGCTTTTTAAGGGAATGTGCAATGTGCATATTCTTCTTGTCCATGGGGGATTAGGGAGAGGGATTTTGCCTCCAAACTGTGCTGGCAGGCAATTAAAGGGTTAATCTGGAAGGTTTTATTCCACCTAAAAGACATTCTGACCATCTATAGCTCTTCTGCATTGTCTGTGTCAAAGCTCTTACCTAGGTGAAACTTACAGGTGTCTGAGTGTGCTCCTTGCTCCTGTCTGCATCTCAACACAACACCAGACTCCTGCTGTACTAGACGAATTCTGCACTACTCCCTACTGAGGGTTTGGGCAAAATGTCATGATTGCAGATGCACATGCATCCGATGAAGTGGGCATTCACCCACAAAAGCTTATGCTCCAATACATCTGTTAGTCTTAAAGGTGCCACAGGACTCTCTGTTGCTTTTTACAGATCCAGACTAACACAGCTACCCCTCTGATACATGATTGCAGATGTTCACTTTCTGGTGAAGAACCAGGTACCTTGACCATATACTATTTCAGTGTCCTTTACATATGGTTTTTGGACTGAACTGACTGATAACATTAATATGCCATCTTGGGTGAAAATTATGCCTCAGAAACATACAATGAAGCCCATGGGAATTGTGATTACATGAGACAGGGCAGAAATTATTCTTCTGTTTGGTAAAAGTAAATTTAAAAGAGGCCTGCCTATTCAATCCACTCCTTGTAGGATTCTTTTCTTGTGTCATATCACATCCCTGTCTGCAATATGCTACTTTAGATAAGGTCATATCAGTGGGCCATTTTTAGGGTTAAGAACATAAGAACGGCCATACTGGGTCAGACCAAAGGTCGATCAAGCCCATTATCCTGTCCTCTGACAGTGGCCAATGCCAGGTGCCCCAGAGGGAATGAACAGACAGGTTATCTCAAGTGATCCATGCCCTATCACCCAATCCCAGTTTCTGGCAAACAGAGGCTAGGGACACCATTCCTGCCCATCCTGGCTAATAGCCATTGATAGATCTATCTTCCATGAATCTATCTAGCTCCCTTTTGAACCCTGTTATAGTACTGGCCTTCACAACACCCTCTGGCAAGGCGTTCCAGAGGTTGACAATGCTTTCCATGAAAAAATACTTTCTTGTGTTTGTTATAAACCTGCTACTTATTAATTTCATTTGGTGGCCCCTTGTTCTTGTATTATGAGAAGGAGTAAATAACACTTCCATATTTATTTTCTCTATACCACTCATGATTTTGTAAACCTCTATCATATCCCCCCTTAGTCGCCTCTTTTCCAAGCTGAAAAGTCCCAGTCTTATCAATCTCTCCTCATACGGAAGCCGTTCCATACCCCTAATAATTTTTGTTGCCCTTTTCTGAACCTTTTCCAATTCCAATATATCTTTTTTGAGATGGGACGACCACATCTGCACACAGTATTCAAGGTGTGAGGGTACCATGGATTTATATAGAGGCAATAATGATATTTTCTGTCTTATTATCTACCCCTTTCTTGATGATTCCCAACATTCTGTTCGGTTTTTTGACTGCTGATGCACATTGAGTGGATGATTTCAGAGAACTATCTACAATGACTCCAAGATCTCTTTCTTGAGTGGTAACAGCTAATTTAGACTCCATCATTGATTATGTATTCTAGTAGATTGGTGAGGCATGATTTCCCTTACAAAAACCATGTTGACTATTTCCCAACAAATTATGTTCATCTATGTGTCTGACAATTTTGTTCTTTATGATAGTTTCAACCAGTTTGCCTGGTACTGAAGTGAGGCTTACTGGCCTGTAGTTGCCAGGGTCACCTCTGGAGCCCTTTTTAAAAATTAGCTTCACATTAGCTATCCTCCAGTCATTTGGTACAGAAGCTGATTTAAATGTTAGGTTACAGATGACAGTTAGTAGTCCTGCAATTTCACATTTGAGTTCCTTCAGAACTCTTGGGTGAATACCATCAGGTCCAGGAGACTTATTACTGTTTAGTTTATCAATTTGTTCCAAAATCTTCTCTAGTGACACCTCAATTTGGGACAGTTCTTCAGATCTGTCACCCAAAAAGAATGGCTCAGGTTTAGGAATCTCCCTCACATCCTCAACAGTGAAGACCGATGCAAAGAATTCATTTAGTTTCTCCACAATGGCCTTATCATTTTTGAGTGCTCCTTTAGCATCTCGATTGTCCAGTGGCCCCAGGCTTTCTGCTTCTGATGTATTTAAAAAAAATTTTGCTATTGCTTTTGGAGTCTTTGGCTAGCTGTTCTTCAAATTCTTTTTTGGTTTTTCTAATTATATTTTTACACTTCATTTGCCAGAGTTTATGGTCTTTTCTATTTTCCTCATTAGGATTTATCTTCCACTTTTTAAAGAATGCCTTTTTGCCTCTCACTGCTTCTTTTACTTTGTTGTTTAACTCTTTTTTTGGTTCTCTTACTATGTTTTTTAAATTGGGGTATACATTTAAGTTGAGACTCTATTATGGTGTCTTTAAAAAGTTTCCACGCAGCTTGCAGGGATTTTACTTTTGGTACTGTACCTTTTAACTTCTGTTTCACTAACCTCCTCATTTTTTTGTAGTTCCCCTTTCTGAAATTAAATGCTACAAATGGTTGATATCATCTTGTAGGTCTCACAGCTGTGTCCTGAGATTTACCCTGTTGGATTTAAATCCTTTTAAAATTGAAGGTTTTATTAAAGGAAAGGGGCAGCACAGAGCACCTATGTTGGGTCTTTTTAGTAAATATACACTGTATTTCTTTATTTTTTTATTTGTCTATCTCCCTTGGGTCAATGTGTCCATGTGAATGGGCTGATGAAGATACAAATGCATACATATAAAAAACAAAACAAAAACACCTATTATAATCCACTTGTCCTTAGGATTTCCTTGTCATTATGACTTCTGAAATCTCATATCAAGGAATACTAGGCATCCACTATTTTTTTTTAACTTTCTGTACTATTGGCTGAACAAAGAATAATAATTACATACGCAGAGAAGAAACATAATAGGAGCATGTGAACCAAACAAGCATTGATGATCACTGTATACAGGAGTCTAATTATTTCCAGGGTCTATAGGAAAGTGTCACTTCAGCCACAGGTACTTTGGAACTCGACCATCTTCTATTGCAAAAATAGCTTCAAGTAATGAATAGCTTCCATAACTAAACAGAACAATCAGACAATTATTTCTCTGCTGTAGGTAAACTAATGGCTAGTTGGACAGCACTTTCAGTTCCTTTCCAGGGAAATAAAATGTACTGAAGCAAAGGGAAAGCTCAAACATCATAGAAATGGATATGGGGAGGGACTGGAGAATTCTTCCAGAAACCTAATTAGGTGTATTTGTCAAACAATAATAAATGTGTCGATAATGTTATGTGTCAGTTGTCCCTGATGGTCCCACGCTTCCATATCGTTTTAAAGGGTTTTCTTATAATCCACGCCCATAGAGACTTTTTTAGCACCTCGTATGAGTGATGATGGAGATTTTTGTTGTAAGTTAGAACTAGATAAGAAATTGTTTTTTAATCATAGGTTAGTCATTCAAAGTTTCTGGCCCAGAATGGGAAGCTGCATACAAATATTCTTTGAAAACTTCATTTGCTTGACCAGATTTGCAGCTCCCACCAATGTGCTTTTAAGGGTTGAATTAGGAGTACAGTATTGTGTGAGCATGATAATACACTTACCCTAGCCAAACCAAGGGCTAGATTATCCTTTTAGGCACAGCCCTAACAAAGGGTTGTGCGTGAGTGGCATCACCTTAGAGACAATGGCCCAGAGCCTCAAAGGTATTTAAATTATATTGATTTAAATGGAAGTTAGGAGTCTAAATATCTTTCACGATGTGGATCATTGTGCTTCAAAGACACCTGTTTGAAACACAGTTCCTTCTTTGTTTTCCTTTCACTCCAAGAGTATGCTGGATTGGAGGGGGGGAGTATAGTATTTTGCTGGCCTATATCAGCAGCAAATTAGGAATCACTATCCACCCACCCACTCTAACTCAGCTGCTCTGATGGAGCAGTGGAGCGTGGGGTGCAGTCAAGGCTTCTCCCATTCCCTATCCCTTGCCATTTACCTATTGCCTGTGGGGAAGCAGTCGGTAGAACTTTGTGCCCACACTCGAGGGTTCTTACTCCTCTGCATGGGTATATAGTTCAGTGGTGTAGTCCAACAAGCTAGCCCCAATCTGAGTTTTCAGGATACAAACGGGGCATGCTATTTAGAATCTTTCACTCTCAATGGATTGTTTTTTTCACCATTGTCACCATAAAATAGTATTAAATCATGAGAAATGTAAGATTTTTTTTTTTAGAAAGTCTTCCACAGACTCTGATTTTGAGCTAATTTGCTATTCAGTGTACTACCACTAATTATAGTGAATTCCTTTGGTATTCATTGTAATAGCACTAATTATAATGAAATTGTTTGGTATTCATTATAGCAGCGCCAATCATAAAGGATTCATTTGACATTTATGAGGACATCACATGTATTTCCTCAGCACACAATTGTAATTTAGCATCTGTAAAGTGTTACTTAATAGAAACATAAAGTCAAACACTACTCATATTTTTAAAAAGAAAAAGTATGTTCTTACTATCACTGCAGGGATAAAGAATTTAACCAAATTGTTTGGGAGGAAATTAGTTGGTTAGACTGTCTAAGTAAGAAGCCAGGGATTATTTTGGCTTGTGCTTCTTTTACTATCACCAGATGGTAAACAGACAGATTTTCAATATTCATTGTAATCATCAGTATTTGAGTTTTATATAGATATCGATATATAGATATAGATTAGATATAGTAACAACATTTCTGACTTGCTACCATATACATATGTATATCCATTTATACATGTTTAGCAGTAATTTAGAGGTCTGTTGACTGCACACTGTTCATTGGCAAACATCTGCTATGTGTGTCCACAGTCAGACATCAGAGAGAAGTTGTTGGATTTTCCTAGTTAAAAAGCTAATTTCATAGGGAATTCTTTCTCTCTTTCTCTTTAACTAAAAATGTAAGATATGAAATAGGAGTCAATCATTAGTTGAGGTACATCTGTGTAGTTCAGTTGCTTCTCTGTGCAGTTTCTCTTAGCCCTGGTCTACACTGTGGGGAGGGTGGGGTGGAATCGATCTAAGATACGCAACTTCAGCTACGAGAATAGCATAGCTGAAGTCAACGTATCTTAGATCGACTTACCTCGCGTCCTCATGGTGTGGGGTTGACTGCCGCAGCTCCTCCGTCGACTCCGCTTCTGCCTCTCGGAGTCGACGGCAGAGCAATCGGGGATTGATTTATCATGTCTACACTAGACGCGATAAATCGATCCCAGATAGATCGATCACAACCCGCCGATCTGGCGGGTAGTGAAGACCTGCCCTTAGCTAAGGATCTGGCCAGGATGACAATTGATTAGTTACTGTTTTACATAATTGTCGAGCATCAGCAGAGAACATGGCAGCACATCATCATGGTTATGCTATCAAGGTTCTTTATGATACTCGCTGAAAACACCTCCCTTTCAGCCCATGATGTTAGGTTCCATCTGGTCACCCTAGATGGAAAAGTGCGAAAAATCAGGGCACTTTTTTTTTTTTCAGGGCGGGGGTTATAGTTGCGTAAATAAGACCAAGCCCCTAATATCAAGATGGTCCCGATAATATCGGGACAGCCGGTCACCCTAGTTCCAGTGTCCATTTGTTAAATTTTCAGACAAGCATCTTCGTGCTTTCTCCCATGCTGCCCCTCACATTTGGGAGAATTTCCCCACACATCTGCAAAACTAACTGATTATCCTCCTTCAAAACCCTCCTTAAAATTCTACTTTGCTCTGAGGCCTAAATAGAACTTGACAATGGCTAGGCTGCTGGTGGGCTGAGACCACATGCTAATCAATATAGTCTCATTGTTTCTTGTACTTCCCCATCTGTCAGCATCCATCTGTTGTCTCTTATCTTACACTTAGATTGTAAGTTGAAGTAGAGGTTGTCTATTTGTTCTGTATATGAACAGCACCTAACACAATGGGGTCTTGGTCCATGACTGGAGCTTTTCCCTGCTACAATCACATAAAACATGCATAATAAAAGCTGGCAATACTTGCAATAATCCCTAGCTATTAAAAACTCCTCCCCAACCCTAACGTCATACAGAGAACTACACTCTTTTCTCCACCAGAAGAAATAATAAATAAAGATCCCAATCCCATATTCTTCTTTCCTGTCCTCCAACCAACACTGCAGAAAAAAATAGTTTGCATTTTTCCCTTCCAAAAGTATCCATTCATTTGTTGAATGATTCTCTTGGAGATATCTCAAAGTTATCTGACTCATTGTATATAGAATGTGTATGTTTTTAATTGGGGGGAGAGGGGGTATTTTAGGTTCCAGAGAGATTCTTGCAGTAAAAATAGAGCCTATCTGCTTATTCCTGTTAATTGTTTTATTTTAGGCAATATTTCCAAGGTTATCTTGTCAAGGAAAACAGCTACAAGCCTGGGAACTATTGTAGCCTGGGGGTTCAGGATCCTTATTGTAGGGTAGTCCCTAAACATGTGTTCAGGGTGGGGAGTTTTGCTTAGTCCCTAGGGGCCACAATGGGTAAGTTAATATAGAAGCAATGGTTGAGATCAGACCTGGTGTGTTGCATTCCTTTCATACCCTGAGTGGCTGTTACAGGAAGTGAGATTCTCCTTTACAGGGCTCAAAGATTGGGTATCTTAGCAAAGAGCTCATGTGAGCACCCTCCAGGTTGGTGCATAGCAAATAACTGCTAACTGTAGAGGTTGATTCTTAATGGAGCTTGCCATAGTGTCCTGAGTTCAAGTAAACAAGGTAATGAATCAGTATTGATTATATTTATTATACAGGTAGTACAGGCGGTTCACATTTCTGGCTTGTTACCATTAAGCTCTATGGCATAAATTAACCTGAGTGACAAGAATTGGATGTGAATGCAACTTTCTCTGTAGGCTAAGGGTGGGCTCTGGTAAGTCTAATTGGGTCTCATTAAAATAGATTCAAATTGCAAAGATGACTTCCAGAACTAGATTCTCTTCTGAACTTCTTCAAAGCCTGGTGATAAGAAGCTGAATCTGGTGTTCCTCTTTGAGCCTGTGATGGGTGGTACAGGCCATTTGGGGCTCCAAAAAGGGCTTTTACAATCTGATGCACCCTTTGCTCAATTTCCTTAAGAAGGGAAGAGTTGGGGGGTGGCTACATTAGCTGAGTTATTAGGGACAAAAGGGCTCTTCAAGGGAGTTGAGCTCAAAGAAGTTGAGTGAACACCAGTGTTCAGCCTGATTGACTAAAGGCAGCTGTGCTGAATTGCTAATAGAGAGGCTTATGGGTGGGCCTTTGAAAGAGAGGGAAGACGGCCATGAGAAAACTTGTTCTGTTTCACCAGGAAACTTGGGATGATCTGAGAACCAAGCCCTACACCTTGACTGGTAAGTTGTGGTGTTTATCAGTTTGTGTGTACTCTCAACGGAGGCTGCAATCCAAAGACAGTGTACAGGGGCATTGGAGCTTTATTTCCTTTGTTTTGGTCATATCTATATGCAAAGAGGCCTTCCTGAAAAGGAGGATTTCTTCTTTTGTTTGACACAAGGGAGCCTCTACTAGTGTCTGGTGAGGACCTGGAACTGGGGCCAAGCTAGAGGGCCTTTCTCTGAACATACTGTTTAAAGCAGTTTTGTATCTCTCAGCAATTGTTTAAAGGTGACTGGATATTGTTTGTTTGTTTGTTTGTTATGCATTAAATAGAGCTCATTCCTGCCAGTGTTCCAAATGCAACCACTTTAAATTCTTCCAAATGTGTCTGTCACCAGCATGAGCTCAGACATGTGCTCCTCATTTTATGGGTGCTCAACTTGAGACACTGTGGCTGATACCTTACAGTTGCAACTGAAGTCAGTGGGAGCTGTGCTTTGAACCTATAAAGTGCTGTATAATGCTAGTACTCTGAAAAATCAGGCCCTAGCATTTCTGATTGGGTACTCAAAACAAGAGGATACTTTTGACCTTAATCTCTGTGCCTACATTCTCCATCTGTAAGATGGGGATAATACCCACTCATCCTTCAGAGGCTCTGTGAAAATCAATTCATTAATGCTTGTGAAGCACTCAGATACTCACATGATGACTGCCATAGAAAATCCCATGAGGAAAGTGGTAATTCTGTTTTCAGAGCAGGATTTGAAAAACGTGGAGTAAATGAGGCATGGGGCCACACTTCAAATGAAGAGGATAAAAAGAAATATTTAACAGATGACTTCTTCCCTGAACACCATCCATCTTGCACACTGGATAAGGCAGGGATCCTGTAGAAAATGTTGTATGTGATCATATAATTAAAGACTATATCCTAACACATATGCACCAGGGGCTAAATTAAGGTGCCACAGTCATCCTTAATTCTGGCACTTCTTAACTTTTGAGTGCTTGACTTTGCAACTTTCATGTTCTGGGTAATTTTGTTTATAGAGGGCTTAGCACAATGGGGACTTCTCCTTGACTGGGGCCTCTAGGCATTGGGTGCTTCAGAACACGATTTACTATTTCTAACAGATCTGCCACTATTTTTTATCTACAATCTATACAGTGGACATAAACAGGCTATCTTAGGTTGGCAGAACTGGCTTAGTACAATGAAAAACTTTTATTCTCTTATACCTCTTTTTTGTTGCTGTTAAAGCTCCTGATTTCACATCCTCCAGTGTTAGCACTTATTAGTGGGAGAGAAGAACTAAACACAGTCCTATACACAAGCAGTACAGTTGGCTATATAAGGTTAAAGGGGCATAGGAAAAATTGGGCATAATTAAAAATCAGGACATTTACTTAAGTGCCTCAATAGAGACGCAGATGTCCATTAAAAGATAAGGAGAGGGGTTTTTTAAACCTCTCAAAGTATCTCCATTTTTGCACTCACTCCTCTTATATTCTTGTTATCTTTGATTGTCATGGATTTTATCATGACTAGGTCATCAAGTCTGACCTCCTGCATAGCAGTGGCCTTAGAAAATCATCCAATAATTTTTATATCCATCCCATAACTTCTGTTTGAGTGATAACATTTTTTTAGAAACCTATCCAGTCTTGATTTAAAGTCTTCAAATGATGGAAAATCCATCCTGTCCCTATGTAAATTGTTCCAATAATTAATTGCCCTCATCGTTGAATTTCTTATTTCTAGTCTGAATTTGTCTAGCTTCAGCTCTCAGCCATTGGATCTTGTTATGCCTTTTTCTGCTAGATTAAAAAGCCCTCTGTCAGAAATCTCATTAGTCTATAAGTATCAATATGGGGATCAAGTCACCTCTCAGCCTTCTTTTGAATAAATGAAATACACTGAGAGTCTTAAGACTCTGTAGAAGGCATGTCTTCCAGAATTCTAATCATTCCTTTAGCACTTTTCTTAAACCCTTTCCAATTTTTCAATGTCCCTTTTTAAAATGTGGACACCAAAACTGGACACAGTATTCCAGAATGGTGTCACTAATGCTGTATGTAGAGATAATGCCACCTCCTTTCTCCTACTAGGTATTTCCTTGCTTATACATTGAAAGATCATGTTTGCCCCCTTAGCTACAGCATTGCACTAGGAGCTCACGTTCAGTTTATCTATGATTACCCCTAAGTCATGTGCAGGGTGTGATGCTGTCTAGCAGATTGCCAGCTGAGGTCAGAGCAATAGGGCAATTCACTTGTGTGTGAATACCAAAGGAATGCTAAAAGGTCATAGTATGTTCAAACCAATTCACTTGTTAGAATAGATCAAAAGGAGATGTTGATGGTATTGTTTTCACCCTATCTGTATTCTGTTGTATGCTATCACATTACATGTAGTTACATTATGCATACCCTGTACTTAATTAACCCTATAGCAAATGTGTATTTACTTGATGCTTAAACTTCATGAACTAATGAAAGATTGTTTGGATTGCTGTAACTAAATGCATTATGTATGTATTTGTAATAGGAATGCCCATCAAATGGGATTGGAGCCTTAGATCTGTAAATGAGGAAGCATGCTAACTTCAAAGCATGGGTCATTGTTTTTGACAATGGGAAATCCCCAGACCCAGAGTCAACAGAGGAAAAGCCCATGCTATGATGGGCTTGCCAGATTTCCTTCCCGGGAAGACAGCTATAAGAATGGATCCAGAGAGTGATCCTGTATCTCTGGACTGATGGATGCTGACAGGGTGGAATACTGAGCAATTGGACAGAGATCCCTAGAGCTATTCTAGGTAATCCTGTGAGATTTATGAAAAACTAGCAGATTACTACCTTCTGCTATCCTATTGGATTTACAAATTTTGACTCACCTGTTAATGTATTTTACCTGCTTTAACCTCTCAATAACTCTTATTTCTTTTCCTTAGCTAATAAACCTTTCGTTAGTTTAATAAAGAAATTGGCTGTCAGTGTTGTATTTGGTGTGAGATCCAGAGTATCCGTTGACCTGGGGTAAGTGACCAACCCTTTGGGAGTGGGAGTAACCTAATGTGAGGCGATTTTTGGTTTTAATAACTGTTTATCATAAACTCCAGTTTGTCTGGGTGGTAAAGAGGAGCTGGAGAGCCGAAGGGGACTGTCTGTGGCTCCATGGTAAGACTAATATAGTAATACATGAACGCCCAGTTGTTATTGGCTTGGTGAAATCTCATTCTAGAATATACTACTAGTTTGGGGTGTCTGGCCTGGTTCTGACAGTCTGACTGGAAATTTCAGTTGTAAGCCATCCCAGACAGTGTGACACAGGGTCAACGTATTCCAGAATAAAGTCCCACATCTTGTATGTATAACATACATTTTCTGTTGCTACATATATGACCTTGTAGTTGTCTATATTAAATGCATCTAACTCATATGAGCCCCATTTACCAAGTGATCTGTATAACTGACCTGTCCTCATCATCATTATTTCTCATTTCATCAATTTTTGTATTCCCTACAAATTTCACAAACAATCATTTTATAGTTTTTTTCCAGATTATTGACAAAGATATTCAATAGCACTGGGCCAAGAACAGATCCCTGTGGGACACTACTATAAACACTCCCATTAAGGTGATGCTTCCTAATATGCAACTCTTTTTCAGGCCAATATGTTTTTAATCCATTTAATATGAATTATACACTTTCCTTTGCATAGTGCTAATTTTTATCAGAATGGCATGCGGGACCACATCAAATGCTTTATAGAAGCCTAAGTATGTTATGTAAACACAGTTACCTTTATCAGACTTCTGACCTCATCATAAAATGATATCCAGTTGGTTTGACAATACCTATTTTCCATAAAATCATGTTGATTGACATTAATTTTGCCACTGACTGCATCCTAGATCAGCCTCTCCAGGATTTTGCTTGGGATCAATGTCAGGCTAACCAGCTCATAGTTACCTGGATCATTCAGTTTACCCTGTTTAAATTTGGTCTTTTTTCTGTAATAACCACCTTTCCTTCCACTCATCTAACACCAGGCTATACCCTGCTTCATTGTGTAATCTCAACTCTGTCAGTGTATTGTTCCACCTTGTCCATTACTGCCATCTGCATCCTCCTCCCCATAGCTCTACACCTCAACCGTTCTACGTTTCACTTCAAATCTCAGCTGAAAACCTTCCTTGTATATCTACACTTCACATTTTGCTCCTCCTCTGCTATTTTTCCCCTCTGAGATGGTGTTCTTCAACTCGGCAAGTTCTTTGGGATACACTTGTATTGTATATTGCTGCTAGACTTCATAATACACAGTATACTTATCTCCACTCCAGGGAACAGATTAGTTGCAGGGATTATTCAGGAAGTCTGCCTTTGGGAAGCCAGGCAGAATGCAAGTCAACAGAATTCCTGTTATGATAGATTTTTTGGGCTTGTTAGGCCAAGTTGTAGCCTGTCTCTTTCCTCTAAGCTTCAATCTTCTACTTCCTGGACTTCAACTCCACCTTGTGAGTCTCTTTAAGAGGAGGAAAGAGGCGGACTGATATTTAACTGAGGGTTGTAGTACTCAGGATCACTCTTGTAGAGTAATTCCATAATACAAGGAACACAACTTTTTGCCTTTCCATTACATGTTGACCTCTTTCTCTGGTTAGGTTCTGCCAATCATGGAGCCACGACATGGGATATTTTAGATTTTCAAGGCCTGGATTGTCATGGTTACTTTTTGATTAAAATAAGCTTTCAAGGCCAAAATCTGAATTTACTGAAATCACAGGGATACAAGCAGTCTGCAGTCACAATCTGGCTTATCAACATTCGTATCTTGCCATACTTATCTATTTTGAAAAAAAAGCACACACAAAAAAACCAAAGTTGACTAACTATAACTCTGTTTCTAGAAAGCCAGAACTTTGTTCTGAGGTTTTTTTTGTTTTGTTTTGTTTTTTTATTTCAGATATAGTTGGTCCCTTACTTAGTGTAGAATCATGAGAACCTTACTGGGAAATGAGTGTATATATTTTTAATATTAAAATAACTCCAGCTTACTGCCTAGCTTTAGAAATCCCCAACCCCAGAGAGCTTCGTTAGCTGGCACAGCATTAAAAGTATAGCTTCAGGTCTCTCTCCTACTTAAAAAGACTTGCATACAGAAGGATCTTCTACATGATTTAGTTTAGACTAAGCAAGTCAATTTTTTGGTAAACATCAATACTGGCATTTAAATGAACTGATATCACTAACACTTTTTACACTCTTAGGGCTTGTCTACACTACCGCGGTAGTTCGACGGCTGGCAATCGAACTTCCGGGTTCGATTTATCGCGTCTGGTGTGGACGCGATAATTCGAACCAGGAAGTGCTCGCCGTCGACTGCGGTACTCCACCTCAGCGAGAGGAGTACCGCGGAGTCGACGGGGGAGCCTGCCTGCCGCGTGTGGACCGCGTCTGAACCGCGGTAAATTCGAACTAAGGTATGTCGACTTCAGCTACGTTATTCACGTAGCTGAAGTTGCGTACCTTAGATCGAATTGGGGTGTTAGTGTAGACCAGGCCTAATAGACATGGCATGAAAAAAAACACCTTCATGGATTGGTTGGAAATATGTGATGTGAGGGTTTTGCTTGTGGCAAAAAAGGAGAAGATAATTCCCATGCATATTGAAATGCCATTGGTTTTAGTTAAACAACTTTTATTCAGACACACAGCATGACTGGGAGTTGGGGGGGAGTGGGAGGTGGGGTGGTGGTGGTGGAAACTAGAGTGCTCATACTGTTCTTGCATACAGTTATTTAACCAGATTCTGATTTTGCTTACAATGGTGCAAATCCAAAGTAGTTTTATTGAATTTGACTTGGTGATTCGAAGATATTGGACTAATACTGGAAAACGTAGCTTTTCCTGTATAAAAAAAATAAAATAAAATAAAATAATCTCCTCTGATTCCTCTTGCCTGTAGACATTAAGAGGAGTGAATGCCATAGGCTGGGGATCAACCTGTAATTTCAATGTTCTTACATGCATTGCTCTTATAGAAACAATACAGTATATATTGTAGAAGCAATTAATATTAGAGCTGTCTGATATTAAAACAATTATTTGTAAATATTTCTCAGATGTGGCCAGTTCTCTGTGCTATTGTTCATCGTTTGTGCATTTTGACCAGTCATCTAGTGGGTGTATTTCTGGTGGGGTCCCACAGGGATTGGTTCTTGGACCTACGTTATTTAACATTTTTATCAATGACCTGGAAGAAAGCAGTCATCACTGATAAAGTTTGCAGATGACACCACAGTTGGGGGAGTGGTAAATAATGAAGAGGACAAGTCACTGATTCAGAGCAATTTGGATTGCTTGGTAAACTGGGTGCAAGCAAACAATATGCATTTCAATACAGCTAAATGCAAATGTATATATTTAGGAACAAAGAATGTAGGTCATTCTTATGGGAGGGATTCTCTATTCTGTGAAGTAGTGATTTTAAAAAGATTTGGGGTTCATGGTGGATAATCAGTTGAACATGAGCTTCCACTATGATACTGTGACCAAAAGAGCTAATATGATCCTGGGATGCATAAACAGGGGAATCTCAAGTTGGAGTATAGAGGTTATTTTACCTCTGTTTGGCATTAGAATGACCACTGCTGGAATACTGTGTCCACGTCTGGTGCCCACAATTCAAAAAGGATGTTGATAAACTGTAGAGAGTTCAGAGAAGAGCCATGAAAATGATTAAAGGGTTAGAAAACTTGGTTTATAGTGAGAGATTCAAGGACCTCACTCTATTTAGCTTAACAAAGCAAAGGTTAAGAGGGTGATTTGATTACAGTGTCTAAATATCATCCACATGGGGAACAAACACTTAATAATTGGCATCAAGCAGGGAAAGGTATCACTCTATCCAATGGCTGGAAGCTGAAGCTAGACAAATGCAGACTAGAAATAAAATGTAAAGTTTTGACAGTGAGGCTAATAAACCATTGGAACAATTTACCAAGGTTTGTGGTGGATTCCCCATCACAGCCAATCCTGATTAGAAATTGTTAATCTATTAAAAATATGCTCTATGGAATTATGTGGGGAAGATATATGGCCTTTGTTATACAGGAGGTCAGACTAAATGATCACAATGACCCCTTCTGGCCTTGGAATCTATATATTTGTGAAAATGAGCAAGTAAGTCTCTCAATTACACATGTATGTTAGTCCCAGCTACTGGAATCATGACATTGCATGACAATCTCAGTTTTTTTTTAAAAAAAGTTTATTTCAAGCCTTAATGATTATAGAAAAAAACTCATATGTGAAGCCACTGCACCCTGAAGGTCCAAACCAGAAGGGAACTAAGTGTTGGGTTCTTTTTATTTTTTTGAACTAGCCAGATTTTGAGGGGTTCATGTTTTCTGAACATTTGCAGTTGGCAATACTGAGTCCACAAATCCCAAAATCCCACAAATGATTGGTCCAAAAACCCATACTAAGGATTATTCCCTATGTTTGAAATCCACACCTACACAAAGGGCTGGAACAAGACTTGGGCTGTATTTTAGGGCCCTAAGTGGTGCGTAAGTCATGTTTCAGCCCTCTGTACAGAGGTGAGTGTATTGTCCTCCGGTTACTGTAGTCACTTGGATACTACACTGATGTGTGCTAATAGAAGCACTGGATAGCCTTAATCTTTTATCCAGCCAGGGAGCAAAAATCAAGACTATTCATGTTCATCCAGATATCTGCATTTGACTCTCTCAATTTTCACTTTGTTGAACAGAAGATTCAGGCAGCCAACTTATGCTGCCTACCTTGAACAAGAGATGCCAACACTTTTAATGTAGGATATTACAGCTCTTTCCTCCCATTCATTTTTGGGACAGGATACACAGCTTTCAGTTTCAACAAGCCTGCACCATAAGACTAGTGAACTAGACTAATCCAATTGGATGTAAATTTTAAGTTCAACATGCTGCAGATATTGTGAACACAATTAAATGCTTCCACTGATCATTAAAAAGTAACCACAATAGTTCCGCAATGTCTTGTCAACATCAGAGCAATGTTCTGAAAAATTATGTTTTTAATAGCATACCATTGGTGATGGAAGTATCAGATAAAAGGCTCTAATATGACAGATAAATGCTGGATGAGCTTTGTCTTAATTTTTTTTTAATTCTAAATTGCATCGGAGTCTGATTCATGGTTTTGGGGTTTTTTTAGGTTTTAGTTTTTGGTCTCTGCTTCTAATATGGAAATCTTATCTCCCCCCCTCAAATTGTCTCTTGGACCTGTTCCAGCAGCCTGTCCTGTCTTACTTCTGCAATTGCAGATAGTGATAAAGATCCCTTTGAAGAGTACTGAGTGTCTGTTCCCTGGATATAATTCCTACCAACATCAATGGAAGTTTATCTCCTTGGTACAGGTTTGGATTAGAGATGAGACAGAGCCATAAAGTTTAGATTCAGATCCAAACTCTTCCAAAGTTCCAGGATGCTCAGCCGTCTGGTTCAGGGGCAGCTGCAAACAATTAAACTGTATTGGAGGCCGGAGGTGGGATATGTGGTGAGTGAGAGTGAGTGGAACTGGCAGCTTCTTCCCCAAGAAGGGAGAGGAGGAATCTTGCATCCTTTTCAGTGGGGAAATATTAGTAGGAAAACTGAGTTTGAAATTAGGCTTCTCTTACCTGGCTTGCCTGAACACAGGATGCATGTGGCAGATGTATGCCATCAATGTAAATAATCTCAGCTTCCTTCTTCTAGTGCTTGGAATACAAAATTCTTGCTGAGAACTAATGGAGCTTTTCCTCTACCACAAGTGTTAAGGCCTCCTCTTTTTAGAGCAGATGACTGGGGGTGCTTGTCCTTGCCCTGATTGCATCTGGCTATCTGATAACCATGGTATTTATATAGGTACTACATACAGCATTACACCAATAAGTCAACCTTCTCATAAAAAAGAATCCTCAGGCCAGCATAAACTTTTAATAAAGCATATCACTCTTGGCTAATTCATTTCTCCTTGAATATGAAGTTTACCTAGACTCTAGATTTATCAACAACTTAAAAACTAGGTGAATTCGGGCATGAAGAAATAACTCTAGCTGGATTTCAACTGTTTATCTGCCAAAGTATGCACACAGGTAAGTAATGTTTTGTAAAGGTCTTTGGTTTTTAGTCTCTCCTTTCAACAAAGGTCATTACAGACCAATAAATAACCTGTCTGGATAAAGATTCCCAATCCTGTACTATAGCAAGGATAGGAAGCAGGAAACAATTTGGGAATTACAAGAAAACATTAGTGTATCTTACTGGAAATTTTAGTATACAGGATTAACTTTTAAGAGTTGCACATAACTTACTGCAAGATCATGTCAATGATAAATTGTATTTGTAAAAGCACACGAAATACATCATCTAATGAAATAAATGCTATTGCATGCAAGCTTTCTGCTTATGGCAATATATTCATTGCTTGGGGAAACTATTTGGTCTAATGTGTTGATCACTATAGGACTTCAACATCTTGAACAGCTTTAAAAAGACAAGCTTATCTTAAATATGATTATTCTAATACAAACAACATGAATAGGCTCTGTAACGGCAAATGGTGCTTATTGGCATTACATACTTGAGTGTAAAGTTTAAGTGCTGGATGAACATATCAAGGTACTGAAGAAGACCTTATTCATGGATGATACTAGAAATAAATTCTTATGGCAAACCTAATTTTTTCATTCATGCACAATAATGGTAAATGCAGTACACCTGTTAGATTTTTGTGGATCTAGAATTCAAAGTAACAGGCAGGGGACCTATAAATACGAGAAAACATGGTTACTTGTCACAAATCTTTGGGATCTGTGCACAAGGAATAAGCAGAGCCATCATAGTGCTCAATTAGTTTCTGCTGTGTCTTGAAGGCAAATGAATAGTACCATGTGACTTAGTGGCCAAATGATTCAGAGTGTGGTCCTCTGTACATGGGCATAAATAACTAATCTATCAGTAACCCTTGCTCCTCGTGTCATATTCTAATATGATACTTGATAGTACAGGTTTGCTGTTGGAATTTGTCCACTACCACCTATTCAATATTTTTTTCCTCAACCAGGGGGAAGTGGAACATAGACATATAGTTAATGTCTTTGGCATCAAATGTTAGGTTTGGGGGACTGGATGAATTATTATATAATTTAGTTTGTCTTATTGACTGCTTTCTATGAAACACTGCTGGCTTTTGAAAGGAAGTGAAATCTCTTCTAAATTAAATATTGTTTGTTAATTTGATGCCAGAAGAAACAGCCACTGGTAGCAACTGACTCTCCTTTAGACTACTTTACAATTCAGTCCTTTCATCTGACATTCTATCATTTTTCTTGCCATCTTCACATTTAATAGATATTAGAAACAAACTCGAATATAAACATAATTTGAGACCAGTTTTAATTTTCATTTTATGTATCCTCTCACCACATTCTTTCACCCCACTACAGCGAAGAAAATAACACAGCAAAGCTGACACTGACCTGCCTAATTTTTGTCCCTTATGCTTTTGCTCTTCTCTCACTCCTGATGTGATATGTTAATTCATATCTATGATACTGTAAACTCTTCATGACCGGGACCTTGTCTTATATCTGTAAAAGTTAATGCATGGTATGACATAAATAGAACTTTCATGTGTCCTTATACTTAATGAGAACAATGTGTTTGCCTCTAAGCAATCATGTGTAAGACGTCTTCTTTTTCCTTAACTTATGCTCAGTCTCTTTTAATGGCCTACATGAAATGTGTACCAATAAGACATTCAGAAGATGAGTCTTTTCAAAGCAAACAGACGTATGCGTGCAGGCCTCTCCTATATACAGTGGAAACGAAAAGGTCTGGTATCATAGCTTACCTGCAGGAGTTAATAAAGTTTAGTTGACAGCCATCTTGACTGCCTGCTAAACTCTTACAATTGGGAATACACAAAATTAAGACTCCACAAGACACTAGTAAATATACAACTCAGAAGTTGTATATTTACATTGCATTGGTATCTTGATGGAATTAGATGACTTTTCCATCTCTCACTTCTCTGAATCTGTTTGATATCAACCTCACTGAAAGGTCTCTGCTCCTATCTCAATCCCCAGAGAAGGTAGTTCCTGGCATAAGCCTACAGTTTGAGGTGGAGGTATAAATTCCAGCCTGAGGAAAAAACCTATGCTAGCTCCCATCAGGCACAAAAAATCCAGTAACTGTAGCGCATAATAATGAATAGAGATATACCTATCTCATAGAGTTGGAAGGAATCCTGAAAGGTCATTGAATCCAGCCCCCTGCCTTCACTAGCAGGACCAAGTACTGATTCTTCCCTAGATCCCTAAGTGGCCCCCTCAAGGATTGAACTTACAAGCCTGGGTTTAACAGGCTAATGCTCAAACCACTGAGCTATCAGGCACTAGTTGCCCAAAATATGTACATACATATCCAAGATGCGGCATATGTGGGGCAGCTAGCCACCCTTGCTATTAGCACCGCTGTGACTCGACTATTTTCAGCCTGCTTGCTCAATCAGAGCTAGCATGGTATGTCTCCTCGGGCTGGAATTTAAACCTCCAGCTTGAAGTATAGATATAGTCTTGAAAATGTACCTTGGGTAAGGATGGATACTCTAAGGCAAAGCTGACTAATGCTTTTATCACTTAATGAATGTGACAGGCTGCATATGTAAAGGCTGAAATCTTCGCAGGCCTCTTTGGAAGAAGTATGATTTATCATCAGACTGGAAACAGTGACACTTGAAATGAAGAATAATCATAAACATTATAGGTCTCTAGTTCTTTGTTTTCACACTAGGCCAAGAACACTTAATTTTCTGGCACTGCTCTTTGTGCACACATGCTGACTCTATTCTTGCATCATTGGATTGGGAATTGCTTTAGAAAAAGAGAGCCATATGCTTGGATGTCTGACTGTGACACCTAGACCTTAGGTGCCCTGCTGCAAAGTGGAATCCCCGGCCCTAGAACCCAAGCTTCTCTACAATGCAGGGGGAGAGCTAGGTACCCAAAGAATGGGAGTCACAAAATCCAGCAAACTGAGCAGGGAGCAACCTAAGCTAGCTAGTAGGAAATGCTGAGAAGGGTAGGGCCTAAAACCCAGCTCTCAAGGGGAAGTAGACACCTGATGTGAAGTGCTTCCTTCCATGTCAGTATAATAATAAATCTATAGCTCAGCAGTTAGACCACTCACCCATGATTTTGGAGACCTGGGTTCAAGCAGACTGGGGATTTGAAAGAAGCTCTCCCACAGCCTGGGTGAGTGGTCTAACCACAAGGCTATTGGATAAAAATGGGGTTTAATTTACTAGGAGTGTCCTGAGAATGCTTTCTGGAGGGGGAGCCCCTTGTCTGAGGATCTCACAGGAGTTTAGGTGTGAGCTGTACGTTGGGACTAAGGCAGCTCTTAAAACTTAAGCACCTAAAGTGTGATTCACGAAGCAAGGGAGGCAACTAAGTTCCTGTGTGCAGCACCACCGTGATCCACAAAACTCCCACCTGGCTTCCGCCTAACCCTGTAGGCACCTAACTTACTGCTGTAAAAGTTCCTTAGGCACTGCCTAAGATTTAGAACCTGGGTGTGCACACTGCTGCCTCTCCTGTAGGCACCAGGGCACCTATCTCCCACCTAAGCCCCAAAGCCATTCACAAACCAGGAGAAGATAAGCATTTATCACCTAAGTTGCATGCAGGGCGTGACTTAGTAGGCATGCTAAGAGGCTAGCTACTGGACTGGCTCCCATTCAAAATCCAGCTGGAGGAGATGGATGAAATAGTCCAAGTGCTACATTCAGGAAGTCAACCTACCTGGTTCTACAGCTTCTGGTTTACTTCTGGGTGTTAGTAAAAATGGATACTGATCTGTTGATCCATATGTTTTGGGCTATAGATACCAGAGATATCACTTTTGTCTCAGTGTGCCATTAGGTCAGTTCAGCTTACCAGTTTAGCTGATGTGCCTTCGTTTTCTCAGTTCTTAAATCTAGGTGATGGGGGCAGGGTGTTATTCCAACAAATTACCCTTGACTCTGGAATTTACTTCCCTGCCCTTGTTGGGACAGAGCATCAGTTTGTTTGACCTTCAGGCCAGGGCATGAAGCCCATATGTTTGATCAGATTTGTCCTTTGATGGGATGATGCTTGAATATAATTACTGTATGCGTTCAGTGTGTGTCGGTGGGGAGGGAAATTGGGGGAAGTTGACTTGGTTTTAGGATGGAGCTGAGTATTTATTTGTCAACTACACTTTATAATGTGGCTTTAAAACTTGGGTACATGCATGTAGAGACATGTCATGGACACATTTGAAAATTTTTAAAACAATGTATATAGGGAATTGCTTTTCCTACTACTGACATTCACGCATCTCTCATATGAGGATGTTTTTAAGCGCATCCCTGTGCTATTGTTGCCCCATTTGGCCTGAGCGGTTGGTTAACATCCGGGTCCTTGTGAGTTGTTTCCATTAACAGGAGACAGCTTCCTTGCTCACAATTCCCATTTTTCCAGCCAGTACTCTGCCTCAACAGGTCCTTTGGCTTATTCACAGGGCCGTGCTGTCAGTTATTCTCTTGCAGTCTCCTGCTTTCAGACTGCTTTCGCTTGGCTTTTTTGCTGCTCCTGCTGTCTGCTCTCTGGTTTCTATTTTCATTCACACATGGATGGCTGCAACCAAATCAGTTCTGAGCTCCTGTATTTGCATTCATTGTAGTCTTCCATTGTTTCAGATGTCACTAAAAACAGGGGCATTTAATTGTTCCTCATTTAACGTAAATGGAAGGTGGCTAGTACAGCGATGATGTTTTTTTTTTTTCTGGCAGTTTTGAAAAATCAAAAGTTTTGTTTTGGTCGATCTGAAACCCATTTCTTTCTTTCTTTCTTTTTAAAATTTTCAATTCTCAGTGACTCAAGTCAGAAAAAAATAATTTGAACAAAATGTTTTGTTCAACCTGAAATGAGAACATTTCATTTTTTTTGTCCTCTTGAACTATTTGTATAAAAGCAAAGGAAATGAAGGGCTAGATTCACAAAAGTGCCATTCACAAACTAAGGAAGAGAAGTGAAACTGCCCTCCTGCTCCTTATGGCCAACAATCCAGTGCTTAGGACAATCCCCTAGGACACTGGAGACCTGCATTGAAACCCCTACTCTACAGGATACATTTGAACACAGGTCTCTGGCATTAGACGTGAATCATGGAATCATAGAATATTAGGGTTGGAGGAGACCTCAGGAGGTCATCAAATCCAATCCCCTGCTCAAAGCAGATCCAACACCAACTAAATCATCCCAGCCAAGGCTTTGTCAAGCCGGGCCTTAAAAACCTCTAAGGATGGAGATTCCACCACCTCCTTAGGCAACACATTCCAGTGCTTCACCACCCTTGTAGTGAAATAGTGTTTCCTAATATCCAACCTAGACCTCCCCCACTGCAACTTGAGACCATTGCTTCTTGTTCTATAATCTACCACCACTGAGAACAGCTTGGCTCCATCCTCTTTGGAATCCCCTTTCAGGTAGGTGAAGGCTGCTATCAAATCCCCCATCACTCTTTTCTTCTGCAGACTAAATAACCCCAGTTCCCTCAGCCTCTCCTCGTAAGTCATGTGCCCCAGCCCCCTAATCATTTTCGTTGCCCTCCACTGGACTCCCTCCAATTTGTCCACATCCTTTCTGTAGTGTGGGGACCAAAACTGGACGCAATACTGCCAGGTGTGGCATCACCAGTGCTGAATAGAGGAGAATAATCACTTCCCTGGATCTGCTGGCAATGCTTCTACTAATATAGCCCAATATGTCGTTGGCCTTCTTGGCAACAAGGGCACAGTGCTGACTCATATCCAGCTTCTTGTCCACTGTAATCCCCAGGTCCTTTTCTGCAAAACAGCTGCTTAGCCAGTCGGTCCCCAGCCTGTAGTGGTGCATGAGATTCTTCCTTCCTAAGTGCAGGACTCTGCACTTGTCCTTGTTGAACCTCATCAGATTTCTTTTGGCCTAATCCCCCAATTTGTCTAGGTCACTCTTGTCGTGGAAAAAGTCACCCATGCATCATTTTTGATCAGAGACTCAAGCCCGAGGCCCGTTTATTGCAATACTTACCAACGCGTTGGGGGTAGCAGTTTGAGAACTACTCCCCCGATCCGATGTACAATTTGCCTTTTTAAAGCCAAAACCCGCAAACATATTACACGTTACGCGTCATTTATCAGAATAGGGGAGTTAGCGTCTTTCCGTTCTTCCCGTTACCCCTGTTGCAATCTTCCCAGAATAGGGTGCAAGTTGAGTAGAGGGGTTCTTGGTGGTTTCCGATACAGTCAACAACTTACATCACATGGGGTGCCTATTACTTAAATGTTCCGAGCAGGGTACAATTGCTTAAGGTGGGTTTACACAATTAGGGGATACATAAAGCATGATTCCTTGGGTTGATATATTACTGAATGCCTATTGCTTCACACAAGCGGTTATTATATTTCACCAGCCATAAACACACACGCTATTATTGCTGTTGCTGGGGCTTTCCATCCCCCTCTCCTTGGCCCCCCTCCCTCCTCTGGTCATGACCCTTGGCCGAGACTGGCAGAGAGCATAGCACTTAGTTTGGTTCAGGCTTGCGGCCTGTAGGGCAGATCCACAGGCAGGTTAATTTCCTTACACTCTGGACCCTATCCCTACCCTCCAGCGTAGCTACCTCTCCACCCATCTTAGTGTCATCTGCCAACTGCTGAGGGTGCAATTAATCCCATCATCCAGATCACTAATAAAGATGTTGAACAAAACCAGCCACAGGACTGACCCCTGGGGCACTCTGCTTGATACCGGCTGCCAACTAGACATCGAGCCATTGATCACTACCCGTTGAGCCCGATGATCTAGCCAGCTTTCTATCCACCTTATAGGCCATTCATCCAATCCATACTTTTTTAACTTGCTGGCAAGAATACTGTGGGAGACAGTATCAAAAGCTTTGCTAAAGTCAAGATATATCACGTCCACCGTTTTCTCCATATCCCAAAAGCCAGTTATCTCATCATAGAAGGCAATCAGATTGGTCAGGCATGACTTGCCCTTGGTGAATCCATGTTGACTGTTCCTGATCACTTTTCTCTCCTCTCAGTGTTTCAGAATGGATTCCTTGAGGATCTGCTCCATGATTTTGCTGGAGACTGAAGTGAGGCTGATCGGTCTGTAGTTCCCGGGTTCTCTTTCGTCCCTTTTTAAAATATGGGCACTATATTTGCCTTTTCCCAATCGTCCAGACCCTAACCACCAGGCTACTGTCTATTGAGGGGCTGGCTTGTCTCAATCTCTCCTTTCTGAAGCTATTCCACTTTTTATAAATTAATATTCATTTGGCCAGAGAGTGAGAATTATTCTGTTGCATTGTAGTTAAAGGATTGACCTGGTGGGATCCAGATTCCAATCCCTGCTCCAATTACTATTGGAGTATTTTTATACAAAAATGGAACAGCTTTGATAGGAAAGCTTGATTGTCGCGGGTCGGGTATCTCAATCACCCAGTGGATAAGGCAGGTACCCTGTTGCTCAGATGAAAATCCTAACCGATGGGCTATTGGGTATGACGAAGTGGGATAGAGGTAAGGAAGGGATGGTAGCAGCACCCCCACCTCCTTGGTTTTGTGAATGGCACTTAAGTCCCCTGGTGAATCTAGCTCAAAAAATCAAAATGCTTAGTGTTAGAAATGTCATAATGGACCATTTCAATATTTCTGAATTTCTTTGATTGAAACAATTGGATCAAATGACTATCAATTCATGAAATGTTGACAACTAGAACTGCTTTTTTGGAGGGGACGGGGGCAGAAAAAAAAGTTGAATAGCTCAGACACCCACTGTCCAGTGTAGCACTATTACGAAAATTTAAGTCAATGTTTTGCATCAAGTATTTTATGCCCGTCTATCATTAATTTAGCATTTAGAGGCTCTTATGTTCTGGACTGTCAAAAACTTTACATCTGTTAGTGTCAAGTCCACCGTCTTTGGGCTGGACCCTGTAACTTTACAACGTATTCCCGCACTAGGGGAAGTGTAGAACTGAACTGCTTTAGCCTGGGAGGAACTGTGCTTTATTAGGCACTCAGTGCACACGCTTCACTGTCCTTTTGCTATAGCAACTGCATGATTCCCTTTGTGCAATGTCTGTCTGGAGGTGCATGCAGGCAGCTAGGGTTACAGGGGAGCACTGATCATCCAAGACACTTGCATGGCACTTGTGAAGGTGGGGTTGATGGAAGGATTCTTATCCAGGGATGGGAGGACAGAAGACACAATCTAGCCCTCTGCCAGATTGATTCTGTGTTCACTTTGACTATTAGCTCTGGTGAGAGAGTTTTTATATTCAAAAGACCACTGCTGGATTACGACAGGAAAATGAGGTAAATGCTCTCAAAAGGAGAAATACCTAGAGTGGTTATTATTGGCCAGGACGGCGTTGGGGCAGGGCATTTAACACCCCGAATGGTTAGATGTATGACGTTGTTTCCTTTGGTCCCAGTCTAGTAAATTAACTGAGTGACTGAGTAAAAGGTCACAGCTAAGGTCAGTTGCTTGTCTTGTAATAGGATCCAATAAAATATTTTTATTAATATTCATCCTACTTCCCTGTTATTGCTAAAACATCTCAACTACAGCAGGCCTAATAGCTTCAGTATAATGCTGCAGATGCTGTTGATTCATCTTTCAAGTACAGCTACTTGTTCAACTCATTTGCACAGAAGTGGCAAATTAGTAATGCTCCACTACAGTAGTTTACTATTGGTATTTAATGTACTAGTTACCCTACAGTGGTTTAGTGAAACTATTTCAGATAATGCTTAGCAATATTGTTGCTTATGCAAATATCAATCACTTTGCATCTGTTACACACTTCTGCATATAATTTCAATAGAAGTGATTTATAGAAGTCTCGTAATAGTCTGTTTAAAATCTACTGAAGTGACCTTATTTTTCTCCTGTTTTTTAATGATGAAACTCATTGTACTAGGGACAAAAACAGCAGTGCTAATGCATATTCACATGAGCTGATAAAATATCTGTATGATTATGTGACTGACTTTATTATCATCAAATTGCTAGAGATTGTGATGCCCAGTGGCTGGAGACTGAGTAAGAATCATAAATGTGCCTGAGCTACAAAGGTTTTTCTATGGACTGGAACTTCTCCAGAGTTCAAGGCTGCTCAGAAAGAGGGTAGTTGCTTGACCCTACTCTAGTAAAGACTAGTTCAACTCCTGTTAGGGGTATAAAGTACCTCATCCTTGGCTTATGTTCAGAATTCATCTGTGATGCAGTAGTAGTTTGATCATGATCCCAACCTGTCCACAAAAGCTATTTGAATTGTGGGGTTTCTTTTTATTGCTTTACCTGAAAATCTATCAGCTCCTGCAGGCTGATCTTTGTGGTTTGTTCCAGTCTTGTTAGGATAGCTAGCATGATTAGTTTCATGCCATTTTTCTTATGTCTCAGATTACATTAAACTACCCCATGTGGACAGGAAAGTCAGTCCAGCTCAGCAAGAGCCATTTTTAATTAGGGAAGTAGTAGTTATTGGTTAGGTTATCAATGAGTCCACAGGAAACAGACATGAATAGGCACAATTTTGATACATGCATTCACGCTATCTGGCTGAATGCTCATTGTGAACAGGTCACAGCTGAGCCATAGCTCAGATATGTTCTTTAACACCATTTAAGCAATTTAAATTAATTTAAGTTAATACATAAATAAATAAGTGTGCTAAATTGGTGACTATTTGGAATATACAGGTTGGCCAGCTCTGATTTTTAACCATGAAGATCAGCACATGAAGAGACAATCTGTTGGCTGTAACTAACTCTCTTAATTTAGAAGTACAATTAAACTGTGAACTACAATAAAGAGCTGATATTGCTACATTATCCTGACTTGATATCTTGCCTTTATTGTGAAGGGAAAACAGTTGTATTAAACAGTGAGAAAGGGCTCAAGAAAAATCTATAAGATAAAACACTTGAAAAATACTGAATTTTCAATAATTAAACTGAATGCTTGCTATTCCAAGCCTGCTTTCCAGCCAACACTCTGCCCAAAAAGCAAACCAAAGAAAAGTTCCTCATACTTTCCCAACTCCACATCTTGGACAAACCTAGCACATCAAATACTCACTCTTTTACATGTTGTGCCTATATTTCTAATTACATTTTTTTCTGGGAAGTGGGCAACTCATGCCTATGTGTAAAAGGCTGCAAATATTCTCAAAATAGAACTCCTTTTCTTTTGTAGTTAATTCAATTAGAAAATTATTTTCCTCTTATACTCCTCTTCAATGGTCTAAATGGCTGTCCAAGGAATCTTGCATGCTCCCTGGCACTACATTTTGTAAGAAGAAATTAACAATTCAAATTTACTTGATATCTTAATGTATCAAAGTCAGCAATTCAAAGTATGTCTACAGAATATATATATTGCATACATATGGGTGCAACTCTAATACCCTCAGTGGCTTGAAAGCGGGTTAACTGGTATGATGCCTCTCACTTAGCCTATCTTTGCAATTATGTTCTGCTGTGACAGTCTTCCTGTCAGCTTCTTCCTAAGATTTGAAGTATCCATGATCAGTAACATCTTCCTCAGCAGAAAGTTCTTCCTTCTGAAACTTCCTTTCTCTGATCTGTAGGTGCCTTGGTGTGCTGCTCTTCAGAACACTAGGTTATTTCCCTGGAAATCTCAATATTTTCCCTGATCCAGCAAAGCACTGCAGCATGTATGTAGTCCCATTGAGGTTAATGAGATTGCTTCTGTGTTTAGACTTATGCATATGCTTAAGTGGTTTACTGAATTGTGGTAATATGAGGTCAGTTTGATTATGGAGGCTCTCCTAGCTATATCAGTTGTTTTTAGAGCTGCCTAGGGTTAGCTTATGTATAACATTGTGCCTTTATCTTTTATAAATAGAACTGAGATTTTTACATCATACTTAAGACAAGCAATTGGTAATGCCCTGCCACTAGTTTACTGGTCTTTCAAACCGTGCTACCTCTTCTCTTCTTTGGAAGAGAATTAAGGACTCGAATTCCAGGTTTGAAAGATATTCTTGCTACACTAGCAAGCCAGAGCCATTCATGACTCACCTCACAAGCCATTCTAGTTGGAGTTTTCTATGTGGTTAAATTGCTGAGTGGTGACTTAAGAAGCAGAGTAGTTGGGGAAGGAAATTACTTAATAATTCTTCTATTCAAGAAGACTTTTTGTTAGAAGTTTTGAAGGAAACTTCACATTGTGATTGATACTTTCCCTGTTTGATTTGCATGCTCTATATTTTAGAAAACCTTGCTTCCTCATTTAAATCTCACTTTGTCTCCATTTTTAGAAAGCACTTAAACTTCTCTGTGAAGGTGTTTAATTTTTTTTAAAGTGGCCCTTTGACCCCTGTAGCGGGGTGGCCACCTGCTACTGCCCTGAAGGGCTTGAAATCAGCCCTGGGAGAGGGCTGAGGCTGCAAGAGGGATGCTGCTAGGAAAAGGCTGATTGGGGAACCAGCCACAGATGTGGCCACACCCCAATCAGGGCCCAGCTGGACCTTATAAGAGGGCAGTGGGCCGGGAGCACACAGAGTCTCTCTCTCTCTCTCTCTCTCTCTCTCTCTCTCTCTCTCTCTCTCTAGATGTGGAGAGGGATGGGCCTGGCTGCTAGGAGCTAAGCAAGGTACCGAGACTGGAGCAGGGCTGGGGGAAGACCAGCGGAGCTGGGGAACTCCGGCCTAGAAATCCCCCAGGCTGCAGGCCTTGTTAAAGGCCAAAGAAAGGTACTGGGGTTGCAGAGGGCAGCTCAAGGGTACGCAGAGGCAGCAGGTCCAAACCCCCCTTGCTGGTGATGAGTGGTACTTACCCTGCAGTCTGCCCCAGGGAACAGGGGCTAGGTGATGACTGACAGTGGCCATAGACTGAGGCGAGGGGGGGGATAGATGGTGGGGGTTCCCTGGGGAGGGGAGACCTAGATCTATGGGGGTACTGCCAGGGGCAGCACCCCGGCCTGAAAGGGGCACCGGGGTCCAGGAGGGACTCAGGCCCAGCGGCAAGCGGAACACCGGCCTGCAGAGGGCACTCTGGAGCTGGAAACGCTAATTCCCTGGATGACCAGCAGGAGGCGCCGCAGGGGTGAGTCCTGCCCCGCTACAACCCCCTATTACTTTTTCCTTTTATGTCTGTGCATCTAAGTCCTTCAAATTTATTTAACTGTGGGGGGTTTGATTTGTTTTTAAGAATGGTGAATGTTTAAGTATTAGTGTATTCAGGAATGTTCTGATGTTGTGCCTTGACCTCAGCTTCTTGATCAGGATGTGAGAAGAGATTTAGAAGCAAAAAATATATTGTTAATATGTTCTCACTTCTGGGTGTTGCCATATGCCTGTTTGTCCTTAACAAGCCATAACATCACCATCCAAAATAGTATAGAATTAAACTCAGTTTTTAAATCTTGTCTTTCATATTCAGTGAAACAATATTTTCTATAAAAAGAGTTATGGGGAGTATAATGACTGGATAAGGAAAGAGTTCACACACATGCTCTGGACACTATAATGAAACTTGTCTTTACCACCAGGGAGAACATTTTGGCCAAGACACCTGCATTAATCCAGGCTATTTTTGAAAAGTGTCACAAGATCTTTAACTTTCATAAAGGCCAAATGGAAGATGAGTTTAAAATATCACCTGGAGATCTGTTTAGTACTGTTCTGCATTGGACTTCTCAAACTGAAATAAAATAGGTTGGGTACATGCAGTGATTAAACTAGTTTCAGATTCCACACCAAACAGAAGCCACATAGTGCTTAACTTCAATCCTTTGCTGCTATTTCCTTGAGTCTCTTCCTACTGGACCCTTTTGTCTCTAACCTTATCTTAGGGCCAGTGTCCTGAGGTCCTTCTCTCTCTGCACTCCCAGCTACATATGTTCAGCCAGCCATTTGTCTGATTATCTGGCTCCTTTCCTTTGGCCGGAGAGGAGCATCCTTCTTCACTCCTCTGATCCCAGATATAACTGAACTACTAAGGCCCTGCAGCTTCTTTTATCTGAGCTTGCTGGGCTCTTATTGGCTGTAGTTAGCCCTTCTTGCCCTTGGAGGGCCAGGTCTCTCTAGCTTTCCAGATGGCTGCTCCAGAGTGGCCTCTCTAGTGTAGCCTTTTATTTTAAGTGAATTTGGTAATGTGGTATTACACCACCACCCTGGGTTCGGCTTTGGCAGCTACAGCTCAAGCTTAATAGAGTGAAAGTCACCTTTGTTTTAGAGTTAGAGTTTCTAGGAACAGATAAAGACCATGGGTAGTGACCATACAGACATTCACAAGTACAAGATCTAGTTTGTTTTACAATTTTTAATAACATTACAATTAAAGTTATGATTACCCAATTCTATACAGACCTATGCACAAGTTACAAATATAGCTAAATTCCTATCTTTAACAATAGTGTTAGGGTCTGATGGGTCTCTCATGGCTTGATCATAGTAGAGGGATGGTTCCTGCTGGAGTCTCCCATAGGGAGCTCAATTTTCCTGATCTGGGCATCCCCTTTTTATAATGTGATTCTGTCTATATCCACATTCTGCACATGTCCATAAAGGTGTCAACCCTCTTTTCTCTTATTGGTCTGTGTCCCCTGGAAACTTAATGGACCCCAATTTTCTATAGGCTGTGTAAGCTCCCTTTTTTCTCATTAGCATTGATGCACAACTTATATCCTGTGGTTAAGGCACATGTTGGAGACAGATGCACCTTTACAGTATTTTTAGGATCTAATATTAATCTTCTGGGTAATTTTTCACAATATTATCATTTGGTACCCCTTTTCCCATAATATCAGGGCATCTGGTCAGTTATGTCATAATTTCTTGTCTCCAAGGCCTAAAATCGCTAAGCTAAACTCTTGCAGGCCTCAACCTAGATGTTCTTGTGTTTCAGCTCATCTTACTCATGTGATTAATCATAACCATACAATAAATGAACAATAAACTAAAATCATTGGCTACACTAGGCAGGCCTGGAGGGCCTACCTTTGCTGCTTTTTTACTCCCACCTCGCCTTTTCCTGGTGTTGGGTGTAGCGGAGAAGCAGGGCCACCACCCATCTCATGTTGCTTTCCCACTCTCCTCTCACAACTTCCCTGTGGAGCTTGCTCTCCAGAGGGGCTCTCCAGAGGGGCTTTTGCTGTAGATGGGACTGGGAAAAGATGATACCAAACTTCTCCTCTTCAAGTGCTCTGGAAGAAATGCCAGAAGAGCTCTTTCACCTCTTCACTCTGGAAGCAGAAGAGATCATCTGTAATTATCTCCTGTGAATCTAGATTTTGAATAATGGAGTTTCTGCTCCCAATGTTCTCATCTCATGTAGGCTGTAACTTTTTTTAATTGTAAAGGGTTCAAAGTAACACACTGCATTGAATCATTTTTACCTTCAAAATTTAAATATACAAAAAACACGGGCAGAAGAACAAACAGAGTCTACCATGCATCAGAGTTCTGGAGTGTATAAATATACATTTATATCACTTGGAATTAGATAATATAGATACATAACATCAAATTTAAAGTGATGAAAAATACAATCAGTTTTACATTCGTTTTCCTTTTGCAGCTTCCTTTTCCAATTTATCTATTCAATTTTCCATGTGTAGGCATTTTGAAATCTAGCAAATGATGGGACTTCTGCTTATCAGAACTTTATATAACTGTACAAGTGAAAAATAAGAACGAAGATGATCCAAAGTTAACACCTAATCCAACAGGTACTGACATCAATGACAAAGCTATTGACTTCAGTGAGGCAAGATTTGATCTTGAATGTACAAATAGCTGACCAAGGGAAATTTCCCAGCTTGTTCACCTATCTCTTCTCAATCATCATGCTGGTAGGGCATGTCATTTTGTTTTAATTATGAAGGGCTGCAGAGTACTCTTACCCTGGAGATATTTAAGAGTAGGTTAGATAAATGTCTATCAGGGATGGTCTAGATAGTATTTGGTCCTGCCATGAGGGCAGGGGACTGGACTTGATGACCTCTCGAGGTCCCTTCCTGTCCTAGAATCTATGAATCTATGAAAACCCTGCTGTTACATTCATGGCATACAAACAGAGAGGCTAAATAAAAACATAAAATACTCTTGATGCAAGGTTGCAACTTAACACTACTTTATTTCCTAGAATTCAGAATACACAAGAATCCGAAAACAGAGAGAGAGACAAAGCAGGCTGCTTCCTAAAATAGAGACACAATTTACA
>NW_020664448.1:18729063-18857565 GCF_002925995.2 Terrapene triunguis
AATTTATTAGAGCATAAGCTTTCGTGGGCTACAATGCATCCGAAGAACTGGGTTGTAGCCCACGAAAGCTTATGCTCTAATAAATTTGTTAGTCTCTAAGGTGCCACAAGTACTCCTGTTCTTTTTGCGGATACAGACTAACACGGCTGATACTCTGAAACCTATCCAAGAAAGGTGATGGCTGGGAGTCAGAAACCTAAAGTGGGTGCCATTAGTGGAACACAGAAGGGGAATACATGTGCAGTTGCCCTGAAACTGTAACATATATAGTGGCAGCATGTGTGGGATCTTTGACAGTGTGAATTGCCAAATGTACCAACAGCAGTGATAGCAAATACCGTCAAAGGGAAAAGTACAGAGAAAAATGTGTCCATCCTTTTCAGGAAAGGAATAGCAAAAAGAGATTTGGGGGGAAAGGATTTTGGGGCAGCTGAAGAAAAATCAGCTGCTTAATTTATGCAGGGAAAAGTAACTCAATACTGAGGAGCAGACAAAGGTACAGCTAGTCAGCTTGTTATACTTTGAGGACCAGAAAAAGAATGATGGTCCAGCATCACAGGAATCTAGCCTCCTGGCAGAGAGCCCAGCAGGCACTGGAAATCTTGGAGCCAACTTCCTGGAGCGAAGCAGAGAAGAGGCTGATAAAGGTAGCATAGGTGCACCGTCCAGACTGGGTGCAATGTCCAGACCGAATGCATCACTGCAATAGGAATAGTTGACACATCTTCAGGTAAACCAAGAGAGAATACATCTGGAGAAGGACAGACTGCATCTGGAAACCCAGCTGCTTGAAGACGGAGAGGGACAGCACCAGCACAAGTGAGAAGAGAAGGAGAAGGACTGTCAACGTCCGCTCAAGATGGAAACTGCACCAGCAAAACCTTAATCAAGTAGGTGGAGCCAGACCCCGTGTATCTGTCCTGCTTATGGGGAGCATAAACTCCAAAATGTTTCCTCTCTTTAGGGAAGGGGATGACATGGATGTGTTTCTAAATGTTTTTGAAATGGGGTATGAATTGAACCAGATGCAGATGAAGGACATGATATGGTATCTGGATCCGCTGCTGTCAGGGATAAAAGCCTTGTACACTTTCACCCATCTGGACAGAGAGGACTAACAAGCTTTGTTGCAAACGTTTAAACTGACCCCCTGAAGCATATAGGAGAAAGCTTTGAGGAGTTCAGAAATAAAGGGGATATGATGTGCTGAGGTTTCATAAAAATGGAGGGGTTACATAAAAACTAGGGACCTGGTTGTGGGGAGTTACCATGGTCAGTGAGCCCTACAAATCAATCAGTATAGAACAAATCTATAAACTCTCCCAATGTGGACTAAAATCATGGTTAATAGACAAAGATCCTAGAGATGTAACTATAGCTCAGAAATGGGCAAATGATTATGTGGATAGCTGGCTTGGGTTTGATAGAAAACCTAATCGGGAAGGAAGAGGATCAGAGTACAGGAATCAGGCCCAAGTCAAGACCCACACCTGTTGAGGAGGGAAACCACTTCTGAGAAACCCCAGGATGGGTGGGGAAAATAGTGTTCTATATGTGGCCAGTGGAGTCAGGACTTTGCCCAGGATTGCCAAATCTGTTTTAAAAGCAGAAAGGGTGAATCAGAATCCTTCAGTTAACTCCAGACATTCAAGGGACTGTGTAGAGAAAAGGAAAATGAAAAAGCTGACAGGAAGGTGTGAGGTGTATTTCTCCCCTGCCCCGCCCCCCAATCTAAGGCTTGGGCTTGGTCTACACTTACCCCCCAAGTCAAAGTAAGGTACGCAAATTCAGCTACGTGAATAACGTAGCTGAATTCGACATACCTTACTTCGAACTTACCGCGGTTCAGACGCGGTCCACACGCGGCAGGCAGGCTCCCCGTCGACTCCGCGGTACTCCTCTCGTCTAGCTGGAGTACCGCAGTCGACGGCGAGCACTTCCTGGTTCGACTTATCGCGTCCAGACCAGACACGATAAATCGAACCCGGAACTTCGATTGCCAGCCATCGAACTACCCGGTAAGTGTAGACATACCCTTAGTCTACACTAAACCCCCAAATCGAACTAAGGTACGCAACTTCAGCTACGTGAATAACGTAGCTGAAGTTCGAAGTACCTTAGTTCGAACTTACCTCGGTCCACACGCGGCAGGCAGGCTCCCCCGTCGACTCCGCGGTACTCCTCTCGTCTAGCTGGAGTACTGCAGTCGACGGCGAGCACTTCCTGGTTCGACTTATCGCGTCTAGACAAGACGCGATAAGTCGAACCCAGAACTTCGATTGCCAGCCGCCGAACTAGCGGCTGAGTGTAGACATAGGGTAAGATGAATCAAGTTACCTTCCCAGCATATGCAAACAAATACCTGAGCTGGGCTGGGGCAGCTTCCCACTCCATAGGAATGGAGAGTCCTACAGACCTGAAGGGAAATTCTGTGTCCTGAAGCCTTGGCCAGGGAACTAGGCTGTCTACCCATCCTTATCAGGGAACCAGAGAGCATGGTGATGGTTAGGGTTAGAGCATGAGAGCATGGTGATGGTTAAAAAGAACTTTTGTATAATAACCTGAGTTTAATCTGACTCAGGATATGTCTACACAGCAAATAAACCACGTGGCTCACCTGTGTCAGCTGACTCCAGCGTGCGTGAAGGAGCTGTCTAGCCCAGGCTCTGGGACCCTCTGACCTTGCAGGGTTCTAGAGCTTGGGCTCCAGCCTGAGCCCAGAAATCTAGACAGCAATGAAAGAGCCCTGCAGCCTGAGTCCCATGAGCCCAGGTTGGCTGGCACGGGCCAGCCGCAGGTGTGTAGTTGCTGTGTACACATACCCTATAGACCTTCTTTCTGGTCCAGCAAATAGACATGACCCATTGTCCAAGCGAGGGGGGCAATCCTTGCATAAAGGTTGGAAAGACTTTGATCTACTGTGGCCCTATAAGGCTGATGGGTGACCTCTGGTAAGCTGTTAGCATGTGTATAGGAACGTTTGTTATTTTATATGATTTCTCTCTAATGCTTTTACCTGAAGAATAAATGTGTTTACTTAGAAAGACCCTGTGTGGTAACTGCTATCAACTACACTGTTCATAGCCCTTGGAGAGAATACACAGTTCAAGCATTGGCCTTTTTAGCACTTGCCGGGGCTATTGCAGTATAGATCAGGGAACTGTGCAGCCTTAAAACCCCTGGTCAGCAGGGAGTGATGCAGGTCTCCACCCAGGAGTTGTGATGGCTGGGAGCCGGAAACTTTTAAGTGGGTGACCTCGAGGGGTGAACCCTGGAGGGGGAATACATATGCAGTTTCCCTGAAATTTGTGATGCAACCCACCCCAACTTCTAAAGGCTGGATTTCTTCCATCTGACTGCTGCTAGACCCAGATCTCACACTTCTGACAGAGCTCCCTAGCTTGCAAGTAGGCCTGGGGAAAACCTCTTGAAATTTAAATTGACAGCCTACAGTTTTAACAGTATTTTTAATACACCACACCTGCCCTGAGCAGAGAATGGATTGTGATGGAATCACAATTGCTTCCCTTGCTGGGGATGGGAAAGAATATATTACTTCACCACTTCTCGTGGAGCAGCTTCCTCCCCTCTTCCTCATATGCCTGATTGTCTACTCTGGCAGGGGAAAGGAAGACAAGCCATGGGAGAACCCCCTCATGCAGGTGCAGCATTTGCAGACAGAAGCACTCTTCTGTCAGCATAGCTGCGTCTACACTGGGAGGTTTGCTGGCATAGCTGCGTTAGCTCAGGGGGATGGTTTTTTCACACCTCTGACCAACATAGCAATGCTGACAAAACTTCGTAGTGTAGACCAGGCCTAAAAGAGCATGCAAGATAGTAGAATAGCACTTTTTTATTCACTACACTCTCAAACCTTGTAGACTAGACTGGTAGGCCACACTGGTTCTTATGGCTTCAGTGTCCGTGTGTGACGAGAAAGTCTATTCAGTCTCTGTGACTTACAGGGAGGGCACCTGGTGCCTATTGGAACACTATGCTCTACAGCAGAATTTGCATGTACACTTTGACAATGGCAATAGCATTAAAAAAAAGGTGTTGGGATCAGAGCTATGAATACAGAAAAGGCAAATGAGAAGAAAATAAAATGTAAATGTATGATGGGTCATGAGGTAAGGGTGTGTTGCCAGAAATGAAAAGGTTCTCATGTGTCTGAATTACACACCTTTGGGATGAAGTCAACTTACTGAATGAGAAATGGTGCATCATCAAACCTGTGAACTGCCAAATTTTGGACCCCATCCATAAACAGACCTTAGGGGTAGAGTATAACAAAGTCAATTCTATAGGCAAGATTGTATTCTCAAGACTTAAACTACTGTGGCAGGTTTTTTAAACTGTCTAACTCTGTTGGAGTTAGTGTGGGGACTGTACGTATCTGTCAGAGTAGGTATTATGCAGTGTTGTTGAGTCATGTCGGTCCCAGGATATTAGAGACAAAATGTGTGAGGTAATATCTTTATTTGGACCAACTTCTGATGGTGAGAGAGACGAGCTGTTGAGCTACACAGAGCTCTTCTTCAGAATAGGTATTAGTTAACTAGTATGTGAGTAATCACTAGGGCTGGCTGGAAAACAAGAATACAGTTTCCCAAAAAGTATCTATTTTGACAGTTGGGTTTTGTTCCACACTAGAATGAAATCAAGACCTTTTTATATTTTTTGAGAGAGTGAGCGTTTCCCCTGCCCAGAATAGTGCTGTTATTTGTGGGTCACTTCTGGGATGTGGGAGACACAGGTTCAAGTTGTTCTGCTTGATTTGGAGCAGAGATTTGAATCTGGGTCTCCCATAACCTAGGCAAATACCCTAACTGCTTGGCTGCTCTGTGGTGAGGGGTTCTGATTTTGACCAGAAATTCCATCCTGGAACGGAAACCTTTCCATCAAAACCAAAACACTTTCCTGAAAAGTTTTGGTGTTGACAAATCAGCATTTTCCTGACCAGCTTTAGTAATCATGTAAATGAGAAGTTGTTTCTAGCATAGCCACTCCCATACTAATAATATAATATAATATATGGAGATATACCTATCTCATAGAACTGGAAGGGACCCTGCAAGGTCATTGAGTCCAGCCCCCTGCCTTCAGTGGCAGGACCAAATACTGATTTTGCCCCCAATTCCTAAGTAGCCCCTTTAAGGATTGAACTTACAACCCTGGGTTTAGCAAGCCAATGCTCAAACCACTATGCTATCTCCCCCCAGTTCTATAGGTATTTGCTTTAGTGCCAACAGTGTGTTCGGATGCTATCTTTCTCCACTATAGCACTGCTATTTTAAATGCTGTGTTAAGTGCCTAAGCATGCTCAGTGTAAACTATGTTTCCAGAAGCTTGAGTGGTCTCTGGGCTGAGTGTTTGTGCAGTTAATAAAAATGCCGAGCTCTTTCTGCGAACAGTCAACTTCCTGAATGCTAAACTTTGTGGTCTAGGGGGAAATCATTTTACTTCTCTGAAACTTTTCACCCCCATCTTAAAGATGATGATAACAATACTTGCTCTGTAAGCTGCTTTGGAAAGAAATGCACTGTTATTTTACAAGTGATAGATATTAATAATTCTCTTCAGTGTGCCTATAAAGAGTGGCTAGTAAGAAGGGAAATACTTGTTGGAGGCTAGATATTTTTTGCATGGTTTATCTATATACAGTTGCATTCTCTCATAGCTTTTTCTATTCTATGTAGGTGTAACACTGACAGACCACAATTATGAGCAGGCAGGATTGAACTGGGGACCTCTGTAGTCTAGTGCATAAGCCTCTATAGTAGCGATTGACAACCTCTGGAACATGGCCCACCAGGGAAAGCCTCTGGCAGGCTGGGCTTTCCCTGGCGGGCCACATGCCAAAGGTTGCCGATCCCTGCTCTACAATATGAGCTAAAAATCAACTGGCTGTTAGCTAAGGTTGTAGAGCAGACTCATTTCATCTCTCTCTAAGTGGTCTCGGTGCCACTAGATGGGACACAACACCACACCCAGAAGGTGTGTGGGTTACATAGGTTTGTATACAGTGCTCATCACATAGTATCTGAGCACCTTCTATGAGTGCCTTGAAATGTGACTACTATCTGTCACGTGTTGATTGTTCCCTCATCCTCTCCTCAGTGGAACAAGTGTGAAGAACAGCATGTCTTGGTTTAATAAGGTTTTTGGTTTTTTGTGTGTGGTATTTAAAAATATATATGTAACTATGTATTTATGCAGAAGACAAGATCAAAATGTATTTTATGCTTGGCATGGAAGGCGGTGAGGTTTGTGATGGTCTTTAGCTCCTGGGGGAGTTCATTCCAGTGTCTGACCAGCCCACTTAGAAAAGTCTGTCTCCAGCACAGATGAGCTTTACCCTTATTGTAAGAGAGTTCATTGTGTCAGAGGAGTGAAGGTCTTCACCCTGGAACTTTGGGTGGCCTTTTAGACATCCTAGTCCTAAGGCATGGAGCACTTTTGGAGACAAGGACAGAGACCTCGAACACCCCTTAATATTATATCAAAGCCAGTGTACAGAGCTGAGGACAGGTTTGATATGTTTGTGCTAGCCTGGTTGTTGAGGGATGTTCTACATTAGTTTCCTAAGTGCTGAAGGCTTCATGCCCATGTACATAGCATCGTTGCAGTCCAGCTGAGAGGTGACAAAAGCGTGAATAACTCAAGCCAGGAACTGTCCATCAAGTAGGATGATCGTTCTTCTCCGTGCTTGGTTCTAAAGTAAGGTGGGATAGCTCCTTGGGGTGGGATTTGGTAGCCTTAGTGGAGTCTGATAGGAAGGTTCTGTTGGCCTACCATTCAGCCTCAGCATATGCTTTGAGATTGTTTCATCCTGTCTGTATCAGCCTTTTTTTTTTTTTTTTTTTTTTTTTTGTTTTTTTTTTTTTTTTTTTTTTTTTTTTTTTTTCTGCTCCTCTCTCTTAATCTAGTGCAGGGTGTCAGAACACCTGAGAGGAAGAGGCCAGCGTACTGCATCAACACAAGGAATTTTACTGGCATAAAGGGAAAACAAAGATGACACCACTGACCAACATAGTTACACCAATACAAAAACTATGCGTGGACTAGGACTCAATTAACGACAAATTTTCCACTTCCTTGCTCCTTGTGTGGTCACTTTATATCAGTACTTCACAAAGTGTTAACTGCAGCTCCCTGGGGAAGCCATGGGTATTTTGGAGTGGGGAGAGATGCCTAATTTTGTTTTTGGTGGGATTTTTGTTTCTAGTTTGATGTGTTTTCAAGCGTTAGTAAATAAAGTATGAGTCCAGGGAAACAACAAAGACATTTAGAAACCAAACTCCCAGAAATCATAATTGAGCTGTGACATTTCCCTCTCTCCTGCTTTGGAAATAAGAATTAAAGTGGCAAAAAAAGTTATATCTCATGAGGCAACTGTTTCTCAAAAAGCCTTAGAAGCATTTTATTTTGAGGCCATGCAAAGTGAAAACAAGCACACACCTTTCTATTTCCAGCAGCAAGGGACATGTGTAGAATTATGACAGGGGAACAAACAACTATGATACCGAAAACCATTACTATGTCAACCATAGCATCTGTTAATGCACTGATGACCTTCCAGAAAACGTCCAGGACCAGTTGATAGAAGAATTTAAGAGTCAGTATTTAGCAATGCAGCTTGATGAATCCACAGACATAGCCAATATGGCTCAGCTTCTATGTTATGTGAGATTTGTCACAGTACGTGAAATAGTTGAAGAACTTTTACTTTGCCAAGAACAACAACAACAAATCCTGACAACTGGGGAGGAAATATTAAAGATGCTTGATAAATTCCTAGTGGCTGAAAGTGAGCTATGTAGGAGAGTGCTCTGCACTGATGGGGCAGCAGTCAGGACCAGAAAGAAGAGTGGGGTTGCAGCATAAGAAAATAAAGTGGCACCAGCCACTATCTGAACACAGTGCAACCTTTGGCATTGAAGATATCACAAACTGAATTATAGGAGGCCCTTGACGTGGTTAAAACTATTAATTTTATAAAATTCAGGGCAGTAAGCGTGTGTTTCAGTGTGCTGTGCAAAGAGATGGGCTGTGCCCACACACCATCAAGTCAGGTGGTTGTCAGGTGGAAAAGCGTTACAACATGTTTTTGAATTGCATGACAAAATCAGAATTTTCATAGATTCCAAGGTCAGAAGGTTCAGTTGTGATCCTCTAGTCTGACCTCCTGTATTACACAAGCCATAGAACTTCCACAAAATAATTCGGAGAGCATACATTTTAGATAAATATGGAATCTTGATTTTAAAAATTGTCAGTGATGGAGAATCCACCACAGCCCTTGGTAAATTGTTCCAATGGCAATTAAATTCACTGTTTAAAATTTTACATATTATTTGCAGTCTCAATTTGTCTAGCTTCAACTTCCAGCTCTTGGATCGTGTTATACCTTTCTCTGCTAGATTGAAAAACCCATTATCAAATATTTGTTCCCCATGTACGTACATATAGACTGTGATCAGTTCTGCCCTTAGGCTTCTCTGTGATAAGCTAAATAGATGTAGCTCTTTGAATCCTTCACTATAAGGCAGGTTTTTTAACCCTTTAATCATTCTCGTGGCTCTTCCCTGAACCCTCTCCAATTTATCAACATTTTTCTTGGAATTGTGGACACCAAAACTGCACACAGTATTCAAGCAGCAGTTGCACCAGAGCCAAATACAGAGACAAAATACCCTCTCTACCCCTATCTTAGATTCCCCTGTTTACACATCCCTGGATCGCGTGAGCCCTTTTGGCCACACTATCACTCTGCGAGCTCATGTTCTGCTGATTGTCGACCACAACTGACAAATGTTTTTCAGAGTCCTTGTTTGCCAGGATAGAATCCCATACCTTATAAGTATGGCCTACAATCTTTTTTCCTAGATGTAAACATTTACACTTAGCCATATTAAAACACATATGGTTTGCTTGCACCCAGTTTACCAAGTCATCCAGATCACTCTGCATCAGTGATCTATCCTCTTTATTATTACCACCACACCAATGTTGATATCATCTGCAAAATATATAAATGATTATTTTATGTTTCCTTCCAGGTCAATGATAAAAATGTTAAATAGCATAGGGCCAAGAACCAACCCCTGTGGGACCCCACTAGACACACATCCACTTCATGATGATTCCCCATTTACAGTTACATTTTGAAAACTATCAGTTAGCAAATTTTTAATCCATTTAATGTGCACCACATTAATTTTGTATCATTCTAAACTTTTAAAATCAAAATGTTATGTGGTACCAAATCAAATGCCTTACAGAAGCATAATTTTATTACACTTCTATAAGGCAAGTGGGGGGCAAGGGATGCTCAATGGTTTGAGCATTGGCCTGCTAAACCCAGGGTTGTGAGCTCAATCCTTGAGGGGGCCATTTAAGGATCTGGAGCAAAAATCTATCTGGGGATTGGTCCTGCTTTGAGTAGGGGGTTGGACTAGATGACCTCCTGAGGTCTCTTCCAACCCTGACATTCTATGAACACTATTATCTTTATCAACCCAAATTTGTAAAATCACCAACAAATATAGCTAGTTAGTTTGACAATCTATTTTGCATAAACTTACATTGATTGGCATTAATTTTATTACCCTCCTTTAATTTTCTATTGACAAAGTCCCTTATTAGCAGTTCCATTATCATGCCCAGGATCAATGTCAGATTGACAGACCTATAATTACCCAGGTCATCCCATTTATCCTTCCAAATATTGGCTCAACAGTAGCTTTCTTCCAGTCTTATGGATCTTCTCCAGTGTTCCAAGACTTAATGAAAATCAACATTGACAGCCCAGTGACCTCCTGAGCCTGCTCTTTTAAATTCTTGGAGGTAAGTTATCTGGAGCTGCTGATTTTAAAATGTCTGACTTCAGCAGTTTCTGTTTAACATCCTTCGGAGATACTAGTGGAATGGAAAGAGCATTATCACCATATTAGGAGACCCATGATATAGTGTTTTTCCCAAACTCAGAACAGAATATTTATTGAACATTTCTGCCTTTTCTGCATTGTTATTGGCAATTCTACCATTTCCATTGTTAGGATTCTTTTTGTTCCTAATACACTTAAGAAAAAAAAACCTCCCTGTTCCTTAACTCTGCTGGCCATAGACGACTGCTTATGTCCCTTTGCTTCCCTTATCAATTTTCTAAAATTCCTAGCTTCTGATTTATATTCATTACTATCAACTTCCTCTTTCTTCCATTTGTTTATTAAAAATCTCTTCCCTTACTTCACCACTAACCCAGGTTGGCTTTTTAACCCATATGGCCACTTTCCTGAATTTTGGGAATGTTTCCAGTTAACAGTCACACTTTTATGACTTAATTCTTTCTCCCAGCTGGTTTGGCTCATAATTGTTTTCAGCTTTGTGAAACTGGCCCTTTTAAAGCACCGTGTGTGTGTGGTTCTGATCTGGACTTTGTTCTGTTTGAACATTATAAATGTGATCAAGTTGTGATCACTTGTACTTAAGTTACCATTAATTTTTAATTCTGTTATCAGTTCTTTATCTGTCAAGACAAGATCTAAGGGTACGTCTACACTACGAGATTAATTCGAATTTAGATAATTCGAATTTGGGAAACAGATTGTATAAATTTGATTGTGCGCGGCCACACTAAGCACATTAATTCGGTTTTTAACCACATTAATTCGGTGGTGTGCGGCCACACTACCCCTAATTCGAATTAACAAAATCGATTTTGGTGCTACTCCGCTCGTCGGGGTGGAGTACAGAAATCGATTTTAAGTGCCCTTTAATTCGAAGTAACTGGCTCCGTTGTGTGGACAGGTTAAGGATTAATTCGGATTAACGCAGCTAAATCCGAATTAAAGTCGTAGTGTAGACCAGGCCTAATAGAGAATGCCTCCATTTTGGATGCATCACTTTTTGAGTTAGGAAATTGTCATCTATAATATTTAGAAATTCCTAGCTGGCAGCAGGAGACCTCCAGGACATGGCACCAAAACTGAACTCCCCCAGGAGCAGCTTTTTCCCCCTACACATTGTAGATAGGAGCGTAAGCAGCTGGTCATCCAGTTGCCTAGTGTGATTTGGTCATCTGTAGAAGACTCCAACTAATACCCCAAATTGCGCTTTTATAAGTTAGGACATTAATGTATAAGCATTCAAGATCATTTTCTTCTGAGTTGTCAGTGACTCAGAAACAGGTAAAGCCATTTTTGACAGCGAGTGCTACTTCCCCACCCCTTTTGCTCACTTGATCCTTCCTAATTAGGTTATAACCATTGATTTTAACACTCCAATCATGTCAGTATCCCACCAGGTTTCAGTAATACAAACTAACAACACCAAATTTCTTCCCTGAGGGTGAAGAAAGACCATGAAAATTACATGCGTGATGTGAATTTCTTGACTACCATATCTTACCTGGTAGACATATTTGGCAAATTAAATGCATTGAACTTAACATTGCAAGATGGCATACAAATATACTCGGTTCAAGAGAGAAGCTTTGTCTTTCAAGATGCCACACTGAAAAGTTTGTTACAAACATGTTTCCAGTCTTTATCAGACAATTTTAAAACAGGGATTCTCAAACTGGGGGGTCGGGACCCCTACAAGGGGTCGTGAGGTGTCAACCTCCACCCCAAACCCCGCTTGCCTCCAGTATTTATAATGGTGTTAAATATATTAAAAAGTGTGTTTAATTTATTAGGGGGGTCACACTCAGAGGTTTGCTGTGTGAAAGGGGTCACCAGTAAAAAAGTTTGAGACCCACTGTTTTAAAAGAACAGCGTGAAAGTGATCAAAACACTATTAAAGACCAAATATTAACTCATTTGTCTGGACTGTATTCCCAGTTTGATGAATATTTTCCTGGGGTTGAATGTGAATCTCCAGATACCAACTGGATTCAAAACCCATTCTTCGTAACTGTTGACTTCATTCCAACCTTAAATATCTCAAGAAAATTCTTGACTGATCATACACTGAAGATCACGTTTTCAAATCGAACAAAACAGAACTTCTGGATTCCTGTTAAAGGCATGTGCGAAGAGCTCTGTGATGAAGCAATGAAAATATGGTTTCCATTTTCATCCAGTTATCTCTCTGAGTCTCGATTTCCAGCAATGATTTCTATGAAAAATAAACATAGAAATCATTTAAACTTGGAAAACTACTTAAGTTTGGCACTCTAAGAGATTCAACCAAATATGGTGCAGTTGGAAACAGGCACATTTGTCTCACTAAAACCTTGTCCAAGCATGCTAAAAGGAATCCGTATTTTCAAATTACAGTTGTAAAAAAATGGATTAGATTGAATTATATAATTAAACAAACTGTATGCAGTTGAATTAAGTTGCAAAAATGTCAACTCTAGTGTCACCCTTGTATCTAGTGTCTGGATTTTTTTTTTAAATGGTATTTGGTTGTGGGAGGCCACCAAGTTTTAAAATACAGGGAGCTGCAGGACTAAAGTTTGGGAACCCATAGATTTACACCAATGCAAAATGGGTGTTCAATGCTATCATTCTGATTTGGTAGTGGTTTTTAGTCTCACTTTGCACAAGTGTGAATTAACAAGGTGCAAGGCACTGGAGAATCAGAGGCTGCTTTTTCATAAAACTGGTTAGTTTTGTTTGTTTTTTTAACAGGCATATATTTTCACTGTGAAAAGTAATCTCTAGCTGAAAGATGGAAGCTGAAATAAAGGGGGGAAGGTGTACGATTTCTTTCTACTATGTTGTCTATCTCTAAGAAACATTAAATAAATCAGGATGTACTTCAGGATTTAAAACCCAGTGAGAGCCTAAAGCCTTTGGTAGCATTCATAATGTTGTCAGTTTAAATGCAAACCACTCTGACTCTGCAGGCAGTCCTTTTGAAGTTGCTGAATCTTGAGGAGAACCCAGAACTCTTGTAAAAGCTGTCTTTCCAATTAAACAATTTTTTATCTAACAAGTTTAAAGGCTTATAAACTTGGCTCCAGTTAGTTTTTTTTGGTGGGGTTTTCTAAGGTAGTTGTTCAAAATATAGGACCAAATTCTACACTGGTGTAAACAGCTGCCACTCTATTGAAGTAAATGGGACTGCAGCTCTACTGGCACCAGTAGAGAATTTGTCCTCTAGGGTTTTTCTAAGCTGTACTCTTCTTTCTTGTTTACATTTGTACTCTAAAGGCAGCTCACACAAACAAGGTTTGTGTCAAGGCAGCTACTGCAGGATACAGTGTGTGTGTGTACATATTCTCAAATTTTACTTGTATCTGAGAATTCATCAGTTTTGGTTTACATTTTTACTCTAAGAGCAAGTCACACTAACAATGTCTGTCTCAAGGAAACTCCTGCAGGGTACAGTATGTGTATTCTCAAAAAACCTTACTTGTACCCGAGAATTCATACGTTTCTTTAATTTTGCTTCAGTAGGAACACTTTGGTACCTTTCAAACAAAACAATTTATAAATATTCCTTAACCCTGACAATACCCTTGTTAATAAGGTGCTTTATATGCGATAACATTGAGGAACAGAGAGGTTAAGGGTGCTTTTCCCAAGATCACAAGTAAATGGAAAGCTGGGACTATAACCCAGGAATTTTAAATATCTGCACTGGCATGGAGCTCTTCTGTATCAGACATTTTAAATGGGTGTGTCCTTTGGGCTTTATAGAACATGTGTTCAGAATTGATCACTTTGGTAGAAAGAACAAGGGAAACAAGGGAATGAAACAAGCACCTTGGACCAAAAGTATCACAGTGGGTTACTAACTTCTACATATGGATCATTAATGAGAAGAAGTTACCCCGCACTTGGCGTCAAGCAAAGATTATTGCCATTCTTAAGCTGGGCAAGGTCCCCTACAACATGTTGAGTTACTGCCCAATATCCTTGCTGTCAATGTGAGTATTTGGTCCTCCAATGAATCACTCCAGATTTGGGCAATGTCTTGCAGGTCAAGCAGACAGGGTTCAGGAAAGGACGCAGCACCTGTGATCATGTCATGACCTTGACCACCTTTATCAAAAATGGTTTTCAGCAAAATCTAAAGATAGGAGCCATCTTCTTGGTTTTGACCACCGCCTATGACACAGTTTGGCATAAAGGTGTTTTGTTTAAACTCTCAAGTTGCCCCGTGTTGTGGGATTGAAGTAGTAGAACTCTTTCTCCAAAACAGGGGGGGGGGGTTAAAGTACACATGGGCAACTGCTGTATCTCTTGAAAGTGTTAGATCAATGGACTTCCTCAAGGCTCAGTCCTTTCACCAATTCTGTTCAATGTGTATATCGGGGTAGACAACCTATGGCACGTGTGCTGAAGGCGGCACGCAAGCTGATTTTCAGTGGCACTCACACTGCCCGGGTCCTGGCATCCGGTCCGGAGGGCTCTGCATTTTAATTTAATTTTAAATGAAGCTTCTTAAGCATTTTAAAAACCTTATTTATTTTACATACAACAATAGTTTAGTTATATATTATAGACTTAGAGAAAGAGGCCTTCTAAAAACGTTAAAATGTATTACTGGCACACAAAACCTTAAATTAGAGTGAATAAATGAAGACTCGGCACACCACTTCTGAAAGGTTGCCGACCCTTGGTGTATATCAGTGACCTGCCAGCTACACTCTTGCACAAGTCTGTCTATGCGGATGACATCTGCTGCAGCTACCAAGCTCAGTACTTCTCAGAAATTGACAGGGTCTTGAATGATGATATGAAGCTCATGGCAAACTATTGTATTCAATGGCACCTGCAGCCGAGCTTTTCCAAGATGATTTCATCTGCATAATGCAAGTGCAAGCCATGAGTTAAACATTTTACTCCATGACCAATGCCTGAAGCATGATCCAAACCCGGTTTACCTCGGTGTGATATTGGATAGGTCATTAACATACCGCAGCCACTTGAGGAAGATGGCAGCCAAAGTCAGCACTCTAAACAACCTGCTCAGAAAATTGGCCAGTTCAACTTGGAGCACCTGGAAGCTTAGAACATCAGCCCTTGCCCTCTGCTATTCAACAGCAGAGTACTGTGCTCCTATCTGATGTCACTCATCTCACATGAGGCTGATTGATGTACAACTTAAGAAATCTATGCATATTGTTACCAGGACTTTACGGGCAACTCCGTTGCAATGGCTACTGATACTTAGTAATGTAGCACCACCCCATATTTGCCATGAGAAGGCCTCTGTCATGCTGCTGGCCAAGATCCGTGAGAATAGCGATCTGCCTTTGTACATACACATCTTCAACCACCCACCAGCTCGCCTATCTTCTAGACACCCTTTATGATCATTTAGGTCAGCACAGGACATGGCGGAGGAATCTTCTTGGTGCAACAAGTGGTCAGCGACAACAGTTGTTAATCACTCTCTCGTCACTGACCCAACCATCTGTCAACCAGGTTTTGATCTGCCAAGGCACCTGTGGTCATTTCTGAATCTGTTTCGAACAGGATAGGGCAACTGAGCAGCCAATCTCCTTAAATGGGATTTTTCTAATGACCCAGAATGCAGATGTGATCAATTTCAGACTATGTCACATATCCTTGATGAGTGTCCACTGACTTATTTTGACGGTGGACTACCGATTCTCCACCTGGCTGATGATGATGCCATTAAAAGGCTAGGCACATTGTGTATACTCTTAATAAAGAACAGAGATTCAAAGATTCAAGTGAGTATTGAGTAAGAATGATGGTTACAAATAAAAAATATAAAACTCTAAGAGACTGATCATAACTTTGACAGACTAACCTCCTGTGTCTCAAATAGTTTCTCACTCTGAGACCTCTTGCAGAGTTTGCTGATTTTTTTCAGTGATATCAGGATCCAGATTTTCTTGATTTCCCCTATGCCCTTCAATGGGTTTCCTCAGGAAATGCGTAACAAAAGGTTCTCCTCCTTTTCCTTATATATCACAAAGTTTATTGTCTTTGTTTCCAGAGTCAAGATGAGCCCTGGGGTTGAGGCTCCAGTGTGCTCTCCCCTGTTGGCTTCATCTCCCCTGGTCAACCTGTTTTTCCTGTTGACTTAATATGCAAAGGGGGTTTCCTTTGTGTTTGGTTCTACAATGCTTAATTTACAGTAAAGACCAGAATTGGTGAATAGACATGCTTCTGTCTGGCAGAAGACCTGTTTGTGCACTCTGCCTTACAGATTTGAAAACATAATTTCAGTGTATATACACAATTCCTTATATAGTGTCAGTACATACATTTCACCACAATATTAATGACCAGTATGTCACCAGCTTTCATTTGATACCTCACACAACATTCTATATTGATAAATACTATGACACCAGTGTGTGAGGTGTAATGAGTTTGTCCAGTCTGGCAGGAGTTGCTGACAAAACAGTAAGCTCTATGCCAGTTGACACTGAGGGATTCTTAAGGTCACAACAAGGATGTACAGAGACCTTGTAGTAATGCAATTGCTGAAATTCTGTGGCCTGCATTATACAGGAGGTCAGACTAGATGATCTGTAAAATGGGGTTAATAGCACCTCCCAGAGATATTGTGAGAATAAATGCATTCATGATTGTGAGATGCTCAGATAAAATGGTAATGAGGCCATGTGAGTACCTAAAATAGATCTATTGGTCCTTTTCTGGTCTTACGTTGATATTTTAATAGTGCAACATTCTAAACACTCAGAAAGTTTGATCTGCATTAGTTCAATAAATTGTCATAGCTAATAGAAGTAGGAGAGAATAAATATACAACAATAAGAAGTTAGGATATCTATGAATGGGATACTAAAAACACAAGTGTTGTCAAGGTAGCAGAGCACCTTGATGCTACCTGGCTCCAGGATGCAAAGGCTTATTCTGAAATACGTAATGACTGCTATGAAAAGTAACTAAGGAAGGATCTGAGGTGGTTCAATATGGAACAAATGTGATGTTCTTGTTTATGAACGAAGGCTGTGAATGCTGCTCATTCATGAAGTGCAAACTGTTTTCCTCTGTGGTAGGAAGCCAAACTGCACAGACATTAAAGGGAAGAATCATCAGCTGTACAAAAGCAGGTTGACACCCCACGGGGTGGAGAAATGCAAAATAGTAATATGGGGCATAAGGAAAGGTTAGAAGCTGTAGGAAGAGCAGAAGGGAAAAGCTTATGGAGCCGTTCAACACTAATAACCCCAATAGGTGTCCTATCCTGTCAAAATCAGATTAAAACTACACGATGGAAAAGGGAAATAACTAGAATAATTCAAAAGCACCAGGGCAGGGACCTTGTCAGAATAGCAAACAAGGTAGAGGATCTTAACTTCACAGTCAAGATTGACAAACATTTTCATAAATACCCAGTCTTGTCTGTGAATATTCCTAGACAATTTGTAGATAATAGGATCCTAAAGTGATGCCTCTGTTTGTTTACCTAGCTGTGAGGTGGGCATAAGTGATTTGCTCAAGGGAGAATTAACAGTAACAGAAGTGGGACTGGATTCCTACTACTCCAGTCTATCCACTCGGCCATTCTGCACCATGTTTGCTAAATTTCAGCTGAAATGGAAGTCTGAGTGGAAACCCTTAAATTTAATTAAAAAAAAAAAAGCAATTAAAAAATCCTGTGCTATGTTGGAGATTGAACACTGAAAGATAAATGTTGCATCCAGGCAGCTTATAGTACTTACACTGGCATACTCAACTATAACTAAGTTTTCGCTGTCCTGTCAAATGTGAAGATAAATGTTGTACCATAACTGTGACATTATATAGTCTATGCAATCTGATCATGTAAAAAAGAAAGTCAAGTTAGAAAAACAAAATAATCAGTCAAAAAAAAATAAAATAAACAAAGCTGTATTTGAGTTAAACAAGAACCATGGGTCAAACTCATTTTTCTTGTAAAATCCACTGGTGTTTAAATTAGGGACAAGTTCATTCTATGGAATTAATTGGACCCCCAAATATTGTTCCAATAGCTGGTCCTGTCAAACTGTTCCCTGAATTCCCCTCCATTATGGTATATAATGGTAAGGCTATTTTCACACAGAGTTCTAATCTCTGCTTTGATTGATTTACTCTTTGGCCTTGGATTTAGGCAGAATTTTTTTTTCTTCAGCTGTGCAAAAAATAATAATAAATAAAAGAGTACCATGTTTACCTACCTAATCAGGATATTGTCAGGATTGATTAGTTATGGTTTGTAAACTGCTTTGATGATAAAAAATATGATACAAAGCAAGAGCTGCTATCTTTTCTAATGTATCTTACTCATAATGTCCCCAATTCAGCAAAGTTCTTAGTCGCATGCCTAATGTTATGCATATGAGAAGTCACATAGACTTCTGTGGGATTTGTCACATGTTTGAATGCTTTGTTGGATTAGGGTCAATATTAGATCTGATTACGTTTTTCTGGAAAATGTCAACGTTTAGGCTAAAAATCCAGTTTTGATGGAAAATTTTCTACAAGCCCTAGGCCATATGTTCTATTATATAATTTCTCACCTATTCATCTATGACAAAGCGCTAAAAACTTCATAAGTAAAATCTTTTGAAATAAATTTATCTTTTTTAATGGAGCGTTTGCTGTAGACATATTGTCATGTGTTAGGTGGCGCTTTATTAGACTATGGTAGATTATCGAAGAGAACCTGGAATTGAAGACTATGGCAACTTGAGAGTAACTATTGTGCTTTAGCTCTTAAGTAATTATCCAATAGGTGGAATTAATTGGATTGAAATAGAAAACTACAGAAATAAAAAATCAGATGACAATATGACAGCAACAGCACTAGCTTTAATGAAACAGTGCATTTAATGCAGCTTTACTCTAAATATGAAGAAAATGCTTGCCAAATCCCTGTGTACATGGTATAATGTATTTATACCTACATATTACATAGAAGTGGGGCATGGCTTACTCTCTATTCCTGTTTTAATTGAATTCCTGAGAGGAAAATATACTGAAGAACAAAAGGGGGGAAATATTAAGGGGCAGAGGCATAGGTGATTGGCAGTCCAATAGTGTAAAAGATTAAACCTAGTAATGAAAGTGAATAGGGAACAATATGAACAGAAATAAAACCAGGGTTCAGTATATCATCTTTTCTCTAAATCTATTGAATTTTTATTTTTTTATCTCCCTTCTATATGTAAAAGAGAACACAGGGGAATATTGCTGAGAAATAACCTACTTTGAGAGCAGCTGCAGATATTTTGTAAATTGTTGCATTATTAATCCCAACAAAGCTTTTTATTCCTGTGGATTCCCCCCCCCCGCCATATACTTCAAAGGCTATTAAAATAAATAAATGTACTCTTCGCCCAGCCCCACCGAGTGAGTGGTGAGACATGGCTGCCCGATCTTGGAGAAGGCAGCAAAAACATCTGTCTTCATAATCTTCCTCAATCCCACACCCAGGTAGACTTTAAGAAAACATCCTTCTGACATTAGTCTCTTAAAGCTCCCAAGCACTTAAATTTTTTTTTTTAAGTAGAGAATCTAAATCTGGGCTGACAGAAATTGAGCACAGCAGTGCCTATGTACAGGTGTGATGGGGTCTATGAAGCCCCAGACTGGGTCTGAAGAGGTTAAAGGACAATACTTGGCCCAGGTAGCTCCACCCCTCCAGACCTGCAGAGCATGCTCCAACTGGAGAGGAAGCTTAAAAGGGAGCCTCCCAGCTCAGTCATAGGGAGGCTGGGGAAGAAGATACGCCTACCCTGAGAGCTCCTGGACAAGGGTACTAAAGAAGCCTCTTGGTGGGGAGTAGGACTGCATGCTGAGCGCAGCGGGGGGCTGAAGATTTTGGTCTCATTTATTTTTCGTTTGTTACCTTGAATTGGACTTGTACCGGTGGTGGGGAAAGAGATGGTAGGAAGTGATCCAGAGAGGGGTGGGGGGTAACTCCAAGGGCATTCCAAGGTGCTGGACATTGCTGAATCTCATAGGGCCTTGGGTTGGAGCTAGGGTTGCCAACCTGGCCGGGAGTCTTCTGGAATCAAGCCCTATCTCCCGGAGGCTACTGCAGCCAAACTGGGAGATTTTGGGTGCTAACAGTCCGGCAGCACAGTGGGGCTAAGGCAGGCTTCCTGCCTGCCCTCTCTTCACGCGCTCCTGGAAGCACCTGGCACCCTCTCTGTGGCCCCTGGTGGTGGTGGGGGGGCAGGGGTCTCTGTGTGCTGCCCCTGTCTTGCGCACTGACTCTGCCCCCCACCTCCTGCTTAGGAGCTGCTGCCAGAGGGATGTTCTGGTTGCTTTTGGAGGAACTGTACAGAAAGGCCTTCTCGCTGAGAGGTGATGCTGGGTGCACTCCCCACTGGGCCACCTGGCCCTCTGAGGGCTCTATTACAATGGGATTGTAAGGCAGTTGCTTAAGGCTCCATAGTTTTTTGCCCAGCCCAGATTAGAGCAGTGTAAGGGCTGGCTGCTCTAACTTGCATGTGTTGGCCTTGGTCTCCATTGGACCAGCTCAGCAAGTGATAGCTCTGGAGCCCATTGCATTATGGGTATTCTTTCTCCTCACCCTCAAGATGCCTCTTTGCATGCCTCTTATGCCAGGTGTTGTGGAGATTAAATGTATGATCTGGCTATTCTGGTTCTGCCCTCTGGAGGCTCCCTCTGGAGACTCCTTCTGCACCTAGGCAGTCCTTACATGTGGAGTTACAGGAAGGCTCCAGTCCCTTTGGGACATCTGAATGCACAAAGGGAACAGAGTGAGCTAGAGAATATGGCCCTCTGAGTTTGTGAAAGAGAACTCAGCCTCTGTCATACCCTCTGTCATGGCTACGGAGCAAACTGTGCCTTTGGACATTTTTCAATCCCTCTCAAATTCACCTATTAAGTGACAGGCCTGGCTCCCTGCACCTTCCTTTGGGTGGGAGCCATGCAGTCCAACTAATCTCAGACTGGATCTCTGGGCTGTATCCCCTCTCATTCCCAGCCACGTTAACGAGACAGCCCCAAAGGTGTTTTGGCACCTCTAAGAATTTCCTTTCAGGATCCTGTGGCTGCATACATTTGTAGCAACACAGAAACAGCATCTTCAAAACAAAGCATTATTTTAAGTCTCCACAGCACAAAGAGCAAAGGCATACACCTGGGTATTACCTACACTTTTGTAAATTCCTGTCAGCTCAGGTAACACCATCTCTGGCAGTTAGAAACAACCTGTCCTGCTTGCACCATCTGTATGTGTCAGTCTGACAGCTTTTTACTGTCACCATCAGCTGTCCCTACTAGCTCACCCAACCCCCCTCTCTTTTCTAGGGTCTTTGAGGTTGTAGTTCCCCTTTGATCCCAGAATCGAGCCTTGAGGAAGAGTAAACTGTTCTAGCCTGAATGGAGTCAGACAGACAGTTTCTTCCTTGGTGGTCCACCCTTTGTTTTCTCAATGAGCCTGATCTTTATTGTTTTGTTTCTTGTGGGTTCCCCCTTTACAGTCTCCTCTGGTTTAACTCCAGGCAGTCCAGCAGGTTAATATCAAACAGATAATTTGAGGGCATATTTGACCCTAAGCATCCCATAGTCACACCCTACACACTATTGTAATAATCATTGTACAAAATATGCCTTGTGAGGTATCATTTGAAAGCTAATAACTCTCCCCGATCAACCGTATTCTTGTCTGAGGTATGCATGTGGTGTGTATTAAGAGTTATGGATATATGTTGGGATTATGACTAAAGTGTGTTTGTCAGGGCTCATTGGTAAACAGGTCTGCCCTAGACAAAGGAATATGTATTTGCTTCTCTGTCCATCCTGGTCATCAGGTAGAGGCAATGGAGGTCAATTTTTTTTTTTTTTTTTACATATCAGGTAAACAAAACTAACAAGTGGGGGAGGAGATGACCTGGCATATATGCCCCAGCAGAAGAGAGAAGGTTGATCTGGGTTTTACTTTTCAAAGAATATTTTGCAAAAGTTTACTGGTCTATAAAGATGGGGGGGGGGGCTGAACCTCAGGTGATGAGCAACTGAATCAAGTGATTGTATATAATATTACTGTATTATAGAAGTATACAGAATGAGATTTTTTATGAAAGCCTGTGACACATTGATGATTAATATCCTTGTAAAATGTATGTATTCTGGATACTCATTGATATTAGGCTTTAAAGTCTGTGTCCAAACAAAGAGAGAAACAGGTCTCTCTCAGACAGGAGGGAACATCACCTGTCTCCAATGAAATTAAGCAAGGTCTGACCAAAAAACAATGGAAGCTTTATTTACATGCAATCAGATGTGAAGTTCACAGGAAAGAAAGAACAACATGCGGCCATCCTGCCTCTTGAAACCAGGTAATTGAATTTTGGAAGATATAAGCAAGAACAGAAGCCATCTTTGGCATCCATCAACCGACAGACACAAGGGAGCAGAGCTCTTGCAAGCTAAGAAAGTTGGGTACTTCAGACCTTCCCCCACCTCTTAGTTGAAGTCTCTGGGAACTGAATGTAGATGAGAGTGAGAAACCTGCTTAGGCAAAGATCTTTCACCTAGTAAGACAAGGGGAGCCAATATCTTGTACTTCTGTAAAAGGTCCTGACTGAGGGAAAGTCAGCTATGGCTGGGAAGAATGACTGGTGAGAGAAACCATCTTGAACAGAATTTGTATCTTGCTAGATTGTTTTAGATTTCTGGAAGTTTGTTTTCACTTTTATTTCTAACTTTATTCCTTAGACTTGGCATCACTTAACCTATGTCCAGTTAATAAATTTGTTTTATTTTTACTGTAAGCCAACTCAGTGCTCTGTTTGCAGGGAAGGGTGTATTTACCCCAGTTAAGTTAATAAGCTGGGATGTGCTTTTGTCTTTAGAGGAAAAAATGAACCTTATAATTTCTCTGAACTGTCCTGCAGATGACTGGACCATGCAGGGCACACGGTTTGGGGAAAATTCAGAACTGTGAATGTGTTGAGGTCCCTTTGCTAGTTATAATCATGGCTTCTGGAAGCTGCTGTGATGCTGTAGACAGGCTCCTGGGGTCAAAGTTGCTGAATCAGAGCTGTCCATCACACAGACACTTCAAGCATGCAGGTCCTTTCCTATAGGTTGCTTGTAAGCATCCCAGACTGGGAGCTACAGCAATAAATCATTGTGGAAAACCCAGGGTTGCAGAGCAAGTACTGACAAACATTGAATCATAAAATCATAGAATATCAGGGTTGGAAGGGACCTCTAGTCCAACCCCCTGCTCAAAGCAGGACCAATCCCCAACTAAATCATCCCAGCCAAGGCTTTGTCAAGCCTGATCTTAAAAACCTTTAAGGAAGGAGATCCACCACCTACCTAGGTAACCCATTCTAGTGCTTCACCACCCTCCTAGTGAAAAAGTTTTTCCTAATATCCAACCTAAACCTCCCCCACTGCAACTTGAGACCATTAATCCTTGTTCTGGTACCACTCAGAACAATCTAAATCCATCCTCTTTGGAACCCCCTTTCAGGTAGTTGAAAGCAGCTATCAAATCCCCCTCTCATTCTTCTCTTCTGCAGACTGAATAATCCCAGTTCCCTCAGCATCTCCTCATAAGTCATGTGCTCCAGCCCCCTAATCATTTTTGTTGCCCTCCACTGGATTCTTTCCAATTTTTCCACATCCTTCTTGTAGTGTGGGGCCCAAAACTGGACACAGTACTCCAGATGAGGCCTCACCAATGTCGAATAGAGGGGAATGATCATGTCCCTCGATCTGCTGGCAATGCTCCTACTTATACAGCCAAAAATTCCATTAGCCTTCTTGGCAACAAGGGCACACTGTTGACTCATATCCAGCTTCTTGTCCACTGTAACCCCTAGGTCCTTTTCTGCAGAACTGCTGCCTAGCCACCCTGTCCCTAGTCTGTAGCAGTGCATGGGATTCTTCCATCCTAAGTGCAGGACTCTGCACTTGTCCTTGTTGAACCTCATCAGATTTATTTTGGCCCAATCCTCTAATTTGTCTAGGTCCCTCTGTATCCTATCCCTACCCTCCAGCGTATCTATCACTCCTCCCAGTTTAGTGTCATCCGCAAACTCGATGAGGGTGCAATCCACGCCATCCTCCAGATCATTAAGGACTATCTGTTTTTGGTGGCGATCTCACGTATTTTTTTTGGTTTTGATTTTCATTAGGTTTAAAGGGTTCCAAAGAGGATGGATCTAGACTGTTCTCAGTGGTACCAGATGACAGAACAAGGAGTAATGGTCTCAAATTGCAGTGGGGGAGGTTTAGGTTGGATATTAGGAAAAACTTTTTCACTAGGAGGGTGGTGAAGCACTGGAATGAGTTACCTAGGGAGGTGGTGGAATCTCCTTCCTTAGAGGTTTTTAAGGTCAGGCTTGACAAAGCCGTGGCTAGGATGAGTTAGTTGGAGATTGGTCCTGCTTTGAGCAGAGGGTTGGTCTACATGACCTCCTGAGGTCCCTTCCAAACCTGATATTCTATGATTCTAAAGTGGGAGATGATGAAAGCCATATCCTCATCTCATTGCAACAACCATGTGGCTATTGAACTAGTCAGCATAAATAATATGAAGATAAGTACCAAATATTCATTGAAATACTACTTAGTTAAAGATGACTCAGTCTGTTCTCCAATAACCTCTCAAAGAATTCCTGGGAAATTTGGCTCTGCTGGCTCATCCTCTGTAGCCATGTGACCTGATTCTATCCTCAGTTATATTTATCATGATAGAAATATATAAAATGGCATATGAGTGTGTAATACTGGGATAATGGCATCCTTCAAGTACAGTGCTACTATACTGTAATATGTGCTATAAATTGGGAGAAGCAGGAAATTAGCCTTCCTAATTCTGCTACATATTACAATGACAGTGATGAAGAGTATTTACTTTGAGAGCTAAAACTGATGTATAGACACTTAATCGGTGAATGGCCATTCACAGAACACTTTTTCTTTTTAACTTTCACCCTTAATAATTTTGACCTTGCATTCCAATGTACTACTTTGCTCTAGAATATACGTGTACTGCATAACATAAGAAAAGATTATTGTGCATCTCTATGGATATATAGGGACAGCCATAATTTGGCCCTGTACTAGAGTAAAAAGACACAGAGAGCCTGTCCTCTCCAGAATGCTAGTTACAGTCTGGCTGAGGAAGTTAGGTTGGAAGTTCCAAGTACTTTCTGCAATGCATATTTCTTCAGCGAAATTATCAGGGTAGGGAGTGGTTGTTTCCTTAGTCCAGAGAGCAATGCTGTCTACATCTTAAAACAGTAGCAAGAACCATCATGCTTCCTCTAGTGCAAAAGAGATGTGATATCATGCACATGTCTTATGCTACTTTCCACGGGGCTCAGACAATCCTTTGCACTGATCCTGAGCCGTAATGATAGTCTTTAATGTGTCTTGGTAAAACATCAGAAAAAGAAAATGGCAACTTTGTAAAGCTGCTTCATTTACATGGGAAGAGTGAAAAATATTAGCAGGCATTTATTTTTTTTTCCCACCAGGTGAATAGCACATTTTAATGACTGCATAAAAATGACATTTTAATGTCTGAAAGGATAATAGAAACCAAAAGTGTTTGGTTTTCTGATTTCTTATCTGAATTAGTTTCTTTGACCATTGGGTTATTATAGTGATTTGTTATTCTTGCATTCTTATTGTGTTCAGGTGCCAGCAATGCTGAAAAAATACATCCTGTATACTTATAATGAGCAGGCTCAAATTGCCCTGTAATGTGACACTTGTTATTTTTCCCTTTTGCCAGTTGAAAGTGTGAAATTTTACACATCAAAGGGAGGCTGAAAGGAACTTTGGTATGACACTAACTAAACAACACTAAGGGTATGTCTACACTACGAAATTAGGTCGAATTTATAGAAGCCGGTTTTATAGAAATCGGTTTTATACAGTCGATTGTGTGTGTCCCCACATAAAATGCTCTAAGTGCATTAAGTCGGCGGACCGCGTCCACAGTACCGAGGCTAGCGTCGACTTCCAGAGCGTTGCACTGTGGGTAGCTATCCCACAGTTCCCGCAGTCTCTGCCGCCCATTGGAATTCTGGGTTGAGATCCCAATGCCTGATGATGCAAAAACAGTGTCGCGGGGGGTTCTGGGTACATGTCGTCAGGCCCCTCCCCCTCCGTCAGAGCAACGGCAGACAATCGATTCGCGCCTTTTTACCTGGGTTACCTGTGCAGACAACATACCACGGCAAGCATGGAGCCCGCTCAGCTCAGCTCACCGTCACCATATGTCATCTGGGTGCTGGCAGACGTGGGGCTGCATTGCTACACAGCAGTAGCTCCTTGCCTTTTGGCAGTGGATGGTGTATTACGACTGGTATCCGTCGTCATCGTACTCCTCAATGAGTTCGGTCAGAGGCACCTGGGCAGACATGTTTTGTCTCCTGGAGACTCAGTCCTGCCGGCAGTCCTATTGAACCGTCTTGACAATGATGGCTAGCAGTTGTAATACAGCATTTTCTGCCAAGCACCCAGAAGATGCCGATGGCTATCAGTCATGCTGCACCGTCTGCTGCCAGGTTAAGATGTAAAAAATAGATGCTTCCCCCTCCCTCCATGAAATCAACAGCCTGCTAAACCCAGGGTTTTGAGTTCAATCTTTGGGGGGGCTATTCTGTGTGACAGTTGTTTGTGTTTCTCCCTGATGCACAGCCACCTTTGTTGATTTTAATTCCCTGTAAGCCATGTTGTCACTCGCCCCTCCCTCCCTCCGTAAGACACTAGTTTCGCGCCTTTTTTCAGCCCAGATGCCATAGCACTGGGATCATGGAGCCCGCTCAGATCACCGCGGCAATTATGAGCACTATGAACACCACGCACATTGTCCTGGAGTATATGCAGAGCCAGAACATGCTAAAGCAAAACCAGGCGAGGTGGCGATTGCAGCGATTGCAGCGCGGCGACGAGAGTGATGAGGAAATTGACATGGACATAGACCTCTCACAAAGTACAGGCCCCAGCAATGTGCAAATCATGGTGTTACTGGGGCAGGTTCATGGCGTGGAACGCCGATTCTGGGCCCGGGAAACAAGCACAGACTGGTGGGACCGCATCGTATTGCAGGTGTGGGACGATTCCCAGTGACTGCGAAACTTTCGCATGCGAACTGAAGCACCAGAATACCAGGATGAGAGCAGCCCTCACAGTTGAGAAGTGAGTGGCGATAGCCCTGTGGAAGCTTGCAACGCCAGACAGCTACCGGTCAGTTGGGAATCAATTTGGAGTGGGCAAATCTACTGTGGGGGCTGCTGTGATCCAAGTAGCCAATGCAATCAAAGACCTGCTGATATCAAGAGTAGTGGCTCTGGGAGACATGCAGGTCATAGTGGATGGCTTTGCTGCAATGGGATTCCCAAACTGTGGTGGGGCGATAGACGGAACCCATATCCCTATCTTGTCACCGGAGCACCACCGGAGCCACTGAGTACATAAACCGCAAGGGGTACTTTTCAATGCTGCTGCAAGCCCTGGTGGATCACAAGGGACGTTTCACTAACATCAACGTGGGATGGCCGGGAAAGGTACATGATGCTCACGTCTTCAGGACCTCTGGTCTGTTTCAAAAGCTGTAGGAAGGGACTTTCTTCCTGGACCAGAAAATAACCGTTGGGGATGTTGAAATGCCTATCATTATCCTTGGGGACCCAGCCTACCCCTTAATGCCATGGCTCATGAAGCCGTACACAGGCAGCCTGGACAGTAGTCAAGACCTGTTCAACTATAGGCTGAGCAAGTGCCGAATGGTGGTGGAATGTGCATTTGGACGTTTAAAAGCACGCTGGCACAGTTTACTGACTCGGATAGACCTCAGCGAAGCCAATATTCCAATTGTTATTGCTGCTTGCTGTGCACTTCACAATATCTGTGAGAATAAGGGGGAGACAGTTATGGCAGGGTGGGAGGCTGAGGCAAATCGCCTGGCCGCTGATTACGCGCAGCCAGACACCAGGGCGGTTAAAAGAGTACAGCAGGGCGTGGTGCGCATCAGAGAAGCTTTGAAAACGAGTTTTGTGACTGGCCAGGCTACGGTGTGAAACTTCTGTTTGTTTCTCCTTGATGAACCCTCCACCCCCCCCCCCCCCGGTTCACTCTACTTCCCTGTAAACTAATCACCCTCCCCTCCCCCCTTCGAGCACCACTTGCAGAGGCAATAAAGTCACTGTTACTTCAAATTCATGCCTTCATTATTAATTAATCACACAACTAGGGGGATAACTGCCAAGGTAGCCCGGGAGGGGTGGGGGAGGAGGGAAGGAAAAGGACACACTGCAGTTTAAAACTTTAACTCTTATTGAAGGCCAGCCTTCTGATGCTCGGGCAATCATCTGGGGTGGAGTGACTGGGTGGCCGGAGGCCCCCCCACCGCGTTCTTGGGCATCTGGGTGAGGAGGCTATGGAACTTGGGGAGGAGGGCTGTTGGTTACACAGGGGCTGTAGCGGCGGTCTCTACTCCTGCTGCCTTTCCTGCAGCTCAACCATACGCTGGAGCATTTCAGTTTGATGCTCCAGCAGCCGGAGCATCGACTCTTGCCTTCTGTCAGCAAGCTGACGCCACCTATCCTCTTCAGCCCGCCACTTGCTCTCTTCAGCCCGCGATTCAGCCCGCCACCTCTCCTCTCATTCATATTGTGCTTTTTTGCACTCTGACATTGACTGCCTCCATGCATTCTGCTGTGCTCTGTCAGCGTGGGAGGACATCTGGAGCTCCGAGAACATATCATCCCGAGTCCGCTGTTTTCTCCTTCTAATCTTCACTAGCCTCTGTGAAGGAGAAATATTTGCAGCTGGTGGAGGAGAAGGGAGAGGTGGTTAAAAAAGACACATTTTAGAGAACAATGGGTACACTCTTTCACGTTAAATTTTGCTGTTCACATTACACAGCACATGTGTTTTCGTTACAAGGTAGCATTTTTCCTCTTATATTGAGGGCCTGCCGGTTTGGTGTGAGAGATCACTCACGCAGTGCCAGGCAACAGATTTTGGCTTGCAGGCAGCCATGGTAAGCCACAGTCTTTTGGCTTTTTTAACCTTCTTAACATGTGGGAATGGTTTCAAACAGTAGCGCCCTCATTTCCCATACCAAGTACCCGTTGGGTTGGTCATTTAAAATGGGTTTGCAATGTAAAAGGAGGGGCTGTGGTTTCCGGGTTAACATGCAGCACAAACCCAAGTACCCCCCCCACACACACACACACCCAATTCTCTGGGATGATCACTTCACCCTTCCCCCCTACCGCGTGGCTAACAGCGGGGAACATTTCTGTTCAGCCGAGCAGGAACGGGCACCTCTGAATGTCCCCTTAATAAAATCACCCCATTTCAACCAGGTGACCTTGAATGATATCACTCTCCTGAGGATAACAAAGGGAGATGAGGAATGGATGTTGTCTGCATGCCAGCAAACCCCGGGACCATACGCTGCCATGCTTTGTTATGCAATGATTCCAGACTACGTGCTACTGGCCTGGCGTGGTAAAGTGTCCTACCATGGCAGACGGGATAAGGCAGCCCTCCCCAGAAACCTTTTGCAAAGGCTTTGGGAGTACATGAAGGAGAGCTTTCTAGAGATGTCCCTGGAGGATTTCCGCTCCATCCCCATACACGTTAACAGACTTTTCCAGTAGCTGTACTGGCCGCAATTGCCAGGGCAAATTAATCATTAATCATTAAACACGCTTGCTTTTAAACCATGTGTAATATTTACAAAGGTACACTCACCAGAGGTCCCTTGTGTGCCCTCAGGGTCTGGGAGCACGCCTTGGGTGAGTTCGGGGGTTACTGGTTCCAGGTCCAGGGTGATAAACATATCCTAGCTGTTGGGAAACCGGTTTCTCCGCTTCCTTGCTGTGAGCTATCTTCATTGTCTTCATCATCATCATCTTCCGCGTACCCCGAACCCGCTTCCCTGTTGTGTGTTTCTCCATTGACGGAGTCAAAGAACACGGTTGGGGTAGTGGTGGCTGCACCCCCTAGAATGGCATGCAGCTCCGCGTAGAAGCGGCATGTTTGCAGCTCTGCCCCAGACCTTCCGTTTGCCTCTCTGGCTTTGTGGTAGGCTTGCCTTAGCTCCTTAATTTTCACGCGGCACTTCTGTGCATCCCTGTTATGGCCTCTGTCCTTCATGGCCTTTGAGACTTTTTCTAATATTTTGCCATTTCGTTTACTGCTACGGAGTTCAGCTAGCACTGATTCGTCTCCCCATATGGCGAGCAGATCCCGTATCTCCCGTTCTGTATATGCTGGAGCTCTTTTGCGATCCTGGAACTCCATCATGGTTACCTGTGCTGATGAGCTCTGCGTGGTCACCTGTGCTCTCCACGCTGGGCAAACAGGAAATGAAATTCAAAAGTTCACGGGGCTTTTCCTGTCTACCTGGTCAGTGCATCTGAGTTGAGAGTGCTGTCCAGAGCGGTCACAATGAAGCACTGTGGGATAGCTCCCGGAGGCCAATAACGTCGAATTCCATCCACACTACCCCAAATCCGACCCGCAAAGGCCGATTTTAGCGCTAATCCCCTCGTCGGAAGTGGAGTAAAGAAACCAGTTTAAAGGGCTCTTTAAGTCGAAAAAAAAAGGGCTTCGTCGTGTGGACGTGTCCAGGCTTAATTCGATTTAACGCTGCTAAAGTCGACCTAAACTCGTAGTGTAGACCAGGCCTCAGTCATGCCTGAATATAGGACTTAACTAGAGTAAGTCTGTAGCAGAGGGAATTGAACTTGGGTTCCCGAGTCCAACAAGGCAATCCTTCCTTTCGGAGTCCTGAGTCCAGTCACTGGCAAATACAGAAGGGAGGAAATGTTTTTGTAAATATGATGCTTTGAAATGTACTCATTTGAAAGATTTTAATCTGTAGTATTTATTTTAAAAGTGCTTCAATTCACTTTTAAGAAAGAACATATGGTGTTTGTTTGCATATATAAATGTGATCTATGTATTTGTATGGCTTTCATCCTTGTAGTAGGTGAGCACATGATCTCTACAACATTCTGAGGATGCACAGAGGACTAAGCCTTAATTGCACCATAGGTGGTAACTTATACATAGTTCTTAGCATCCTTCTGATTCTTGCTGCTGACATTTCTTTTATACTATTTAATTAGGAAGTATTAACAGGTTTGCAAATCCTTGCCAGGTAAAGAACCAAAACAAAAACAATCATAACTGGTACAAGCTGGCAGCTCATCATTTGAAAATGACGGAGGAGGAGAGAGACTTGGGTGTGCAGGTCGATCACAGGATGACAATGATGAGCCACCAATGTGATGAGGCTGCAAAAAAGGCAAATGCCACCCTAAAATGTATTGTGGGGTATTTCCAGTAAAGATAGAGAAGTATTAATGTCCTTGTACAAGGCACTGATAAGACCTCATTTGGAATGCAGCGTACAATTCTCGTCAAGATAGATGACTGGAATACATGCAGAGAAGAGTTACTAGGATGATCAGGAGAATGGAGGACCTATCTTGTGAAAGGAGACTGGAAGAACTTGGCTTGTTTAGACTAGTAAAAAGAAGAGTGAGAGAGGATATGACTGCTCTCTATAAATACATCAGGATAAACACCTGGGAGAGTGAAGAACTATTTAAGCTGAAGGACCATGTTGGCACAGGAACAAATGGGTATAAACTGGCCAGGAGCAAATTCAGGCTGGACATTAGAAGGAAGTTTCTAACCATCAGAAGAGTGAAGCTGAGGAACAGCTTCCCAAAAGGAATTGTGGGGACAAACAACTAAATTAGTTTTAAGAAAGAGATGGACAATGTTGAGTGTGATTGTATGACAGGGTTGCTTGTGATGATAGCGGGCAGGGTTCACTTTTGGTTTATGTTTTATGTTTCTAAAAGCTCATGGTGCAGGGCTTCAGTCGGCAGTCTACAGGGTTCCCTCCATTTCCAATGTATTCTGGGTTTTCTTGGTCTCCTTCCTCTGAAGCATCAGGGATGGCCATGGCTGATGTGGGACACTGGACAGGGTGGGTCAGTGCTCTGAGGTGGCACTGAGCATTTTCTCTCTCAGGTGCTTGGCTGGCTGGCTCTTGCTCACATGCTCAGGGTTTAACTGATGGGCATATGTGGGGTTGGGAAGGAATTTTCCTCCAAGTCAAATTGGCAGTGACCTTGTTTTGTTTTGTTTTTTCACCTTCCTCTGCAGCATGGGGTGCGAATCACTTGCCAGGATTGTCTGAGTATACCTCACTTCCTCATTTACTTGCCATTGCAGGTGCCTCGGGCAGTGGTGCATCTCAGTCCCTCCTATTATCTGCCTTTGGCGCACAATAGTCTAGTATCCTGTGAGTTGCAATACTATGATCTAATTTGGTTTGTTGGGTTTTAGTGTGCAGGTGCTGGGTGGGATTGTTGACCTGTGATATACAGGAGGCCAGACTAGATGATCTTGTGCTCCCTTCTGGCCTTAAGCTTTAGGATTCTATTATAACAGTGGGCTTTTGTTTAAAGAGACATACAGGAATATAGTAATCAGATCTCTCCATTTAACTGGGGGTTTCATTAGGACATTACAACATCTATGATGTCATCCTCCACAATTTCACCCGGGTTGGCAGGAGCACTTACCTGTACCAGGAGATTTAATGGATGCTGGAGGACTCTCTCCCAGTGCCATGAGCACATGAAGCACTTCAGGCTCCTGTACTAAAGAGTGAAGGATTCCAACAATTGCTCCTGGAGGAGACATAGCACATGCCCATGAAGCATCCTGTTTGTTCATTTATTCCTGTTACAAAGCATTTCAGCTCTGTGTTCAATGTATGCATGTAAATAAAAATTACTGTTCACTTGTATGTGCACCTTGTTTTCCAAGTATGATCAACGAGATACTTCCTACAGGTTTGGGATGGGGTAGCACAGCTCACAGCAAATGGCTGTGATTTCTTAAACTTCTGATGCTATGGCAATGCAAACAATTTCATCCTTCCCACAAACCCTTTTCCACACACCTGGCCATGACATTGATAATGTTTAAAAAAAAAAAAGTTATTGACAATGAAGTATTGAAATAACTCCCAAAGGCCCAGAATGAAAAACAGAAGACAAGTTAACTGAAATGTCTTTACGGCTTTGTTAACAATTTAAGTGATAATACAGCAAAGGAAACAAAACTAACTTCACATTGAAGCTATGTAGCGAGGCAAGGTGGGTGAGGTAATATCTTTTATTGGACCAACTACACTGCATACACTGAAGATATGTGACTCTGACCTGTGTGTTTACAAGCCCTTCTCCCCCATCTCCTTCAAAGAGTTACCACTGGAAACCATGGGACTAATGCCATGGGAGTAATCACACATAGCACCTGATAAGTTCTGTGAGCAATGGTGTCAGAAAACATTGTGAAGAAGGAATGTGGGACATCTATCCTAAAGCCTTAGAGAACTTTTTTTTTAAAATTACTTTAACAATGCTTACGTGTTCCCCATAAAGCAGACCGAAACAGAGCAGTTAAAAAGTATAACAAAAACATTGTTCAATGATGCTCTTAAAGTGCATTAAAACTCTCTTCAGCACAAAACGATGGCCAAAGGTGTTAACTTTGAGGGTTGACAGGTTCTTGTCCAATGATCAGGACCAGTATAATAATTCAAATTATTAAATTGTTGGGAACCCCGATGTGCACAGTTGCAACACTCACTATAGGAACCCCTCTATATTTACAAATAGGTTATTAATACATTTAGCACAGTCACAAACATCCCAAACTTAGTAAGGTAGACACAGAAATTATAGAATGTATCTCTGCACATCCCTATACTCACTCCATCCCTTGAAGAACAACCTGAAATGTTAGCCATCATCTGCCTCATCACCATCACCTTCCTCCTTGTCATCAGTGGCCATCATTCTGGCATCTCCCAAGGACTACATATCCTTCTTCCATTGCACCTAGCTTGGGATGCAACTTTTATAATATGATATGCTGACACCACTATGTTTGATGCATATTTAGTAGGGGTATTTTTCCCTTTTCCTTATTTGGCCCTCCTCTAATTTTCAGCTTTCTGTTAGTACATTGACATGGATTGCAAGGGAATGTAACCTACTGGAGCGTCTTGCAACAGAAGTATGTGGCAATGCTCTACTGAGCTTTTTCAGCAGCACCATAGCATCACAATAGGTCTGTTGCCACTGTCGCAAGTCACCTACTGGCTTCCCACTGTTCCATGGTGTATGACCATAAGCATCACAAATGTCCCTGGCCTGCTGGGAAGCAGGAGATATGTGCCCATAGGTGGGATCTGGATGTACAGGCTTTGAAAAACAGGTCTATCTGTGCCCACTCGCTGTGGAAGTATTCCCCTTTAGCTTCATATATATTGTTCAAGGCAGAGCACACTGTGATAATCTGAACCTTGTTTGCCACATTGGCACCCAGATAGGTCCAAAGGCAATGCCAATGGGCTTTCAGCTGCCCAAAGGTGCACTCAGTCTGCAGTTGAATTCCCCCTTTCTTTGGTTGGCAATGTCATAATATGGCTTCATGGGCCACAGTGGGAAGGGTCACCCAAAATAAATGTCGGCACAGAAACACTGTACATAACTCAGTCATTTCAGGGAAATAAAACTCTTTCTCTCCCCCCCCCCCCCCCCCCCCCCCGAGCACACTGGTGTCATGGACCTTTCCCATGTGACCAGTGTTCATGAAACAATCCCTCTGGTTCACTAAACCTTGGCAAACCGGTGAATAGTAACATTTTCAGTTCAAAAATTCACTGGCTCCTTTGGGTGGACACAGTATAGGGATATGTGTTCTGTTGGTAGTCCCTGCACAGTTCGAAAACCCCATTCTCTGAAATCCCACAATAATTTCAGGGATTTGGTTTATGGCAACCATTCTTGGGTAGATCACAGTACTGGTAGCCTGGAAAACCTGTGCAACCACTGCCCTGATAGATAACTTTCCAACCTCAAGGCGGTTTGCAACTGACCGGTTGCTGTCAGGTATTGCTAGCCTCCAAGGGTGATAGCCACCTGCTTCTTCAGTGTTAGGGTTTCCGGAATCAAGTGGTCTGGAGCTGAAGGGTTGGTGGAAGTTCCTCACACAACTCAATGAACATCTGCTTCCTCATTCTGAAGTTCTGAAGACACTGGTTGTCATCCCAGATTTCTAAGATGATGTGGTCCCACCACATGGGTCTGGCTTTCCGGGACCAGAAGTGGTGGACCACCCATAGACATACCATTGCAATCCCGGCATTCAACACACCTGTTCCGGAGGACTCCGGTGGATTTTCATTTTTCCTTCTGGCTCAGCAGTCTTCACCATCTCAATTTTTTTCTGGACCAATTCCATTGGGTATCTGAACATTTTGTCCAGGGAGCAGTAGCAGAACCACGTCATAATACACTTGCTCCATGTCTCCAGAACAGTTTGGCAAAAGTTAGAGATGACTGGGAGCTCCTGTCGCCAAATGTGTGAAAGCAGTGTATAGTACCAGCAACAATCAACAAGGCGGTTCCCAGAGTGTTTTCTGCAATGTACAGGTCTCTGGGATACCAACCCTGAAATGGTAGTGCTACCATCATGTACCAAAAAGGAGTAGTGTGGATGTAGGTATATGCCTGTGCATGCCCAGAGTGGCATATGGCTGTGGGATACATGTCCTAGCAGTATAAGGACAAGTACCCAGGGAAGCACACAAATGTAGACATCACCTAAGTATCTATTTATCCTCTGCATTTTAATTTTTCCATAATCACAACCTCCCATATTTTTGAATCATTCCTGTTGTGTTGGACTATTTTTGTTTTTCCAATAAGAGGTTATCAAAAGCCAAGCAGCTATTAGAAGATGAGAAATTAATTCTGCACTTCCTTTTGTGTGAACATTTCCCCAAGGAAGCCCCCAGAGGATTACCAAATGATCATTTTGGTAATAAATATCCAACAATTTGTAATACTTGGTCATAGATTGTATCCCAATACTTTCTAAAGACTGTACATATCCATCATGTACACATAAAATCTCCTCCTTCACCACAATTCTGCCACATTTATCTCCATCCTACCCATCCACCCATCCATCCTAACTTATGTGAGGCACCACTGAAACAGTATCTTAAATAAATTTTCTTTTCTTGTGTTATAGATGGAGGTTGCTAATCCTCTTTTCCAGATCAAACCCCATTCCTCTGGGGTAAATTGCCTATCGAGGTCCTTCACCCAGTGTGTCTTAGGTGGACACTTTTTTGTTAGGAAAGTTGTCTGGAAATATTGATATAAATTAGGGTATGGATGGTTTGGTTTGTTTCCCAGTTGACCAAATGCCATTAATTCTATTAAAGTTAGCTTTCAGTATAAAACAGACGTGTTTCTCAACTTTCTAGAAAAACTTATCTTGAAAGTACAGGTACCATGGAAGAGTAGGCCATTTTAAAGTTAATTTTGATCTCTAAAGAAGTTAGAAAAGTTTCTTTATGGAATAACTGGCCAACTGTATTTTATCCCATGGCTCTCCTAATCTTTAAAGATCTCTGGTTCATGATTTGGGTTAAGATCTGGATTATTTGCAGTGGGTGTCATTGGCGAGGGGAAAATAATGTATATAGTCTCTAGTTTTATCCCAAACCCATGTACAGTAGCCTTTTACTGAAGAATGTGTGTAAATTTCTTGAAGATGTGATTTTTTTTTTTATTAGTCCATGGTAGCCTAGCTACCACAATTTTCTTGTTCAATAAAGACTCAGTATTTGGCTGGGTTACAGCAACCCCAATCTACTACTGTTTTGAGCTGTCTTTCTTGATAGTTCTATAGAATATTTGGAACAGCTAGTCTCTTGGTCTTTTCTTATTCCATATCAATTCTAACAACATTTTCTGTGTGCTGCAAGGGTTTCATTCGGGATGATTACAGGAAGATTTTGAAACAAGAAAGATATTCTTGGCAAAATGTTCCTTTTGACTGTGGCTATTCTTCCCAACCAAGAAATTGCATGTGTCCCCCAAGACTCCAGATCTTTTTTTCATTTGCTGATGTAGTGGTTTGACATTTAAATCATAGCACTCTTCTAGGTTGTTTGAATCCCTGGGTATCTTACAGAGTTTGTTGCCCCGTTGTACCCAAATGTTTTCTGGTGGAGTAACTTTTCAGAATCTGGCAAATTGATGGCTAGCATTTCAGATTTGGTATCTGACTTTTCCAAAGTCCCGGATTTCTTTAGAAACTATATTTAGGGAAATATTTGGTTTAGGTAAAAAAATAATATTGCATCATCTGCATATAAAGCTATTTTCTGATGTGTTCCTGCAAACTTTCTTCCTGTGAGAGATTCATTGGTCCTTATCCTCTGTGCAAAAAGGCACCATGAGCAGTGCAAAAAGTAAAGGAAACAATGGACATTCCTGCCTACTTCCTCTGCCTAATTCAAACAGGGGAGATTTAATTCAGTTAACACTCAGAGCTGCTTTTGAGCTGGTGTAAAGAGCATTTATGCATTTAAGGAACTGGGAGGCCAAATTCCATGTGGGACAGGATTTAAAATAGGTTGGAACTTTTTATTTCACCTAAGGCTTTCTCTGAATCTAGTGATCTGACATTGTGTATGATTCCAAATATTGTCTGACAATCGTCAGTCCTTAATGAATCCAGTTTGATTTAGGATTATATAAACTGAGTTGATGGACTGCAGTTGGCTAGCTAGTATTTTTGCTAAAATGGTTGTCATGATTCAACAGTGATACAGGTCTATTGGGGCTGCATAAGATAAGGTACTTTCCAACTTTAGGGAGAACAACCCCAGTAGCTTTCATAGATTACAGATGTTCCTCCCCTAACATAATAGCATCAAAGGTACCACTCAAGGGACCTACTAATAGCTCTTTAAATACCTTGTAAAATTCAATTGCAAAGACATCAGATCCTGGAGTTTTAGCACTTTTCATACATCCTATTGCCTGTAGTTCTTCTTCTGTTATTTCTTTTAAAAGTTTCTTTATCCACTTTGCTTATTTTTGGCAAGCCTGCTACGTCCATATATTTTTGAATAACTTCAGTGCTTGGAGTATTGGAGGTATTTTATAATACGCAGCAAAAGTAGCATGTATTTCACTAGGTAGGTAACTATCTTTTGCTGATTGTTTTTATTTGGAGCAATAACATTTTGCTCTTGAATCCCTTTAAGCTTTCGGACCAATAACCTATCACTTTAATTTATTTTTGATAAAGCATCTGCTTTATATACCTTAAGGGGGTATCTGTCATCAACATATTTCATTTCCCCCTAATATTAGTTAATAGTTTATAGACTTATTTTGAACCTGAGTTTTTATGAATGTCTTGTAACTTTTATCTCTCCTGTTCTAGCTCGTTTTTTTCCTTTTTTCAGTTGAGAGGCTATGCTTATCAACTGCCCCCAAATACTGCTTTACCTGCCTCCCAAAGAAGATTGTCAATATCGTTTATTTGACAGTATTGAACAAGGTCCTCTTCAGTTGCTGCAACTGATCTTTATCTTAGAAAAGCAAGAAGTTCATTTCCCAAAAAAGTGACCTTTGGGACCCATCCCAGCTATTAAATATTGCTTCCAATAGTGCGTGATCTGACCATGTAATGGTGCCAATGTCTGCAGATCTTGTCAGCTTCATTAAGACTTTAGAGATTAACATTAAATCTATTCAATATATAACTGATGAGAGTGTGAATGAAATGTGCAATCTCTTTTCCCTGGGTGCAGTTCTCTCCAGCAATCTGAGAGACTGAATTATTGGCACAGAGAAGTCAATGCTGCACCTGCTTCCCTATCTCCCTTGTCTTTTTTTTTATCAGATCTGTCCCAGGATCAGCATGCAATTGACATCTCCTCCAAGTATAATTTTCCCTTCCCCAAAGTGTTTTAAAGAAATCCTTAAATGTGTTTTGCTTAGGGTTTTTTTTTTCCTTTTGTTTGGGAGCATACACTGAGCCCACTGTTATTAAGCCTTGACATTTATTGCCACATTGTTATTACCTGATTTCAGGCAGGAAATTAGAAGAAGGTTTCTAACCACCCCAATAGGCGTTGTGGGGAAAAACAACTTAATTAGTTTTAAGAGAGATATGGATACACTTATGACTGCAACTATATGAGGGGTTATTTGTGATGGAAAAGGGCAGGGCTCAACAGCCATAGGGCTCACTGCCAGATTATTTTATGTTCCTAAAAGCTGATGATTCAGAGCTTCATCCAGCTACCTGCCAGGGGTCAGGAATGGATTCCCCCACGCCCCCCAATGTATTTTTTTAAATCTTCTTCCTCTGAAGCATCAGGGATGATAACAGCTGGAGATGGAATGTGGACAGGGAGGGCCACAGCTCTAAGGTGGCACCAAGCATTTTCTCTCCGAGGTGCTTGGCTGACTGGTTCATAATCATGTGCTCAAGGTCTAAATGATCACCACATGTGGGATCGGTAAGGAATATTCCTCCAGGTCAGATTGGCAGTGTCCTTGGGTTTGTTTGTTTTTTACCATCCTCTGTACCATGTGGGCAGGTCACTTGCCAGGATTATCTGCATATATCTCACTTAATCATTTCCTTGTCTTTGCGGGGGCCTCGGTCTTTGGTGCACCTGGGTCCCTCCTATTCTCTGCCTGTGGCACATAATACACTAATCTCCTGTGGGCTGTAATCCTTTGGTCTAATTTCCTTTGTTGGTTTTACTGTGTGGGTGATGGGTGGTGTTGGTGCCCTGTGATACACAGGTCAGACTAAATGGTCTGGTGGTCCCTGTTCTGGGCTTAAACTCTATGATTCTATTTCCCTTGGCAACAGAAGTTCATTAATTTCCTCCTCTAGCAACACCATGGCTCATTGGCACCAGGCGCAAATTCATTCTTACAAGGATCAGTCTCCCAACATTTGTCCTGGAAAGGAAGCTTTAACACTCATGTATAATTGTCCCTGCTGTGTTGAAGACATATTTAGAGTATATGCTAAGTATAGCTTAGAAATTCAGCAGCCACATGCATGACTGCTGGCTTCCATCCCTACGGTCCCTGCCAATGCACATACTATAGTCAGCACTTGCAGACATACCACAGCTGTCCAGCAGCTAAGATGACACAGTCTGCATACCCATTACCATTGGAAACAGCATAAGCGGGAGCTGGTGTTCATTGCACAGGACATGAGACTGAAGTCTTACAAACTCTTCCACTCATTGTAAAATCGTAGTCTGAGAAAATGAGCACAGAAGCCAGTGCAGTCGTATTGTTCCTGCTACCCTGCTCCCGGCTGGTGCTGCTTCTCTGAACCATTCACTAAATGCCAACACCACTCTCCCGGCAGGCACAAAGCTGATCCACGTTGACCATAATTGCCTTAGAAGACAGGCTCCCAGCATGATGTGATATAGCTATTTTTGTTATCCTGTATTAACTTTATATTTTGGTGGTGCCCCAAAATCCCTCAGGTTTTGGACCCCAACTTTTTTAGGTTCCGTACAAACACATAAGAAGATACCAGAAGAGCTTAGTCTAATTTAGGACAAGTGTGACATATAGGACAGAAGCAGGGGTGGAGGGCAAGAATATGAGTAGTAAGATTATGTGATTACAGTTGTGTGCACTGCTTGATGATCCTGAATCTCCGAAGAATTTTATTTGATAATTAAAGAATTGCTATTGCTGACTGCCCCAACAATGAACTGTCACTGAATTCCTCAAGGTAACAATTGGTTATGTTGGTGACTTATTTTAGCCATTGCAGTACAAATGGGTCACAGTTGAACAGCTTCAGTTGGAGAGATGGAGGGAGACCCACATCAGAATAACCCACAGCTCAGTGATTAGAACATGCTTCTGAGAGGTGTGAGACCCCTCTTCAAATGCTTTCTCCCCCTCAGGCAGAGGGGAATGAAACCTGGGTCTCCCGCATCCCAGGTGAGTTCTCTAATCACTAGGCTAAAATTTATAAGGTGGGTGGCAGCACCTCCTCCTCTGGCCAGATTTTGAATGGGACCCAATCTGTTAAGTGGCATCTGAGCACACCTACAAGGTTGGGTCCAGCAGGCAAGATGGGTGGGTGAGCACCTGTTTTCCCTTCGTTTTGAATCACTGTAGGATTAGGAGGGAGATAGGTGTCTGGATGCCTAAAGTGAGGCACCCAGAGGCAGACACTTAGGTGCTTAGGGAAATTTTACCCTGAAAACTTACGTACCAAGTGAGTTTAGGTGTCTGCAAGTTAGGAGGCACTTGAGAAGGAGTTTTGTGGATCACAGTGGTGCCTAAAATGGGAACTTAGGCACCTAAGTCTGGGGTTTTGGTGCCTAAGCACCTTTGTGGATCAGGGCCAGAGAGAGTAAAATGAAAAGTATCCAATAATTTTGGGTGCCAAATCTAAGATTACTAGGTCCTGATTTGTTTAGACTACTTAGCATTATACAGCACTTTATATGTTCAAAGCATCGCTCCCATTTAGTTCGTTCGCAGTTGTGAGTGCTCAGCACTTCTGCAAATCAAACCCCAGGGTCTGAAGTCAGGCAGGCAGAAAATGAGGAACACACAATTAGCGACCACCTGTGGAAAGTTTGCTTTAAGTGACTTGTGTGGCATCACAGAGAAACTCTCTGTGGAAGGGCAGGGATAGAATCCAGTTCTCCAGGGCAGCATTCAGCTGCTTTAATGAGATCATGCTTTATCTTCCCGTAATATCCTGCCTCATTCACTACACATCTTCCAACTTCGGCATCAAATGAGGCAGAAGTTCTACAGACAGCAGCCTGTGCAATGAATAAGGTGGGGTTCTGTAAAACAATGTATATAATCATGTATTCAACGTCTGTATTGTAATTAGCTTTGGCAGAATTTGATTTAAAACATAAGAATGGCCATACTGGGTCTGACCAATGGTCCATCTAGCCCAGTATCCTGTCTTCCAACAGTGGCTGGTGCTAGATGCTTCACAGGGAGTAAACAGAAGAGGGCAATTTATCAAGTGTTCTTTTCCCTGGCAGTCAGTTCCAGTGTCTGGCAGTCAGAGACTTAGGGACATCTAGAGCATGGGGTTGAACCCCTGACCATCTTGACTAATAGCTATTGGTGGTCCTATCGTTCATGAACTGACTTAATTCTTTTTTTGAAACCAGTTATACTTTTACTGGCAATGAGTTCGACAGATTCACTACACGTTGTGTGAAGAAATACTTCCTTTTTTTGAAAAAAAAAAACCTCATGCCTATTAATTTCAGTGGGTGACCCCTGGTTCTTATGTTATGTGAAGGGGTAAATAACACTTTTCCACCAAACCATTCATGATTTTATAGACCTCTATCATATCCCTTCATTGTCTCTTTTCTAAACGGAACAGTCCAATACTTTTAATCTCTCCTCCTATTAAAGCTGTTCCATATCCGTAATCATTTTTGTTGCCTTTCTCTGTTCTTTTTACAATTCTAGTATTTTTTATTTAGCTGGAGCAACCAGAACTGCACACAGTATTGAAGGTGTGGGCATACCACTGATTTATATAGTGGCATTATGATATTTTCTGTCTTATTATCTATCCATCTCCTATTGGTTGCTAACACTCTCTTAGCTTATTTGACTGCTATGTCACATTGAGGAGATATTTTCAGAGACCTAGCCACAATGACTCCAACATCTCTTTCTTGAGTGGTAACAGCTAATTCAGAACCCATCGTTTTGTATGTAGAATTGGGATTATGTTATCCAATGTGCCTTTCCTTGGATTTATCAACATTGAATTTCAACTACCATTTTCTTGCCCAGTCACTCAGTTTTGTGAGATCCTTTTATAACTCTTCATAGTCTGGTTTGGAGTTAACTATCTTGAGTCATTTTGCATCATCTGCAAACTTTTTCACCTCACTATTTATCCTTTTTCCAGATCATTTATGAATATGTCCCAGTACAGATACTTGGGGGACCCCATAATTTACCTGTCTCCACTGTGAAAAGTGACCATTTATTCCTACCCTTCGTTTCCTAACTTTTAATCAGTTATTGATCCATGAGAGGACCTTTCCCATGACTGCCTACTTTGCTGCAAAGCCTTTGGTGAGAGACCTTGTCCAAGACTTTCTGAAAGTACAAGAATACTTATATCCCCTGGATCACCCATGAATTCTAACAGGTGAGATTCCCCTTTACAAAAGCCATGTTGACTCTGACACAACATATTTTGTTCATCTATTTGTCTGATAATATGTGTTCTTTACTATAGTTTCTATCAGTGTGCCTGGTACTGAAGTTAGGCTTACTGGCCTCCAGTGGCCAGGTTTGCGTCCTGAGCCATTTTTTTAATAATTGGCTTTACATTGGCTATCCACAAGTAATCTGATACAGAGGCTGATTTAATCGATAACTTACATACCCCAGTTAGTAGTTCTGTAATGTCATATTTGAGTTCCTTCAGAACTCTTGGGTGAATACAATCATGTCCTGTATTTTCTGTATTTTTATAATGTTGATGGATGATGAAGATCACAAAACATGGTGACTGGGCAACAAAATGGCAGATGAAATTTAATGTTGGTAAATGCAAAGTAATGCACATTGGAAAACATGATCCCAACTATACATATGCGATGATGGGGTCTAAATTAGCTGTTATCGCTCAAGAAAGAGATCTTGGAGTCATTGTGGATAGTTCTCTGAAAACATCCACTCAATGTGCAATGGCAGTCAAAAAAGCGAACAGAATGTTGGGAATCATCAAGAAAGGGGTAGATAATAAGACAGAAAATATCATATTGCCTCTATATAAATGCACGGTATGCTCACACCTTGAATACTGGGTGCAGATATGGTCGTCCCATCTCAAAAAAAAGATATATTGGAATTGGAAAAGGTTCAGAAAAGGGCAACAAAAATGATTAGGGATATAGGAACGGCTTCCCTATGAGGAGAAATTAATAAGACTGGGACTTTTCAGCTTGGAAAAGAGGCGACTAAGGGGGGACATGATAGAGGTCTACAAAATCATGAGTGGTATAGAGAAAGTAAATACGGAAGTGTTATTTACTCCTTCTCATAATACAAGAACAAGGGGCCACCAAATGAAATTAATAAGTAGCAGGTTTAAAACAAACACAAGAAAGCATTTTTTCATGCAACGCACTGTCAACCTCTGGAACTCCTTGCCAGAGGGTGTTGTGAAAGCCAATACTATAACGGGGTTCAAAAGGGAGCAAGATAGGTCCATCAATCGCTATTAGACAGGATGTGCAGGAATGGTGTCCCTAGCCTCTGTTTGCCAGAAGCTGGGATTCGGTGACAGGGCATGGATCACTTGATGATAACCTGTCTGTTCATTCCCTCTGGGGCACCTCCCATTGGCCACTGTCAGAGGACAGGATACTGGGCTTGATGGACCTTTGGTCTGACCCAGTATGGCCATTCTTATGTTGTTATGTTCTTATATTTTAAAATATTTTTCTATTTTTATTTATTTAAATGTTCACAGTTGTGGAAAATTATTGGGAGGGTGAGACAATAATTATTTAATGGCAGTAGAGATTGAGGTTCACAAAATCAAAGCTTTATAACTGTTAAGACACAAATGTTCAACATGAAATGTCAAAATATATGAAATAGACACATCAAATTCTCAAGCAGCATTTTTCTTACTTTGCCTATCTGTAAATTTCAGTTATTGATAGAAATATTTTTCATCAGTTTGTGTAACCCTAACCCTAAACCTCCCCCACTGCAACTTGAGACCATTACTCCTTGTTCTGTCATCTGGTACCACTGAGAACAGTCTAGATCCATCCTCTTTAGAATCCCCTTTCAGGTAGTTAAAAGCAGCTATCAAATCCCCCCTTGTTCTTCTCTTCTGCAGACTAAACAATCCCATTTCCCTCAGCCTCTCCTCATAAGTCATGTGCTCCAGCCCCCTAACCATTTTTGTTGCCCTCTGCTGGATTCTTTCCAATCTTTCCACATCCTTCTTATAGTGTGGGGCCCAAAACTGGACACAGTACTCCAGATGAGGCCTCACCAATGCCGAATAGAGGGGAATGATCACGTCCCTCGATCTGCTGGCAATGCCCCTACTTATACAGCCCAAAATGCCATTAGCCTTCTTGGCAACAAGGGCACACTGTTGACTCATATCCAGCTTCTCGTCCACTGTAACCCCGAGGTCCTTTTCTGCAGAACTGCTGCCTAGCCATTCGGTCCCTAGTCTGTAGCAGTGCATGGGATTCTTCCGTCCTAAGTGCAGGACTCTGCGCTTGTCCTTGCTGAACCTCATCAGAGTTCTTTTGGCCCAATCTTCTAATTTGTCTAGGTTCCACTGTATCCTGTCCCTACCCTCCAGTGTATCGACCACTCCTCCCAGTTAAGTGTCATCTGCAAACTTGCTGAGGGTGCAGTCCACACCATCCTCCAGATCATTAATGAAGATATTGAACAAAACCGGCTACCTGGTATCAGTTACCTACCTAATTTTCTATTTAGTGTCTGTTATCTGAATAAATCTCTGGTCTGCTAAGGGTATTTGTATAGGCAATGCAAAGGGGCCTTAAAAGTGGCCTAAGAAGGTTGGAGGAGAATCCCCCCACACCTTTAACACAAGCATTAAGCTACTAGGGCAGCGTAAGGGGAAGGAGGGAGCATCCTCAGTCTGTGCAGCCTTAACTTGTTCCAGGGCCAGGTGGACCACACTCTAGTACAGTGGTTCTCAAACTTTTTTGTACTGGTGACCCCTTTCATGTAGCAAGCCTCTGAGTGCGACCCCCCCCTAATAAAATAAAAACACTTTAAAAATATATTTAGCACCATTATAAATGCTAGAGGCAAAGCGGGGTTTGGGGTGGAGGCTGACAACTCGTGACCCCCCATGTAATAACCTCGCGACCCCCCGAGGGGTCCTGATCCCTAGTTTGAGAACCCCTGTTCTAGTATGTCTGAATTTGGCCTTAGGTGTGTAACGTATCAGCACTGCCTGCTGGGATATACCACCACTTACGTCAACAATGGTAGTGCCCACCAGCCACCCACATATCTTTGTAACATAAGTGAAAGAGAAGACCATTTCTTGGCCTGATGCGGGCACAAATATAATAGTTTGTTTCTCAATGAACATGAAATACTTGTAAAAGGAAAACTTCCGAATAGGTGAAGGAGGTAGAGTACTACCTCATGCTGTTGAACACACACATACACACACACACACCACGACCACCACCAATCCTCCATCCAAAAATAAATCTCTTACCTAATTAAATTATTCTCCAACAGAGGGGGATCAAAGAGAATGATTTTTATGATCCCTTTCTGTAAAGCCTAAGAGGCACTGAGATGCCTCATTGATGGGGATAATATAAATACATAGATAAACAGACAACAAGAAGAGTGGTAAACGTATCATGATGGTGTTATCTTAAGTAACTATTGATATGGGAGATCCATGTAGCAATTCATTTTAAAAATGAACACGTAATGTTTATACTTACAAAGGATGAATTGGCCACACTTGTGTGTCTGATATGCTCTGCTTTGATACAGAATCAGAATGAGAATGCTGTGGACCAGGTCAGTGCATTGCGTCTCTTAGCTCACTCAGTAGAAGTTCATGCATTTAGCTCCCAAAGTCCCAAGTTTGATCCCTGCTGCTGATGCCCCTGTGTGGGTCATCATTACAAGGGGTGGCACCTATGGGGATTTCAGGCAATTCAACTGGGAAGTCTCTGAAGCTTTGAGATGCACTTCCCTGCCCAGGGGAAGTATGTAACCCCCTGCTTGCTCAGAGTGGTGCTCTGTCCCCCTCTAGTGGTGACTAGGCCAGCTGGAGATAGCCTGCAACAGCCTTGGCTAAGAGATGCGTATCTTTCAGCTCAAGCTTTAGAGCTCCCAGGTTTGATCCCTGCTGCTGTCGCCCGTGTGGCATTACAGAATCGTAACCCATGGAACTTGATTACTGACCTCTCAACATTTCTGGTTTTTGTTTTTTTTCATTGCAAAGGGGGTGAGGGCCTTCAGATTTCTTTTCACTATGTTATGCAGAATATCATTTGTTAAAACAAAGATTTGCAGTTTGGTGATATTGTGCTTAACCTTTCAACATTTGCTTTAGCAGGTTCTGTTTATTGAAGTCTGAGAATAATGTCCTCAATCTTCAGTCTGTACTTTTTACATGCTGATTATACTAGGCCTGTTTTACTCTGATTTACACTATTTCTATACCTGTCTTACTCCACTGACTTCAATAGAGCAACTCCAGCTGTAAGGTTACGTCTACATTGGCAACTGGAGATGGGTCAATGCCCATGATTGTACCAGAACCACCCCAACCATCCACATCTAACCCCAGGAAGCATAGGTTTCAAGGCATGTATGGGGCAAGACCATTAGCACACTTGAGAGGTGTGGGTACCATGCCAGTGTGCAGTGTGGACAAGGCTAAGGCGCATGTCCCAAGTTCAGTAGTTCTCCAGCCGTTTTACCACAAAGAACAGAACCCTTTCTTGCCTGATCCTTACCCAAATCTAGAAAGGTCCCTATTCTCCTATTGTCACTGGTGGTAGCAAGTTGCGCTGACCACTTCAGAACATTTTTCCACTGCACTCCTTTCACCAACACACGTGAATAATGGAACGTGCTCCCAGAACACCTGCCTGGTCAGCCAAGCACACCCAGGTGCTCATTAGCTTGTGGTCGGAGTTCATTGTCCTCCATGACTTCTCCCGAAGCACCAGGAATGTACACTTGTATCTGGAAGTTTTGGGGAGACTGACACAGGAGGGCATTCACCATACACTGCCCCACGGCCAGAAATGGTCACTTGCGCCTAATCTTCCACCAAGTTGGACAGGAGAGAGGGGTAAGTGGGCACTGCCATCAACAAATGTGTGAAGTTGTCTATAATACCACCACCAAACAGCAAGGTGGATCCTAGAGTGTCTCCTGTGCTGCACAGAATCCTGGGATACTACCCCTCAAATGCTAGCACTAACCTCATGTACCACAAAAAGGAAGTGTGGATGCAGGTAGTCCCAGGTATAGAGCATATACACCTCTACCCCGATATAACGCGACTGGATATAACACGAATTCGGATATAACGGTAAAGCAGCGCTCCGGGGGGGGCGGGGCTGCATGCTCTGGTGGATGAAAGCAAGTTCGATATAACGCGGTTTCACCTATAACGCGGTAAGTTTTTTTGGCTCCCAAGGACAGCGTTATATCGGGGTAGAGGTGTAGCCATATCCAGCACAGCGTATTTGGATACTCAATGCAGGCATGGGGCACATGCGAGAGCACAGACACTGCCCAGTGCCTGAGTATGTGTGCCAGTATAGGCATAGCTTAAGGCGGAGGAGAATTAGGCCTAGTGTAATCTTGTTTCAATTCACAAAATAGCAGTGTGGAGATATTTGAGCCATCCTGCAGCATGTTCCTCATGCTTGCATTAAAGATCCTCAGCTTTGTCCCCACTCTTATTTCTCTCCCTTTTCACACTTTCTTTTCAATCCTGTTAGATTGTTCTTTCTCTCCATCTTCAGAGGCGAATAAATGAGTTAATTGATTTCTATCGAGACTTATCCAGTTGTAGTAACCAAAGTTTCTCATTGAGTTTCATGCTCATCTTCACATTTACTCTTGTTGCTGCCAAGCTCAGTGCAGCCTGACACTTCTGTGGCAGTCTCATCAGCACAGAAATTAAAATTGATAGCACCTGCAAAATCAAGATCTTCATTCTTGTGTATGTGTGTTCTTTAAGATCTGTGAAGTACTCTCAGTGTTCCTTTAGCTTTTCGATATGTCTTCTGAATCAGTCAGCATTTGAACAAGTAAACTGGTGACAGGTTAAAATGCTATCAAAAGGATTTTGAACATTCTCATCTTACAGATGTTTGGAATAGTGTGACCAGGGTCCCAGTGGGGGCCAGCTGAGGTCACTCAATTAGGGTGAACTGCAAAGAATGGGGCAGATAAACTCCAAAGCTGGTGGATAATTCAATACTTAGATTTACCAAGCCAGCATAAAACAGCTTCTTAATTACCTCACTGGTTATTCAGGAGTCAATATCACAGTTCCCTTAAAGTACCCAGCCTCAGGCCTCCATCCAGGTACCCAAGTCAAATATGATGAAGATTCTTGTAAATCTTATTTCATCATATAAAAGAAAAGGTTCTACCAATCCCAAAGGATCAGACACATTACCTCCTAGGTTAATGAATATTCCAGATCTTACCCAAATACATGCATGCAGCCAATTTTTATTAACTAAACTAAAATGTATTTAAAAAGAGAAGAGAGAGTATGGTTAAAAGATCAATATGTATACAGACACAAGGTTCTTGATTCTTGAGCTTCAGATATATAGCAGAGATGGTGAGCTTTGTAGTTGCAAAGAGTTCTTTCAGAGATAGTTCATAGGTTATAGTCCAATGTCCAATATCATATTCAGGGCGGACCAGCCATTACTGGGATCCAATCTGGCATCTTAAACTTCCCCTGATGAAGCATCAAGCAGATCTGAGATGACAAAATCAGGACCGAACAGTCTTTTATACAGTTTTCTAGCATCCACTTGACCATACAGTTCTCGATAAACAATAGGCTTTTGATGTAACTTTTTGCTTTCTAAACTCCACCAGTAATTAGTTACACAACTTAACATAGGGCAACTTATTCATGAAGCAGTCTATCACAAACTTCAAAAAGACATATAGACAATGACATTACTTCACCCAAGATTCATCTAAATGTTAATATTCCCTTTTGATCTATGAATTAGTAGTTATAGTGACAGACAGGAATTGTCTGTTTATATGGCTAGCTTCTAAGATACACAGAATTAGTATCACTTCTAACTTCTAACAATATAGGTTTGCATTTCAAAGTTCTAGCCTATCTACCATGAATGTCCCTAATTACCATTCACATACCTTTCTAACTTGACTTTAAAGGTGGGCTTTGGGTCATTCAACTTGCAAGCTGTTTAACCCTTTCTGGCCATGTATTATACTTTGTATAAGATCCATTGCAATTATATAACCGTGGTAGCAATAATGATTTGCATGGTTATATTTTAATTAGACAACGTCACAAATAGTTTTTTGTTTTCATTTATTTTTGGCAAACATGCACAGGGGAGCTACTCTGATTACATGTCTTTTGAACTGGTTTAATGATCCCATGAAAAAAAAAATCACAGGAGAGGGTTCAGAGTTCATTGTACTTGATCGTTCACTGTGGGGTTAGTGTTGGAAGCATCTCAAAGCCATCTGATCCCCTCACTCTATCAAGAAATTGCTAGCCAATATCAAATGTTCTGCATCTACCTTTTCATTCCCCCATATCTCCCATTTATGCCAGCAGAGAATTTGGGTATTTGTATGTAAGGGGGCACAACTCCACGGAAGTGGAAGTAGCTCTTGCAACTATTGTGAGCACCGACAAAGAGTTTTGAGGCTTATATAGGTGAAAATGTAGTCTGAGACTGGAATCTGACCCTGAGTAATCCCGTGATGGTTTTTTTTGTTTTGTTTTTGCCTCAAGGTTGGTAAGGCACCTTGGAATGTGGCTGCTTAGAATATAGGCAGACAGGATAAATCCCATGCTTTCAGGCCTACCTGTCCCAATGGCCTATCCTAGTCACTATTCTGGGAAACGGGAGAACTATATGACCCATATAAAAATTGGCTGGTGATTTTTTTTTTTACTGGTACAGCCATATACTGTATTCAAATGAAATCATTAAAAGAAACACACTCCAGAGGAACAGGCTTGCCTTTGGAAAAGAAACCAGCAACCTCAGTTTGTGGTGCAATCAAAGAAAATTTCTTTAAAATACTATTTCAGTGGTACCTCACACCAGTTAGTTTAAAATACAGAGATTCAATGGGGGTAAATGTTGGAGAAATTGTGGTGAAAGAGGAGATTATGTGCGTAAACGGTAGATCCATCCAGTCATTTGAGAGTATTGATGTGATTTGTAACCACATATTACAAATTGTTGGCTATTGATTACCAAATGATCATCTGATAATCCTCCTGGAGCTTCCTAGCAGAAATGGTCACACTCAAAGAAGTGAATACTTAATCTCTCATCTGCTGGTAGCTGCTAAGATACTAATAGCCTCTCATTGGGAAAAGACAAATAGCCCTAAATTAGAGGAGTTTGTTACGGAAAAGTTAACACAGTAATTCCATACCATCAAAATAGAGAGAGGGCAAATAGATAAGTCACTACAGAATAAATGGTAACCAAATATCTAAGTATGATCATCTGGAGGGGAGAGGGTGGAGAGTCACACCTGTCCATTTGTTCTGAATATTAATGTTCAATAGATGCATCGAGCTTGATAAATATGAAGAAAGTCTGTAGTTTCACTCAGTTGAATAAAATCACCAAAAAAACCCGCCATGTCCTGGGTGGCATAAAAAAGCTCACTCTGCAATATGGCAACACTCTGGTAAATAGAGCAATTTGATAATTATATTATTGCACAATGTTTCTCTAAACAAAAAGAGAAGCTCCGTGATTTAGTGATTAAGGTTTTATTTCTGATGTTGACATGGAGGTGATTTGTAAACCTGTTAAAAACTTTGTAAGTAAATAGGAAAAAAAATGTTCAAAAATGGGAAATTGAAGGAAGGCGGGAGTTGCAAGAAGAGGTGATCAAACGAACATAGGCAGAAGGAGAAATTAGCTCTGGTTTGATTCTGAATGAGGAGAGGGGCAAATGACTTCTGTTAAAATGGAACCTCAGACAAGTTTGAAAATATTTGGTTTAACTTTTTAGAAACCTTTGAATTCCTAGTGGATGGAAACTGAAATGTCCCTCTCCTTTCCCCTGCCTGCCCCCTTCCTCCCTTTACTTCCCTCCCCTTCCCACCTCTCTACTTTTTTTGTTCTTTTGTCTTTTTTTGTGGTTTCCCCTTATTTCTAAGGAAAGAAATCAATAAAATATAAATAAAAAAGTCACATCTCTTCCTTTAGTTTAAGGGGGCAGCACTTGCAACTGCATAGCCTGAAGTATTTCTTTTGACCAGTGAGCAAGTAAGCCAATCAGTTGGATTAGGGTTTTTAACTAGGATCTGAGAGTAAATCATTTAAATCATTTTGGAGCAATGCACGCATCTTCTTGTGGCTCCTGTGTGTAATTACAAGAACAAGGCCTGGAGTGCTTTTTTTTATTTCATTTCCAGTGAATGGGCTGATGCTAACCTCTAGGTCATCTGTCCTGTTTTTGTAAGATGATCTTAGCTGGGGTCTTAAATGTAAAAGAGTTTCCAAGATGTACACAGCTCATCTGTGCACCAAAACATGTGTAATGGTCACAGAAATACATTTGTCTTTAACTAGAACAAACTGCTACAATTATTTCGGTCGATATATTATGACAGCTGTAAACTGTAACACTCTAACCCAGGCAGATAGGTAACAGAATGGAGGAAAATAGCACCCTTATGTTTCATTTTTTAAAAACAACAACATCGTAATTGGGGCATTACAAATAATTAGTTGCAATGATTCCAAGCCGCCACAAGGTGGCAAGAGACAGGTTGGGATCTCAGATAAGGCTTGATTTAAAAGCGAGTTAGTAAAATTATACAGCAGTCCCACTGGATTTTTGTTATAAAGGAGAAGACACTGGCTTAGTCAACAATTGTTGTGTGATGGTTATTGATTTGAATGGATGGTTTTGTCTTAAAGCCAACCCCTGTCAAAAACAAATGCATGGGCTGCTTAAAGAAAGAGCTTGGCCTAGGCAATGGCAGGCAGAAATATGCTAGCGGGCAGACTTAGCTAAAGGAACGATGAATAGAGATGGCAAGAACCTTGCAAGAAAATAACTTTTTAGTTTTACAAATACAGGAATCGTGCAAGGAATGAAACAAGTGCCTGCATTGAAATCTTCATTGTATGCATTACTCTTATTTTCTTTAGCACAAGAAACATGCCTGCGGCCTGGGGATTAGAATAGAAGACCCCAAAGGCAAGAGTTGTATAGCTGGGAGAGGGGCAATTTGGATCCTTCTGTAAAATGGGGAATTAAAAATTTGATAGTGAGAGACATCATATTTCTTATAGAGGGAGGGCATGTTAGTTAAAACATATTCAACTACCTAGCCTCATTTTGCTGTAGCTTTAACTGAACTGCAGGAATATATCCTGAAAGCATTAACGAAAGGTCTACATCTGTTGTAAATCCTCATATCAGAAAAGTCTTTATTTACCACATTTTTAGTGTCACTTGCCAGATATTTTGGAATGAATATTAAGATGCTTGACATGAAAGTCGTATTATTTATACTGCCTTTGAAAGTATTCCATAGTAAGGATGTGCCTTGTTAAAATGTGTACTATGCAGGCAATTCCCTGAATACCCAATGTAAAGTCAGTTTCATGTCATCTGTATTTTATTAAAGTTGTTCAATGAATGCTCTCCCATAACTTTGATAGATACACAAACCTAACCTATAGCAATATTTATATTCCAGAGCATGTGGATACTGCATTTACAAATATGATTTTGCTTTTTCCATACAAGTTTCAGCTTGTCATTGCATAGCACTCGACCATGTCACTACAATGGCAGGTAAGAGACTACCTAAAAAAATATTTCTTGACCAAGGGACCCAGAGGAAACACAATAAAGATAGTTTGCAAGCCAATGCCAGTATATAATATTACATTGTCTTACACACACACTGCTTGCAGCAGAGCGAAATGGAGGATATGAATTTGAAATGGCATCATACTATTGAAACACTCATCCAGCATGCCATGGTTATATGGAAGAAGCCAAACAGGTTACCAAAAATAACCTTTATTGGATCTATGAATAAGAGGGCACATCTTGCATTGGCTTAATCATCCATCTGCAGTCCCATAGCAGACATACCCATCAAATGATCACTTAGCAGATGGACTACAAATAAATCCTTTCGATGAGTGACACAAAATAACTTACCAGAATTTGCTTTTAACTAAGTTCCCAGCAAGCTAGATTTTTTTTCCTAATCAACAGTTTTACTTTAAAATATTTGCTCCGTTAAAAAAAATATATATGGAGAATGACAAATTCTTATCTTCTCAGTCTTCTTGGTGTCAGCACATTTTCAGTAACTGTCTCTAGGGAGTCACTGTTTTTCTCTACTTTCCTCTAATGTAGAAAGACCTCAAGATGTCAATGATGTCAAAGGTCTTGTCACCTTTTTAACTGACTATATGTCAAATGAATTTCACTCACTCCCTAGTAAGGCCACTTTGTACAGTTCAAATATTTGCTAATTTAGGCTGTCTTTCATATTTAGTTCAGTGTTCCATTAAATGGTCTTTGAATTGTTTATTTTTTCTGATCTCATGCTGGCTGACATTTGTGGCTCTAGCTATAAGGAGAGGAAAACTGTTTTTTTTTTTTTTTTTTTTTTTTTCAAACCGTAGCAGGAAGCCAAGCAAGAGCAGACTTGGGAAAGGTTCTAGGCAGAAACACTACAGTGAAAAAGAGTGAGATGTAGAAGAGCATTAGGATTAATAGTAATTTGCATATTCTAATAAAATTACTTCTTTAGTGTTAGAAGATGTAATTGACTCTTTCTGTGATTCTTTCCCACTTTCATATGGTACTGGCTAAGCATGTGATGACTTAATTTCCTCATTTTGAGGAATTCCATGATTGAATTTGGTGGCTGGAGGGAGTTATAAAATTACAGGCATTTAGATGCTAGGATCTGCCTGCTGAAGTTAGATATAGAGCTGTGGTCTGCTTCTGTTCTTTTTTAATCCATTCCCTTATAACAAAAGCTGCCAAAGAAAATCAGAATGTCTAGTTCACAAAAAATTAATATATTTTGAAATTTGTTTTCAGTCTGATTTGGAAGAATCCCAATTTTTTTAAAAAAGTCATGCAAACCAGAATTTTCCTAAAGTTTTTATTCCAGAAATCTAGACACATGGTGTTTCCAACACAAGATGTGTTCAATGTGGCAGCTGCTGAGTGAAGTTGACATGAATCTTGTCAATTTCACTGCTGCTAGTCAGTGGTGGGCAGCTGTGAAACTGACAAGACATGTGTCAACTTCATTCAGTAGCTGCCAGGGCTTTCAGGATCTGTAGCTCTGGGAGCAGCCCCACTATGTGCAATGCCTGTGCTTGGGGACCCCAGGCCTTCCAGATTCCTAGGACAGCTGGCTCACCGGCTGCAGGAGTCAGGTAGCCGAGGCATCTGGAACCCCTGGGGTCCCCGGCCTGGAGTTGTCAGCACAGCAGAACTTGTGTAGACACTGAAAGTCTATCTCAGAGTAACCAGGTGCCTAGTTTCATAGGAGAGAGTCTGGAAGTCATGAGAATCCACACTCAAGACAGGGTTCTCAAGGCTTCCAGGTTCCCCGCTGCAGAGACAGGAGCGGAGACCTGGTTAGAGCCTGAGCTTTTAGGCTCTGGACTCTGCAACAGGGACCCTGGAAGCCTTGGGGTTCCCAGTACTGGGGCTCTTCACATGGCTGGGCAGCCTGCCAGCTCCTGTGGTAGGACAGAAGGCAGGATTCCATTGGAACCCTGCCTCTGTTTCATCAAAAGTTTGTCAAAATCAATAGGTTTCCACAACACATTTTTCAAGCAGCCCTGCTTATAGCATGGCAGTCCCATTGGCTAGAGGATTGTTGCTTCTGCTGTAGACACAATCTCCTGGGAATTCAGGCAAGCTTCTAAAGGGCTGCTTCATAGAGTGGGTCCTCCCTCCCAGACATGTGAGCAGCCTCCTCCAAAAACAAATACAAATCCACTCTGTCTTCAAAATGTGCCCCAACCCTCTCACCCTTCTTTCAGGGATACAATCAAATTTAAATGAATGTTTGTCCTTTCCTATATTACAAATAGGAGAACGTCATTTGTGCCTTACTTCAGTCTGGCCTCTCTCCTAGTATACTGCCACTAACTGATGTTGGCCTCCAACAGAAGATGTTAGGTCCTGGCCAACAAGGAATGCCAGTCAACACCAGATAGATTATTGTGGAACATTAAAGAGGACAAAAGACTTTGTTGCTCTGCTCTCTCCCCCCTTCCCCTTCCCCCCACCCCCCGCAAGAAGATGAGTCATGCAAGTGAATTCCTCCCTCCAGGAGAGTTTGCAGCTCAGAACACATGGCAGAAGGGAATAAAAACCCCTAACAAGAAAGAACTGGATCTCTATGCTGCTTGGACTCTGGGGGAGGGGGCAAGGCTTTCTAGGCATAAGCAAGAGAACAACAGTGTTTAGCCTGAGTTAGCCCTAAAGGACACACAGAGCTTGCTTATTATAGAAGCTTCGATTATTTGGGACACTTAAGATTGCAACTCATTTGTGTATATATGTTTACCTATGTTAACCTTGAAAATAACTCATTTCCTTTGCCTATTCATAAATTTGTAGATAGTTTATTATAGGATTACAAGGATTGTCTTTGATGTGAGATCTAAGGTGCAGTTGACCTGGGCTAAATACCACATACTTTGGGGCTGGGAGTAACCTGAATATTGCTCTGATTCTTGTTGAAAGGGAGGTTAAACCTTAGGGTGGTTAAACCTGTCAGGGTGGTTAAATACTGGAATAAACTGCCTAGGGAGGTTGTGGAATCTCCATCTCTGGAGATATTTAAGAGTAGGTTAGATAAATGTCTATCCGGGATGGTCTAGACAGTATTTGCTCCTGCCATGAGGGCAGGGGACTGGACTTGATGACCTCTCGAGGTCCCTTCCAGTCCTAGAATCTATGAATCTGTCAAAACCGTAGGCTTACCTATGTGGCAAGATAAATTGGAGTACCCAAGGGGACTGTGACTCCATGTTAAGGTTCTTATAGTGCCCAAGGAGTGTACATTGACGGTTGGTGAAATCTAAGTATAGAACTCACAAACAATTTAGGGTTTGTGCCTTGAGTCTCAAGTCTGCCCTGAGGTTGGTACTCACACTCTTGAGCCACCGAGGGACAGATTGACATGGGGTAACCAGGATCCAGGGTCACGGACCTCAGGTTATAACAACTCCCATCTTCAGAAGGGTTGTGCAGTTTGGAGTGATCCCAAGTTGGAATCGCTCTGCCCCCTTGTTGCTTTGGCTGGATTAGTTACTAGACTAACAGAGCACTTGTCCCCATCTTCAGGCATGCCCACAAAGCATCTAGAACTCTAAAATTAAGAGGAATGCACACTCTGGAGTGAGGTCACTGGTGGCAATATAAATGTAGTAAGTTGGATAAGTTTTATTTATTACTGTAAACTTCATTTATTAATTGATTAATGAAGTGCCCCTACTGTCTTAAAGTGGTTGTAACATTTTAATTAGGGCTGTCAAGCAATTAAAGCAATTAATTGTGCCATTAAACAACAATAGAATACCATTTATTTAAAATATTTTTGAATGTTTACTACATTTTCAAATATATTGATTTCAATTACAACACAAAATACAAAGTGTACAATGCTCACTTTATATTTATTTTTATTACAAATATTTGCACTGCAAAAAACAAAAAAAATTGTATCTTTCAATTCATCTCATACAAGTACTGTAGAGCAATCTCTTTATCATGAGAGTTGAACTTACAAATGTATATTTATGTAAAAAAAAAACCTGCATTCAAAAATAAAACAATGTAAAACTGCAGAGCCTATAAGTCCACTCAGTCCTACTTCTTGGTCAGCCAATCACTCACAAACAAGGCTGGTTACAATTTGCAGGAGATAATACTCCCTGCTTCTTGTTTACAATGTCACCTGAAAGTGAGAATTGCATGGCACTGTTTTAGCTGGTGTTGCAAGATATTTACATGCCAGATGCGTTAAAGATTCATATGTCCCTTCATGCTTCAACCACCATTCCAGAGGACATGCTTCCATGCTGATGATGGGTTCTGCTCAATAACGATCCAAGTCAGTGCAGACTGATGCATATTCATTTTCATTATCTGAGTCAGATGCCACCAGCAAAAGGTTGATTTTCTTTTTTGGTGGTTCGGGTTCTGTAGTTTTTGCATCAGAGTGTTGCTCTTTTAAGACTTCTAAAAGCATGCTCCACACCTCGTCCCTCTCAGATTTTGGACAGCACTTCACATTCCTAAACCTTGGGTCGAGTGCTGTAAATATTTTTAGATATTTTTAGAAATCTCCCATCGGTACCTGTTTTGTCAACTCCGCTGTGAAAGTGTTCTTAAAATGAACATGTGCTGGGTCACCATCTGAGACTGCTATAACATGAAATATATGCAGAATGCAGGTAAAACAGAGCAGGAGACATACATTCTCCCCCCAAGGAGTACTGTCACAAATTTAATTGACACACTATTTTTTAAACGAGCATCATCAGCATGGAAGCATGTCCTCTGGAATGGTGGCCGAAGCATGGAAGGTACATATGAATGTTTAGCATTTCTGGCATGTAAATACCTTGCAACGCCAGCTACAAAAGAGCCATGCAAATGCCTGTTCTCACTTTCAGGTGACATTGTAAATAAGAAGCAGGCAGCATTATCTCCTGCAAATTGTAACCAACCTTTTTTGTCTTAGTGATTGGCAGAATAAGAAGTAGGACTGAGTGGACTTGTAGGCTTTTTTACACTGTTTTGTTTTTGAGTGTAGTTATGTAACCAAAAAAAAATCTGCATTTGTAAGTTACACTTTCACAATAAAGAGATTGCACTTCAGTACTTGTATGAGGTGAACTGAAAAATACTAGTTTTTATCATTTTTACAGTGCATATATTTGTAATAAAAATAATAATATAAAGTGAACACTGTGCACTTTGTATTCTGTGTTGTAATTGAAAATGTAGAAAAATATCCACAAATATTTAATACATTTCAATTGGTATTCTATTGTTATAAGTGCAATTAATCACAATTAATTTTTTTGCGTTAATCACGTGAGTTAACTGCGATTGACAGCCCTAATTTTAATTAATCTCTGTCTATTATATCATATTTTTCTAAGTTGTTAAATAAAGGTGTATTGACTCTAATCTGAGAGTGTATTGTTTATCTAGAGATTATAATTGGTACTTTGGAGTTAGCCCCAGTGCATAGATTAGTTCACATTTATTCTTGGAGGCTCCCAAGGCACACCAGTGAGTGTATACAGGGCACAGCCAGATGGAGGCACCGCCAAGATTAATTTCCTTATAGGTGAAAGGACTGCAGCAGAGGGGTGGAGAGAGGATTCACGTCTACTCAACATCACCACTGGGATATTCAGGATCTCCTTTACTGTCGACAATATCAGGTATCCAGGGACACAGGTGAGTGGTGCCTGCTCCTGAGTAAACCAAGCAGGAAAGGTGGTGATGGTGGGGGGTTATGTTAATAATGTATAAAAATAACAATGGCCCATATTTGGCCACTTCAGTTAGAGAAACATGCAGCTGATATTGAGAATGCCCAGAGAAGGATCCAGTTGGATTTATCTATGATGAGAGACTCCATCACAGACAATCTATAAAAAAACTCCAATTTCTTTAGCCTGGAAAAGAGACACATGGAACCTAACTTGATTTGAGCAATTCAAAATTTAGGAAGGTGTCAAAGTGAAAGTTGATCAATCCCTCCCTTTCACCCAATCCCTAACTACAAGAATGAGGTGATGGTTACTGAAAATTTAGGTCAGCAACGTTCGAAAAAATAAGAGGGCATAATGCTTTTCTTGCCATATAGGCAGTGTGTGGAATTCAGTGCTACATGGGTTAGTGAGGTATGTATAGTGTATAGCAGGGGTCGGCAACCTCTGGCATGCGGCTCACCAGGGTAAGCACCCTGGTGGGCCGGGCCAGTTTGTTTACCTGCCACATCCGCAGGTTCACCGATCACGGCTCCCACTGGCCGCGGTTTGCTGCTCCAGGCCAATGGGGGCGGTGGGAAGCCGCGGCCAGCATATCCCTCGGCTCGCACCGCTTCCCGTATCCCCCATTGGCATGGAGTGGCGAACTGCGGCCAGTGGGAGCCGCAATCGGCTGAACCTGCGGATGCGGCAGGTAAACAAACTGGCCAGGCCGCCAGGGTGCTTACCCTGGCAAGCCGTGTGCCAGAGGTTGCCGACCCCTGGTGTATAGAGTAGGAAAAGGGCAGGATAATTTGAGGCTGAGAAGTAAGGTATATGCAAGCAGTGACCTCCCAAATTCATGCTTTATGGATTGCATACATTAATCAACTGCAGGGGCCAAAGTATTCTCTCTCCCCACTTACAGCAGCACACTAGAGACCTGGAGTATCAAGCAAGTGAGTGATCTCATCTTCTGCAGAAGCATCATGTTTTGGCCCATTAAAGAGGAAGGACACCAAAGATCACAAGTCAGACAAGGGAAGAGAATAAATGTGAGTTTTATTCATATTCGTGTCTTTTATCTTTCATAGGCTTTCATTGGCAGCATTTGTAATAATTCAGTGAATCAGTCCAGTTGTTCAAACTTCATCTAGTTTTTTTTTAAAGCTTTTAATAAATTGTGTGAGGCAACCACGACTCTGATTAGTATTTGCATTGGCAGACTTAGCAGAAAGGCCAGAGACTGAGGGCTCAGTCCTGAAAGACAATTACTCTGTCCTTGATGTGGCAAAGCACTTACGCATGAGCTTAACTTTAAACTCTTGGTCCCAGTGTAATCAATGGAACTACTCATATTGATTAAATGTTGTGCTGGATCAGGGACAGAATGTTCAACACTCTGCAGAACTGAATCCTGAAAAAGCTTGAAGATCGAACTCTGAACCCTTTCACTCCTAGAAATAGTCGTTTTAGATCATGAAGGACATATATAAGAATGGGAAAGTTTGCATGCAGTACCCTTTCTGCTTCTGCAGGAATAATCAAAAATAGAATTTTAGTGCTAAAATGTCCCTCTACACTTTCTTTTAGTTTATGTATTCATTCATTAACTGAACTATTTGCCTTTCCTACCATAGAGTATGAATAACATAGGCCAAAGCCAACACTTCAGATCCCCAGATATGAAATTATCCCTATAATTTTTATTCTAAATTTCAAAATTGGAAAGGGTTGGTCAAACGGAGCCAGATAGTGTGAGAAAAGCTGCTCCCTCAATTTCTTGGCACAAACTATCAAAATCTTCACAAGAATAGCTGATCTTGAGATGTCCAGCATCCAATATGATAGACATCTTACAAAATCATTCCAGCTGCAGGAGTTTGTTATTTTGGAGCACAGGAACTGTTTGAATAATTTTGGTATCAGTAGTCTAAACCAGGGCCTAATTGAATCCTCAATGACAAACCTATGCCTAAACCTAGTTCAAATCTAAATTCTATCCCTCCATCCTATATGTTCTTCAATAGCTACTAGTGAGAGAGGTAGGGGTAGGTATAAGAGGAGTTAATATTGAGAGTCTATTAGGAGTATTTGATGTCACCTAAAAACAATAAAACTTAACTGGAATTAGAATCTGTAATACTTCTCACTGGGGATAAACTTGTCTTTACAGATCAAATTTCAACATATGAAATATAAATTTCTTTATATCTGAAATGCAAATAAGTTACATAATTTTAGCTCTATCATGGGATGGAAAAAGGATGTTTTGAATTCATATTTCAGAAGCTGTAAATAGAGCTTTGTCTTTTGGTCTTTATCCCATCTATGTGGGTTTGACTTTTCAAGTCCTTCTCCATTCCAGTCTGTCTTGAAGCGGTTCCTTGGAAACTCCATAGCTAATCAAATCCTTTTGTAGGACATCCATCCATCTAGTTTGGGTCTTCCAACCTTCCTCTTACACTCCACTTCTAAGTTTAACATCCTGTTTTCTATATAGTCCTTTCACATGCCCAAACCATCTAAGCCTGGATTCCATCAGCTTTTCTATAATTGATACCACCTTCATACTTCCTCTTATTTGTTTACTGTGAACATAATCTATCAGGCTAACTCAACCCATCTTAACATTTACACTGTATTCATGATCGGCTCCTGTCTCATCCTCAGTGACCAGCATTTGGAGTTATACAAAAATGCAGGCCTAATTACCATTGTGTACATCTTACTTTTCAATGTGGTAGGCATTCTCCCAAATAGAACTTTGGCAAACCTTTATTCTGGTATTGGTTCATAATGGTTCCTGCTCACATTTTTTTGTTTTGTTTTGTGTTTTGTGTTTGTTTTGCCTTTAATTTATGAAGAAACCCAAACCCTGAAGTGAAACTCAGCCAAAATAAACATGTTTGCCTTGGTTTGGGGTCAAAAACAACTTGTAACCATCAAATTTATCCATGGTTCCCATTCAGAATAATCACTTGGCATAGGTTTGCTCAGGTTCATGAAGCTGGCCTATAATTCAGGTTACTCGGCACTTAAAAAGTATGATGATGAGTGGTATAAATACCTAGCTAGATGGAATGGTTTGTAATAAAACCCCATAGTTGGCAAACTTTTAGCTGTAGTGACCGTACAAAGTGATATGTATCACTCATAACATGTAACCCTTTTTATTAAAATGAAAGCTTTGATACAAGATTACCATGGCAACATGTTAGTGCTTCTTCAGTCATGACAGACTCTTTGTTGTAGTGAGTCCAAGATACAGCATGGCTGGGTCTGTACTGTACAAGCCTGCACAGACTACCTGTCCCTGTTAGTGCAGCCAGCAATGTCACCAGCCAAGAACCTGAGATGGGGAGAGAGATTGCCTGGTCATATTGATGTCCTTCTGTTGAAATACCTTTCAACTAATTTCTGTGCTACAGCCTCTGGACCTGATTCTCCACTGCCTTGCCTCTTGTGTAGTTGCTTTCGCCTGTGCAAAGGGGGCATAAAACATAGCCATTCAGATCTAGTAGCAGCTTGCACTCACTGTGTTTAGTTTGCACAGGGGTAAATGACTATTGACGGCTCTGGAAAATTAGTGCCTGCATATTCTGTACTGAATAATATAGGGACATAGCCCCAGCTAGTGTAAATCACTGTAGGTCCATTAAGCTTGTCATATTAAATTAATATGATGCAAAAAACCCTAGGTTTTTTTTAACCTTGCCTCCAATGTTTAATAGATGTGCTGTTTTAAGAGTGTCTCTCTGCTTTTAAAAAGGAGTACAATGTCTGCAATACTCTAACAATACAAACATAGCAGACATTCTCCACAAGGGGGAGGGGGAGAAATAAACTTGCACAAATATATACATCTGCTTATGTACCCACGGTTTGCACAATGATGACATTGTACTAAAATAAATACAGGAAGTGAGGGTCTCTGTGGGGAATAACACAACAATGACCATTGCCACATATGGTCTTCTTTTAACTTCTTGTATTACTTAACATTGTCTTAGTGTACAATACCATATTTGCCACAATGCCACAATATCGAGGTGGATTTCCTTTAGCAGTTGGTTATTTTACTACGTTATTAAAAAAGATATCAATAAATGTTGCAAAAAATCTGTTGCTGTCATTTTACAAAGAACTAACAACATGGAAATCATCATTTCATGTTGCTATCTTTTATACACAAAAAATCCCAAAATGGCATTAGAAGTCTTGTTTCTTAATTGTGGCTTTAATTTTGCTTTTTTTATGAAAATATTATATGCCATAGCAGGAGGCAGACAAAAGCAGTTATCAGAGGAGTGTCTAGCACCAAAAAAAAATAGATCAATTACTAGAATAAAGATATAAGGGAAGGCAAGAGAGCCTGATAAAGAGAAGCCAGGAATACAGACTTTTCCTGTTGGCCTCTCTGTGAAAGGAGAAATAAAATGATTGCACTTGAAATGAGTCATTAAGTGACGAAAGGATGCTTCCTGGAGTAAAATGAGAGAAACGCTCAAAGCAAACTATATTAATTATAAGATGTTAATCAGATTCATATTTTTCCCCATCTCAAGTGAAGAAAATATTCCTGGGCTTTGTGGCTAATTTTCAAAGTTCCATGCATGGATTTAGCCACAGGACCATGAAAAGAATTTAGTCATTTAACAAGTATGGTCTACTTGTCAGTGGACAGGTATCCTTTGCAAAAGTCACATATTAGTTGGCATCACTTGGTGATTTCTTGACTTCCCTGCTGAGATTGATGACATGTTGAATAGGGATAGAGGTCAAACCAGCCTCTCTTCTCTAGAGGTGTCAGGTCAAGGTTGGAGAATATTGACAGGGTAGGATGGGAGAGCTATGCTGCTGTTATACATGCTGCCTACCATAGGATCTGTGCTAGAGTTATCCGGATTTGCTTCACAAGCATAGCTGTGAATTGCAAAATAAAACTTTTTCCAATTTCTCCAAGAATTTCTGCACTGGGTCAAAAGGAAAACATCACTTCTGAGCACAAAGGCAGCTTTTTGCAGTGCAGTAGTGATGGGGGTTTTTCGGGGGGGTGGGAGGAAGAGGACTTTTCAAAGCTGAAAAGTCACTGCAGTAAGGAGAAGGAAGTTCTAGTGATTAGTCCCCTCGCCTAGAACTCTGTGGAAATCTGGCTTTAGTTCCCTGCTCCACCACAGACTTCCTTTGCAACTATGGGCAAATCACTTAGTCCCTCTGTACCTCAGTTCACCATGTGTAAAATATGGTTAATAGTACTTCCAACCTGTGAGAAGTGAGGAGTATAAATACATTATGAGGTCCTCAGATACTAGTGTAAGGGGATGGGATGGACCATATAAGTACCTAATTGCTTTTAGCTCTTAATTTTCTCCTCTGGCTTCTTACTCTGGAGCAGCTACAAGCTGAAGAACACACCTGGTAAGGATTTTAGACCCCGCAGCATTAGAGCCAAAGAGAATACAATCCTATCACATCAGTGAAGAACAGTCTCTCTGGACTGACATTCCTAATGGGTTCTTCTTCCCAGCAGGTAGAATAACAGCCACAACCAATGACACCCTTCTTCTCATCAGGAATCTGGGCAGCTCCAGAGGGAATAAATGGTTAGATGGTACAAATTTTGTCGTGAGTACTATTCAGAAGAGCTGGGTCAGAAAATGGATTTTCCATCTCAAAGAGTTTGAAAAACAGTGTACCTCACATGAAAATGAAAAGCCAAAACTTTACAGTTTCATGAAATGAAATGCTGAAAAAAATTGGTTTGGGACAATTCAAACATTTCTATTTTGACCCTTTTTAGTTAGATAAAAAAGCAAATTTCAAACCACAAAGTCTCTATGAAACAAAAACAATGAAATTTTGCATTGCAAAAGTGTCAAAACCATTTTTTTAAAATGAAATTGTCAAAATGATCAACATTTTTAGGAAATTGTGTTTAATCGAAACAGCATTTTCAAATGGAAGACTGTTTTGAGGGAAATATTTCAACAGCTCTACTATTCAGTTTCATCAGCCCTTTGCGTATAATGCCTACAAACTTTGAGGCTCATACTTCATTTGACCCTCTCTCCACACTGAATATACATTTTCCTATTACCCCAAATTGAAGGTCAATCTTCAAACCCTGTGATGTTGTTTTTCACCAGTTTTGTTCGTAATGAATATTTCTTTTTGCACTTCTCTGTAAATCCATAGCACATTCATATGTCAAGTCAACTGTTGGTTTGATTCCTTCAAGACATTTATCTTTTTGTTGCATTTCCCAAAATCCACACAATATGCCTTGGGCTTCTGAGTGGAATCAATAGTATTACCATGCAATTTATATTTCATAATCACTGGTTTTGTGAATTGGTGGAATCTTCAAAGCTAGCTACTTAAAATTACTGTGATAAAGAACCATTTCCAACAAGTTCTCACACAATGTCTTAGTGGTAATTGCTGAGACAGCACTGGCGGTGACCTTAAATTGGAAATTGGTACAAGCACTATTGAATGGAACATATTTCACACTTAACTGCAGCTAGTTGGGCACATATACTAGTTCATACCTAATTTAGATACCTAAAGTACCCTTCCAAATCATGCAATTTGCACATGCACTTGGTCATGATGGTGCTTATCAAGCAGTTTGTCAATATAAATACCTGATTTGCATAATGCAGTAACCTCAAGTTAGACAGTATCTGGATGCTGCCCAGACCTTAGCTCTCACGGCATTCATGAGATCAAAAGGTTGTTTAAAATAATAATCTGGGTTTTCCCATCTCTCTTTCTCTCTGTTTCCTCCTTCCCTCCCCCCATTTTGTCAGTGAAAAAGAGAGCTGGTGGAGGCAGTAGGAGCAATAGAGGGAGAATTGAAATTTTTGATTTCTCATCCAAATCAGACTATCTTGAACAATTTCAATGGAAATCTTCAGTTTCGGGGGAAAATGCCATTTTTCATTTAAAAGAGTTCCCCCCCCCCACACTTTGAAAAACACTGACCAGTTCCAAAAGGCACTTTGTCTTTAGTAGTCTTTAGAGACCAAAATCTGTAATTTAGATGCTTATATAGCAGATCTAGAGACTTGCTTTTTATATGTGGAAAAGCAGGCAGGATCCAATGTAAAGATGATAACTGACATCACAGTTTCAGGAAGAACATTCTAATCATATGATATTTGTGGCTATGCTCTTTATGGTCTTCTCTCTAATGTCTATTTTACCACAAATAATTTGGGCAGTTGATGGGACACAAACAAATTTAAAGAGACAGTAACTTTCTTCTAATCTAGTGCTGTGTCATTTTTGCAAATTCAGCTAGGAAGAGCCATTGTTACCACCTCTTTTGTCTACACTACAGCATGTCAAACCCACTTCTAAGAGTAGTTTCAATTAATTGTTTCCAGCTGCAAGTAGTGACTGTGAAGGGGGAAAAAAAAAAGCCCTTCAACATTCACTGCTAGTGCTACAATGCACCACCTACTAAGTGCGAACAGATTTGTTTCGCCGACCAATTATAACTTTGTTTTGGATGTACTTCTCAGTCTCACGATCAATACACCAAACAGGTATAGACTTTTACCAGGGTATCTGATATTTCAAGACTTTATATGATAGTGTGTAAAAGTTGTCAGATTCGAAAGCCTTCATGGTATAAAGTAGAAGACCATTTTTTTCCATACCCCACACACAAGGAGCAATCATACTGTTTAAGTTTGGCTAACCTTTTTTTTTATTTTAAAGTTAAGGAAGACAAAATTAGAATGAACAACTGTGTAGCCTTTTTTAGGGAGCATGGTGTGTGTCTCATTCTTTAGAAGCAGTTATCTTGAAATGAAATGGTTCTCCAAAATGGAGGGTCTTGCAAGAGGCAGACTGCTTTAAAAATGTAAAGGTGCAGGGCACAGAAATCAGGAGTTACACAACTACTTATGACATCAGTACAAATGAATGTAGGGTTCATGCATTGGACTTAAACAATGTCAGTGACTTGAGGCCCAAGTTTAGTTTTTAAATATTGTGTAATGCCAAAGGTTATGAAAAGCACATCCTGCTTCACAGGTATACTGAATTCTGAACTATAGCTTCCCCTTCTCATTGTAATATCTGAATTAGTCTGAGCAATGAATGGTTTGTAGCGTTATATCAAAACATACTAGTGTTGCTGTTGGTTATCATGTGACTATCAGGTCTTCTAAATACCATGCTCTATTTTGTGGTTATTCATTGTATCCTGTAACACATATCACCACTGTATCTTGTGCCTATAAACAGCTGTCAGAAGAGCCATTCAGACATTTCCAAACTACTTTTTATTCTGGCTGCTCTGCCACCGAGCACAGTTGAGCCAGAACAAATATTTTCCATAGTGACAAAGAACCTGACGATTTCATTGCACAATGTGTAAAGACAGACTTGGAGTCCCAGATTCTTCTTATCCTTCGTTGTAAGCAGAAAGTCAACATACAGATTTACAGTGTCCTGTGGACATTACAAACTATTCAAGACCCTGCCTAGTAATTCTGTTTTGAATGCTATATTTAATTTAAATTCACTTGGCACTCAGAATCCATGGATTTGATTTTTCCCCCTACAACAAGTTCAGTTTTGGCAAGCTCCTAAAAGTACAGGCAAAAGTGGTTTCCTCTAAAACAAATCTATTGGCTAATGTGTTATGTCAACCAGGTAGTAAATACACAGCTTTTGTTACTGAATGTTCCACCAAAACTGGCATTTGTCTTGTAGATTAGTTAAGTAAAAAACATTTACATATATATTGGACAAATTATTTTACAGGAGAATGTTATCTATAGTGTCTGTCTCATGTATACACCTGCCATTTTTTCCCCACTACCTCTTACCCTTTTCAGAACTCCAGTAAAGTGTGGGTGATTTCCTTTAAGCTAGTGAAAGGCTGCAGAGCACACTTTGCTCTGAATTCAAGCAGGTAATTCACAGTACGTAAATGAATTACACATGTGCACTATGAGTAGAATATATGCCTTTGTCTGCAAAAGTACTTGTCAGCAGTTTAGGAGCCATTCAAGAAAGGGGAAGAGTGACACTCATACAACAAGCCTGAGATAAAATTCTGCAAGTGAATCAACTATAACCATCAGTTTAAATGTTCAAACTTGGCTGCTTAGAGTTCAAAAGCACTTAAATCCATATTTAGATGCAATGCAAAATGAGACGATGCTCAGCACCCACAGCTCTCAAGGACTTCAAGGAGAGTTGTGGATGCTCAGAACTTCTGAAAATCATACCACTTCGCTTTAGGTACCAAAATATGATGTAGATGTATAAATTTAGGGTGAAGAGCCTGGACTTTCAAAGGAGCTTAAAGGGAGAATGCACCCAAATCTCACTGAACTGAAGCAAGATCTTGTCACCTAATTGCCTTAGGCTCCTTTGGAAAATCCCAGTCACTGTGTTCCTATGTCTCTATTTAGGGACCATGGATGGAATTTTCAGCAGAGCCTCAGTAAGTGGGGTAGACATGAGTGGGGAAAGGTAATTCTGTTTTGCAAAGGATCTTGAAATTTTTTGTTGGTTTTTAAGATTTGGAACAAAACCAAAGACATTGAAATTCTCCATGGAAGGGAATGGAACCCTGACCCCAGGGCATTCTCTATGGTGGGCTGCCACAGAACCACAAACCCTGGAAGCTCTGGAGTCCCCAACTCTGAGCCAGTCCACGTGTCAGGCTGTGCTGGAGCCACAGACCATGGGAGCCCAGCTGCCAAGGACCTGGCAGGAAACCCTGCCTGTGTTCCACTGGAACTTCGTCAGACTCAAACTATCACCACAAAACATTTTGATTTAGACAAATTGTCTTGGAGCACAAGTCGCACTAAGGGTATGTCTACATTGACATAAAAAAAATGGCGGCACTACATCCCAGACTCTGGATCAGCTGACTTGAGGTTGTGAGGCATGGTGCTGAGGGTTAAATATAACAATAAGACCCTGGGGCTTGGGCTGGAGCCTGGGCTCTGAGAGCCCCCCTCCCCCGCCACTTGTGTATTGCAGGTCTTTTATTGCAATGTAGACATACCTTAAAAGTCATCTTGAAAAATCTCATCCTTAACTAGCCTGATTTTCAACAGTGCTGAGCACACAGCAGTTCCTGTTGAAGCTAATGTGGGAAAACTAGTGCAACTGACATCAGTCAGGCCCAATACTAGATTAATTTTAGACATAAATATAAATAAAATATATAGTGATTCCCTGTCTTTTCCTCTTAGCCATTACCAAGTCCAACTGCTTAAATCTGAGGCTTGCCAAAGATATTTGTCTTGACAAGTTTCAAAGTCGAGTACACTTTAATCTTCAAAACGAAGGGTGGGGGTGATGCTGCAAGAAATATCCAGACAGATATGTCTACCAAGGACTCAAATGAATAGAGCCCGTAGGCTTTGGAGTTTGTCCAAAGGTTTCCTGCCCTCTGCTTTATTGCAACTAATCTAACAAAGTGGTTTCTGGTCTTCTTCAAAACTGGATTTTACACAACACTTTGTTAGAAGTAACAAGGGCAATATAATGGCAAATGGTTGACATCGTTCACTAGAGAATAGAGAAATACATCAGAATTTAAACAAAGATTTGGTTTGCTCTCCTTATTAATAAAAGCATGAAATGGAGCCTGAAGAAAATAGGACAGATTAATTTCTTCTTCTACTACTACTTATGAGCTAAAGCACATGTGGATTGCTCACCCAGGAACAACAGGTGTTCTTTAGAAGGGAGACCAGGGAGTTGATTTTTAGTTACTAGAACACTAATTAATCTCTGGGGGCTCAAACGTGTAGGTTTTAAATCTCCTTTCCTCAGCTGCAAGGGAATGTGTATGAAGGGAGACTCATTATCATACTTATGCACATTTATTTGTTCTTCATTTAAGGCTCTGTTCTGTGCATTTTTGCTATTATCACATAGTTTTTATCCTTTTACGTATAGGACCCAATTCAGCAAAACTCTCAAGCACATGCCTAAATCCTCATGACTGAAACAGGACATAAACATATGCTTAACTTCAAGTTCGTTTTAAACACATGCATAAGTCAGGGGGACCTTATGTATTTTAAGACAAGACAGCTAAATACAGTACAGAGGTCTGTTCTGTACTCTGTGCTAATCTCCACATAGATTATTTGAGAACACTCTTCGCATGTGCTAAGAATCTTTTGTTTTCTCCTTTGAATCTATCCTTAAAATCCATTTCTTACTTACCGCTTTCATACACAGGTCCTCTTGCTGACTAAGCTCCTGAGCCATCTTGCACATAAATAATTGTTTCTGCTTGATATTTAGCAGCTGTCCAAAAAGTAAACAAAGTGTTATGATTAATAAGGAATGGGATAGAAAATATTATAATTCTATTAAACAAATAGATATATCATCAGCTGGAACAGTGTGTTCAGGTCTAGTCACCCTATCAAAGAGATCATGGGGATGGGGGAGGAAGTAGGGAATAAAAATGATTAAATAAATGAAAAGATTGCCGTATAAAGAGATTAAAAAGTCTGGGACTGTTTACTTTAGAAAGGACATGAATAAACTAACATAATACAGGCATATAAAATAGTGGATAAGGTAGAAAAGGTGGATCAGATTTTCCAATTTACCCTTTCTGACCCTCAAAAATACATCAACATTCAATGAAAGTGAAGGCAGCAAATTTAGAACTAACAACAGGAATTCAACCCCCCCCCCCAAAAAAGAAAACAATTAATAATTAATCTGTGGAACTCACTCACTCAAGATGCCATTGATGCCAAGAGCTTTGTAGGATTGAAAAACAAGGATTAAAAAATAATTGATATATACTCTCAAACTTCAGGACATACAAATTGGGGTCCAAACTGGAGGGAAACCAAATTTCAAAACATCTAGATTCATCACAAAATTGAACTACCTTTCACTGCAAAGCTCTAGGCAGTATGTAATCCTAAGGAATTGCAGATCCTCTTGGAGTCAATGGAAATGTATGGTATCCTAGCCCAGCCCAGCTCTGCATAGTCTCATGATGTTTCTGCTTATGATACTCAAATTACAACCGCTTTCATATGCCTTGTGCCATTTTACACACTTGGCAAATAGAACAAGGAAGGAGGAGGAACTTGCAGACCAAAATATGGATAATCAGTACTCATTCATCTCAGTCCTTGCCAAACAGAACTACAGTACTGTTATAAAAGAACAGCTATTACCTAACACATTGTTATTTTTGTTACTCCACTTGCATGTTTGTCCCATGTATCAGTTATGTTTTGTGGTTTTAGATTGTAACTTCTCTGTCGTAGAGGTTGTGTTGTATACACAATGGAAACCAAACCTGGCTGGGGTCTCTGGGTGCTTCCAAAATAATATCTATCTGTTGCTATGGCACCTGTGTCTTGAAAGGGTCTCTTTCTGGGAGATAAAGACCTTTGTGTGAAACAAGACTTTATACTCCATCACAAATGTGGTGTACTGTTCGTTAGAGATGGAATAGAGAACTCTACTGCTGAGAGTAGTGTGGGATTTTGCTTCTAATCTCCACAGGAAACAGAGATGGAGAAGCAAAACAGCAACAAGAAAAATGGATGGAAAAAGAAGGCATGTACTTGATATTGATGGACAGCTTATTTCCGCCCAATCCATTGCAGAAATTGATCAAGAACAGTTCATCTGTGAGCAGATATGACCTCCTGTAATACTGCCAAAGTCAAATAGACTGCTAGTGAATTGCTGAGCAAATAATCATCGTGTGAGTTAAAAGTGCCTGGGGTCAGTTTTCAGTGAAGCACCCAATTTCTCTAGGATTTCAAACAAAATTACATAAGAATGGCTGTACTGGGGCAGACAAATGGACCATCTATCCCAGTACCATCTCTTATGACAATGGCCGGTGCAAGATGCTTCAAGAGGGAGTTTAGGACAATTATTAAGTGATCCACCCCCAGTTGTCCAGTACCAGTTTCTGGCAGTCAGATGTTTAAGGACACCCAGAGCATGGGGTTGTATCCCTGACCATCTTGGCTAATAGCCATTGATGGACTATCCTCCAGGAACTTTTCTGATTCTTTTTTTTAACCCATTTATACTTTTGACCTTCACAACATCCCCTGGCAACAAGTTCTACAGGTTAACTGCATTGTGTGAAGAAGTACTTCCGTTTGCTTGTTTTAAACCTGCTGCCTATTAATTTCACTGGGTGACCTCTACTTCTTGTGCTACGTGAAAGGGTAAATAACACTTCTTTATTCACTTTCTCCATAACACTCATGATTTTATACATCTCTATGATAAACCCCCTTAATCATCTCTTTTCTAAGCTGAACAGTCCAGGTCTTTTTAATCTCTCCTCCTATGGAAGATGTTCCATACCCCTAATCATTTTTGTTGCTCTTCTCTGTATTTTCAAATTATATTTTTTTAATTGGTCACCTAAAAAGAATGCCACGTGTGTGGCAATCTCCCTCACATCCCTTGCAGTGAAGATCGATGCATAAATTCATTTAGCATTGGTTAGAAGAATAAAGTGAGAATACGTGTTCTGTAACTTGCACACTTCAATTACTTCTGCCTTTCTCTTTCACTTTTTAAAAAAATTATTATTTTGGATATACACATGTAACTTGAATCATGAAAAGTTTCCAGACATGCAACAAACTTTAGGAGAAATAATAGACATGAATTAATTTGAATAGGAATGCTGTATGACATCACTTACATTCAAAAATAGCGCAAATATAATCTATGCACACTAAAGTGAAAGCACTGAATAGGTTCCATAAGTTGGTTATTTTAGGTATTTCCAAGATTGTGATCATCTGTTCTATTCAGTTTCTAATACCATGGTAAATGTATACTGTCTGAGTACCTACTATTGAAGCATGAAATGGATGAATAAGACTTCAAAAGAAAACTTAAAACAAAGAGAGGACGGATGGTCTTGTGTGATGGCACTGGAATAGGACTCAAGACTTCCTGTCTTTGAGCTAGTCACTTCTTCCCTGTGTGTTTCAGTTTTCCATCTCTGAAGTGAGGATAATAACATATTCTTTCCACCTTCTGTCTCTTGTCTATAAGCCTATCAGGGCAGAGACTGTGTCACACTAAATGTTTGTACAGCAGCTGGCATGATGTGACCCATTCTTGACCCATTCTAGGCACTACTATAATACAAGTAAATAATAATGTGCATAACAAAATATAATATATATAAAATTGTATTTAAATGAGCAACTGAAGAGAGAATATCAACCAACGTAGTAGTAATTATCCTGATATTTTGAGGGTCTTTGGTGTAGAAAAAGAGACTGAGAAATGGCCTACAGATACAGGATATATCTCTGACCTTACTGCATAAGGCAGGAATTATTGCATGATTCACATGAACTCATCTTACCTGTCATCAATGTGATAAGCTTCATTATATGTCTGTGACATATACCTTTCAAGTCTGTTGATCTCACACATATATATGAGTGCAGAGAGAGCTTGAGAAGAAGCTTCTAGCTGAATGAAATCGAGAGATGTTTGCTTTCTCTCTCTAATGATGAGTTGTTGATTTGCTGGGGTTACAGCATTCTGGATTGACAGCCTGCTGCAGCTGAATGTGTGAAACATGCCAGCACATTGGCAGTGGCGCTAGAACTTCAGTCTGGAGGGTTGTTAAATAATTTAAATGTGACAAAGTTTTATCTGGAGTTGCTGCTTGAGCCAGGATGCAGGTGCAGTAGTAGCATCCCAAAAGAGATAAGACAAACTTTTTGTTCCCTTTATAGCCTAAAAAGATCTAAAAGACAGAATTAGGCTGTAGCTTTTTTAGAGAGAGAAATCAGAGCAGTATGGTGCTGTTTGTTTGACATACTGTTGAGGGCAGTTTCATAAGTGATTTAATGTTAATGATGTTTCTAAATTTGCCAAGGTGCCCCAAATCTTGAGATTGGCATGGGTCATCAAAAGAAATAAATGTAAATAAAAACTCTTTCAAAAGTAGACCATCAGTACTGGATCTTTTTCTCACTTGTTGGCTCAGAATAGTGACATATCCAGGTGTACCTGAGCCTTCGTGTGGATTTTCTTTTAATTATTCAATATTTGTCATTGGAAGTTATGAATTATTGAGCTTATTAATTTGGCTGCATTGCTTCAGGCTGCTTTCTTCTTGGATTGATAGAGGTGCTTCTCTTGCTAGTTATAGAAAGCTCAAGTTATGTATCAGGACACCAGACTGGCAGCTCAGAGAGCTTGAGACTTTCCACAATGCAATCAGTTCTGGTTAGGGGCTTGACCTTAAAGTTCTTACTTTGTTATTCAAAATTTAAGTCAGTACGAGTTTAACTAAGACTGCAGAATGATACCCTGATCCTGAAATCATTTACATACACATCAGTTAATTTCATGCCAGAAAAATGCATGGGCCTACTCACATGTGTAAGCATTGGCAGGATCAGAACCAATAGACCATGCAGCACTGAAAGTCATCTATGTTTCAGATCTGTTTGGAAAAAATGCAAAATCCCTACAGTGCAACATTCTGCCAAGGCCCCCTTGAGGATTCTAGCAGCTATGACAGCCTTCCTGCCTTATCTTGATACCTTGAACTAGATATTGTGCATCTTCTGGCATGAAATGAACTCTGTGGTGCCCTGGAGAAATTTTCCCATTACTAATTTAAATGTTTAACACATTTACCACTTTTCTCTGAATTTCACAGCACACTTCAGTGAAAGTGCTGCATGCAATGCTTGAAATAGTCTCCACAATAGCTGTAGCAGCGAAGTGTTTGCCTCAAAAATTGGAAGCTTTGCCCTACCTCCAGTTTCTTGCCCTAGTTTGTTACTATTTTCTCAGCTGAAAAACTTTCCCAGAAATGTTGTATTTTATTATTTATCTCACAAGGGAACTACCAACGCATAACTGGGAAACTATCCCACCTCCTAATAGATGTCCTATCGACTGATAGTTATATGGCCTCATTAGCACAGTATCTGAACTTTCCACACATCCTCTGTGACACAGGGAAGTACTAGGAGCCCATTTTACAGTGGGGAAACTGGGGCACTGAAGCCCAGATCCTGAAAGGTATTTAGGCTCCTAACATCCTCTGAAATCCCTGGAAGTTAGGAGCCTAAATACTTTTATGGAGCTGGGCCTCAGTGACCTACCTAAGAGCACACAAGAAATCTGTGGCTGAGCAGGAACTTGAACCTATATCTACCAAGTCTGAGGCTAGTGCTACTAACTTCTGAGCCATCCATCCTCTCATTGTCAGGAAGCTTTTCCTGAAATTCATCCTAATTTTTCCTTTTTCTTAATCTCATCTCATTACTCCTAATTAAGCCCCCAGGTAATACATTAAGGCCTATTACTGCAAACTGCTCTACTCATGTGGACTCCATATGACCCCATGAAGTCCTATTGAATTCACTGGGCTTTGATCAGGCATAGGTGTTGGCCTATACAGATTATCTCACAGGTTAACTGTGTAATAATTCCTCTCCATTGGCATTTATACTCTTCAAATATTTGTAGACAATAGCTATATCCTTCACTCACTGTCACTTAGCCAAGGTATGTGTGTTTAGCTGTTTTAATATTGGCTTATGCTAGGCATTCCAGCTCCACAATGATGACTTTCTTGCTTTCTTTGAACTCTTTCTGATTCCCACCCCTACCTCCCACATTCTCTATGTTCCTGTTATGCCCAGAAGTATTGCAATATCTCAAGCATGTTAACACTAGAACTGTTATACATAACACATGATACATAGCATGCACACCTCAAAATTACATATTATTTTGGGCAATCATATTGCATTGTAAACACGTGCCTATTTTTCTGTCGACTACCCACTTCCCATGTTTCTTTCCTCATTGCTGCTTCCTGAATTTGTTAATCCCATTGAGTATATGTCCTTTGATTTCTTGCTTGGAGTTTTTCCAATTTGAATTACACACACACACACACACACACACACACACGTTTCTAAACTAATACTCCTTTTCCATCCATTCTTGTACTTGAAAGAATTTTCCATTTATTCTTACCTGTGAATCTCATCAGTGTTTACTTATGACTAATTCTCCTATGTATTTCTTCTCCCAGTCCATGTGGCAACATGCTTGACTATCTCAACTATGGCACTACCATATCAGGAAGTATCAAAAAATATGCCTCAGTTACTTAAGCTCCAGTCAGCCCTGTATCTTTGATGTGCAGAGTTGTTGAAGCCATGGTGGTCTCAGGATATTAGAGAGACAGGATAGGTGAGGTAATCTCTTTTATTGGGCCAACTTCTGTTGATGAACGAGACAAACTTTCAAGCTTAAACAGAGCTCTGTGTCTCGTCTTGCACCAGCAGAAGTGGATCCAATAGAATATATTACTCACCCACCGTGTCACACTGCTTTGTGTTCAGTTAGGTAAGAACACAGTGAAACAGTTACCCCAGTCCTCCTACATCATCAGTGCTTCCTCTTCCCTCTCTCCTAACACAAAATAACAAAAGATGATTGGGGGGTGGGAGAAGAAGATAGAATCAAGAGAGCAAGAAGAGGGAGTTCTGTGCTGCCCCCTCCCTGACCTCGGCGACCTGAATTCTAGAGACAGTTCCTCTCCACGTTCCCGAAGATCTGTTATTAGCTATCCAGTGAGCAACCCATTTTCTTGCTGGTCTTGAGACCCACCGATCTCTCTTCCCCCACTGATTGACTGCAGACCCTTCAGAGCAGCACTTTCCCCTGCTCTGCCAGTCCATGTGGCTCAAGTGCTACAGCCTGCTCCACAGAAGGGACAACATACCAGGTGAGCCCCAATTTGTGGAGCTCCTCTCCAATTGGCCCTCCGTGGTCTGGGGCAGGTTGGGCTCCATTTCCACCTCAAACTTTGCACTCTCCCCTCTTTCTACAGTTTCTTTTGCCAGTGTATTTTCCCTCTCTTACCCCTGCCTGTTGACTGGTGGGTCTCAGCATAAATGTACTCCTGATCAGGGCCAGTCTCCTTTACCTCCCAGCTGTTGCAGAGCTTGGTCCTGGCTCTTTCCTACCCTGAATCTCTCTTCTGGGTCATTCTGCCTATCACAGGCTGATTCTACCTTAGGGCTTCTTTACCAGGTCCAGCTGCAGAAATGTCTGTGTCCTGTGCTCCAGTCTTGAGTCCCCACCATCCACCAGTCTCTGCTTCCTCTGAAGGAAGCAGAGTGACTCTCTTTCCACACCACCAGTACCAGAGCCAGCCTCATGCACCGTGTGCTCCTTAGAGAAGAAGGGAGACAGTTGTGATTTGCAACTGCAGGAGGAGTAAGACCCAGTCTAGCTGACTGATATACACCTAAGCACTAACTAGGAATCTCTCACAGAAGAGGACCTGCCTTGTGCCTCTGAAAGTTAGAGGCCTTCATATGCAGAACTCTGGCTACCTGAGGGCTTGAAGCCCTGATATCACTCTTGAATACATAAGGGTTTATACTTTTTCTTGTAATTTTTATAGTGCTTTTCCCCCTTTACACAAGAAAATCCTGATTCAAATAAAGTCAAAGGACAGTCTGCTGCTTTATCAGAAGTACGTGGAATAGAGGCCAGGGGATAGCTCAATAGCAAATGAAAAGACAAAAACATAAAATTAATACCTGAAATTAAAATAAAAATCAGGGCGTCTCTGTGTCTGGAAGTTAAGACATTGGTACATAAAACTGTGCACTGCTTAGCAATTAAGTACAAATCTCTTTCCATCCCATATCAAAATTGGCAGAAGATATCAACAGTCTCGGGGATGTGTGTCTAAAATCTGTCAAGACTCTTCAGAAAACCTGTGCCAACTTCACCAGTGTTGTCTAATGAAGTATGTATTGGTAAATATTACTTTAGTATATTGTCTGCCTTTTGGGTAGTTAGGGTGACCAGACAGCAAGTGTGAATTATAGAATATCAGGGTTGGAAGGGACCTCAGGAGGTCATCTAGTCCAACCCCCTGCTCAAAGCAGGACCAATCCCCAACTAAATCAAATCGGGACCGGGGGGGAGGGGTAATAGGCGCCTATGTAAGACAAAGCCCCAAATATTGGGACTGTCCCTGTACAATCAGGACATCTGTTCACTAGTTGAAGTTGATAATCACTCTTAATAGAATGGCCCAGGCTTTTTTTTTTTTTTTCCCAGTTAGATCAGCAAAACTTTTTTTGCTACTGTTCCCCAGACAGAGCTGACTTCCAGTCACTGTGAATGTACCATTAGGCACAGGGCAAGCCTGAGGTAGCTGGGGAAGGGTTAGTGAGTTTATTTGCCCCAAATTTGACTGACTCATTTTATATCTGAAGCATATGATGCTTTCAGGTCTTGTCTCACCCACTTTCACCAACCTCCTGGTTCAGAAGGGGCGACTGTGTTTGATTTGAGGTCTGTGCATAGTTCCAAATTTTCAAAAAGTTTTGCAAGAGATGATTGTCCAGTTAAACTGGAAGTTGGGACTCTAGCAGGCTCACTGCTCTTAGGTATTAGTGTGGGGGTTGTTTGTTTTTTGATGGTTTTGTTTTAGAACAAATACTAACACCAGATTAGCCACAGCACCTCTCTGAAGAAGGAATTATCAACTTGAGGTGCTATTTTCTTGAAAATGTCATCCTGATTTTTTTCAAAATGTATCAGTCATCTCTGATGGTTGTTATCCCTCTCTTATTGATGAGGAAACTGAGGCAGAGATAGTGTGATTTCAATAATGTATTATTTGTATTGTGGTAGCGCCTAGGAGCCCTACTCAGGAACCAGCATCCCATTGTGATAGGTGCTGTGCAAATGTAACACCGACAGACCCCAGTCATAGGTGGGTGGGATCGAACCTGGGAACTTCTGGAGCTAAATGCATGAGCCTCTACTACATGAACTAAAAGTCACATGGCTCTTAGCTAAGGTTGTTGAACAGACTCATTCATCTCTCTCTAAGTGGTTTTGGTGTCACTAGATGGGACAGAGCACCACTCCCAGGAAGTGTATGGGTTACATAAACACAGAAAAGAAAGATAGGCCCTGGCCCAAGCATTTACAATCTAAAGAGTGCCACAGAGGGAGTTTGCATCAGAGTTTGGATTAAAATTCAAGAGCTCTTTGTTCTCTGTCAGTTTTGTTCCTAGGCCACTAAACCACTCTGCCTCTGGTAGTAGCTAGAGTTCATACTAGCAGCTCAGTACAGGTATTGACTTAGCTGAAGGCAACTAGCTGGAGGGAGGTTGCAATGAGTCTTGTGGCAGTCTAGGTAATGCTGCAGGCCAAAACCACAAACTGATCTGGTATCGCCCTGAAAATGGAGGGGCGTGTTCATGGTTTTCACGGAGTCCAGAAAGGCTTGTTGGTTGTTGGAGTCCATGGTTGTTGGGAACAGAGGAGGGTTGCTGAGCAATGGTAAAGGATGGAGACAGCTTGGAATGAGCAGTGTCATTTAAAAAAACCCCACAACAAATAGACCCACAAAACCAAATCAACCAACCAAAAATACCAAAGCCAAACAAAACCCCCGACAACAAATGATCACCTTTCATCCCTAGCAAGCAGTTTACATTGTGATTTTAGTGCCAGGAAAAGGCCTAGAAACTTACTAGTTTTCTTAGAGAAAAGCAAAAAGCTGATCTGGGTTTTTCAGTCCTCAGAACAGAGTCCTACCTTTGTGGCTCTCTCTCTCTGCTATCAACAGTGACTTTTTGTATGATCTTGGCAAGTAAACCATACGAGCATAGAGACTGCCTCACTGAATCAGGCCCAGGGTCCATCTAGTCCAGTATTCCATCTCTTACAGTGGCCAGGGCTAGATGTTTCAAAGGTATCTCTGTCTCAGGTTACATTAACTCTTACAGTGCATTCCCTTCCTGATACATGTACCTGTGTAGCTGGGCACAGGAGATACCAAGAGCATCATCAGCTGCAGGAAATCCTGGCAAGGTTTCAGGAATTCAGCAGCAGAGCAGGAGCACGCTGAGTTCTGTGAGAGGAAACCACTGCTCAGTCTATAGGGGGAAGGGCAAGCGTCAAACCCACTAGACAATTTGGGGAATATTCAGCAAGATCCTTCTTTCTCCCTGCAGGGTTCCCTCCTGTGGAGTTTTTCCCCGAGGGAAGGATGTTCAGGCCCAGATTGAGGCTCATATAGCTTTTTTCACCCATAGATCTCAGAGTACTTTAGGGAAGAAATCAGTATCATCATCACCAGAAGCGACTTCCCAGGGTCACACCTCAGGCCAGTGACAGAGCCCGGAATCGAACCCAGGTCTCCTGAGTGCTAGACCATTGCTCTATCCACTAGATCACACTGCCTCCCCATAATTGTGATTGTTTCCTTATTTAGCTTCAGTGTCAGAGCTGCTCTTTTTAGAACTCAGGGTCCTTGGTTTAGTTATCATCTGGGATATAGTCATCACAGATGTCCTATGGAAGTAAAACATATGTTCAGAACAGCAGTGCCTATATTGGTAAGCATACACCCTTAGGACCCTACATTTCACATTCCACTGACGTTTGCTACAGCACAGTAGTCACTGCAGTAAACTTCATGGCCCTGGAGAGAGCACGTTACAATAGAATGTTTCTACTAAATAATGGTCTTTGGCTGCAAAATAAAATGCTGAGACAAAGCTGTAATAGTTTCCAAACCTCTCCTCCTCTGGCTATGTTCTATGCAGCAATGGGAAAAAAAGAAAACTTGCAAAGGTTGTGAAAAGCTTCAGATAAGCCCCTCCTGCCCGCTCCCCTGAATTTAGGTCTTTATGTGACCCCTCTTTCTAACTGTGAAACAACACTATCATGCTGGGAGTGGTGGGGAGGTTTTCTGGAATTCTGATTGTTGTCCACAGGCAGCTAAAATTTCAAATTGTGTTGGACAAGAAGAAAACATGATTGTCCCATTTTTCAGGCTGTTCCCTCAAATAAATTAAAATGAAATACTGTTGCTGCTGTGATTGTCTAGAGGCATTTCTCTGAATTCTGTGTATTCTGTTTTGGACAGTTGTGACAGGGTTTCTCATTTCTTACTCCCTTGTTTATAGTGTGTCTGGCTCCCGTTTGGTCTTGTAGGTTTCATTTTGTCCTTGATTTAATATAAATTAAAATGCCAAAGCTTCCAGCAATCTGAGACTGTCTCAGAACTGACACTATGTAATGCTTGATTTCAAAGTCCTATTAAAATAAAGAATATTATGGATAATGTCCATTTGGCTTGGACCCTGGATATGCTTATACAGAATAGCATTGACCTGTGCCTCCAGGAGCCACAGTATTTAGGATCAGATTGTCATGTTCCGAAGAGCTCAGGGCCAGGTTTTCAAGTGCTCAGAACCCACAGTTGAAGCTCACTCTTCCAAGGCGCTCAGCTCCCATTGTAAATGCATATGCTCAGATTTTCAACTGAGCTCCACATCCAGCACCCTGATTTCTTTTGAAAATCTGCCCACTTATTTTGGTGCCTAAATGGGAGCTGAGCTCTTCTAAAAATCTGGGTCTTTGTGCAGGCTACACACACATGGGAGGACTCCTGAGGTAAATACCTACCCATGATACAGCACTCCATGTTTACAAAGTGCTTCATAGACATTAGTTAATCTTTTCAACAGCCCTGTGAGGTAGGTAATTGTGACTAGTATTATTCCCACTTTACAGGGAGGGAGATGATGTAGCCTAAAGCTACATAGCAAATCCATGCTAGAAGCAGGATTAGAACTAAGGCACGCCTGACTTCTAACCCAGTGCTCAAGTCTGCACGCTGCCTCATTTTGGAGAGGAAGGCCTCCAGCCTTCCATTTGCAAGTCCTTAAACAGCGCAGTTGTAGTGGCCCCTTTCTTCACCCAGAATTCTTAGAGGGGCTTCTTGTGACCAATTGCCCAATCCCATGGGGAACTCTCTTTGTGAAGGAGGTACTGGGCCAAATTGTGCTTTGTGCAAGCCCAGGCTTGAAGGCATTGCATGGGGATAGCAGAGCCAAATGCGGGCTATTGTTTCATCTCATGCTTCTCTCACCAATGTGGGTTTCTGTTTAATTGTTTATGAGAGCAGCAATTATTTTTAAATGTGTTTAAAGAAGGGAGGTGTTTTGTTTCCAAACTGAAGCCAGCAAAAGCAAAATAAGTGAAGAACTGAGTCAAAAGGGTTGTGCTGTGCAGCAGTAGAGGGAAGAAGGATTTGCCCTTTTAAAAAGCTGCAGGCTGAGAGTGGATGGAACACAAAACAGACCTTTAGCTATCTGAGGTTTTCTAATGAAAAAGACAGGGCTGCAAAGAGTTGATTTGGAGCATAAATCTTTCAGAAAATGGCTTAGATTGCAGGTAAAACAATCTTCCCATGCCTCAGTTTTTGAGGGCATGCTGTAGGTGACCTCTAAATCCTTAGTCAGCACCAAACCACACTCCAGGAAAATAAAAACTGGCACCTGTGATCAGGCTAGTTCTTCACATAACGTCTCCTAACTGGTGCCACTGATGACCTAGTGATCTCTTTGAATGGCCTTACTCATGGCTAGTACAGAGGCCAAGGGCTTCCTATACCCAAATCATCTTGCTTATGAATATGACCCTGGATCTGGCTGATGTAGTACTGGGCCTAAGAGTGGCTTCCTTTAAAAAAATCATTTTAACATACTCCCCCTTCATCTACTGACCAGAATAAAAGCTTCTCCAGTCAGATCCACTCTCAGCTGTGCTATTCTTAGGAGAATAAGCAGAATGATTTTGGGTAGGGAGTCATCGACTTCAATAGGAGCTGCAGCATCATGCAGGATAGGGCTTTATGTTCTCGATTTTGCAGTTCTTCAGAAAGTAAATGTGGGAGAAGAAGCTTCTTTTCTTTCTCTGCTTTTTTGCTAATAAAAAGCAACTTGGTAAAGAAGATTAGCCCTTCTGACAAATCTGAAGAGAAAACGCACGCGGTGCCCCAAAGGGGCTATTGTCAGAAATTCAAACAACAAACAAAGAAGATGACTGGAGAACCCATGAAATAGCGCTTTAGCATCTAAATGGGAAAAGGGCAAAATGTTCAAGTAGCCTCTGGTATGAAGGACCGCTGAGAAACACCACGACCTTCATATAGACTGTCTTTCAATTTAAGGTACTTACATAGACTGTATTACCCGAGCTCCTCACCATCTTTAATCCTTGCCGGATAGGAAAATTCTATTATCCTCCTTTTATAGCCTTGGACCTGCGGTGCAAAGAGACAAAGGCTACGTCTTCACTACCCGCCGATCCGGCGGGTAGCAATCGGTTTATCGGGGATCGATTTACCGCGTCTCGTGAGGACGCGGTAAAATCGATCCCTGATCGCTCTGCCGTCGACTCCGGAAATCCACCTCGACAAGAGGCGGCAGCGGAGTCGGCGGCAGCGCGGCAGCGGTCGGCTTTCCCCCGTCCTCACCACCAGGTAAGCCGACCTAAAATACGCAACTTCAGCTACGGTATTCACGTAGCTGAAGTTGCGTATCTTAGGTCGGAACACCGCTGTAGTGTAGACCTAGCCTAAGTGACTTGTCCAAGGACAGAGAGGACATCGGTAGCAAAGCAGGGAATTGAACCCAGGTCCCAGGCTAGTGTCCTACCCATTGGACAATGCTTCCTCCCTTTTTTGGGGCTCCTGAACATCAGTCCTTTGGTTTCTAACACCTTCTTAAAGGACTGACACAATTCAAATTAACACATCACGACCCATCTGTTGCCAAAATTTTACCCAAAGTTGATAATAAATAACCCAGTTCCTCGATTACACCTCCCCTCCTTTTCCATGTTTCTTTAAAAAGCAGCTGACACCTAATGGAAAATGTTGAAGATAACCCTACTGGGAAATAATTTTCTCTTCCATTCTTTGCTCTAAAGGGCACTTGTATAAGGGGGGGAAGGGGAGAGGGAGGGGAATCTGTTATCTGTTGTATGTCTTCATTGTTACAGCTCCCAGGGGAGCGCTGCTGTTCATGAGGAGGGATTGGGGGTCTCAGATTTGGAACTTCTCTCCCAAGGAGGCATAGGCATAGCCACTTGGGGGTGGAGGGAACTGCTCTTAACAGTTAGCAGCTTTCAACCCCTCCTCCGCCTCCTTCCAACTTGCGGCTTTGTCCGCATGACTGGAGTGAGCCACTTACTGTTAATTTTCCAACAAAATCAGATTATTTTTTATTTCAAGAGCAGCTAATTTGATTTATTTCAATGTGATTAAGTCACTGTTTTTCGCTTATTGGTGTGCTCTGAGCCATTGCAAGTCATGGTGGGGGGAGGGGAGAACTCAGCGTTCTCTCCTAAAGCATATCTTGGGAATCCCTTGTCGATATGCCCTGGTCTATCCCCTAGCCACTGGTTTCGACATATCAGTCACCCACCACAGGAGGGACTAGAATGCCCAGAATATATAAACATAATAGCCCCAACAGGGAACAGTGTAAACATGACCAAAATTAGATTATTTTTATTAGATGGTTCCACAGTTTATCGGATGGCTGTGCAATTGTGGAGGTGATATCTGTGCAGATATCATTCATCCCCTCCCACATTTCTCCAAAAATTTTCCTCCCCTTTCCTACCTCCACCACTTTTTTCTTAAACTACTCTGGTTCCCACTATAGTTAAGGTGGTTCTCCCTCCACCTTGCCCCTTCCCCATACCCACCAGTTCCCCTTTGAAGGGTGTCAGAGCCAATATTCCCTCCCAATTTTACCTTTAGCCTGTCCATTACCAGACCTGTAGAAGCTCTCTAAGTAAGCTTGTCTGTCTCACTAGCAGAAGTTGGTCCAATTACCATTGGCCTTGCCATTACCAGACAATTCACTTGTTGCTGTATTTGATCCCTCCTAGTTCCCCCGAGTCTGGGAGGGAGCAGAAGGTATCCTGCTCATAATATGTAGTAGCAGTACAGAGGCGTTCAAGTGGTACTAGTGATCTTCACTCCTCTTCACAGCCCTAGATAAGGGCTCCACAGTAACACTGGTTCCCCCTTCCACAGACAACCCTATAAGCTCTGGCTTATTGCTGTAGGAAAGAACCTTGGGGTAATACAGGTGACAATCAGAAGTCTAATGGGGTTCAACATAGAATTAAATACATTCATGGAGGATAGTTCCATCAATGGCTACTAGCCAAGCAAAGCCTTGGACTGGCAGATGCTGGGACTGGACAACAGGGGATGGATTACTCAATAATTACTGTGTTCTGTTTATTCCCTCTGAAGCATCTGGCACTGCCCAGTGCTGGAAGACAGCACAGTGGGCTAGATGGAGCATTGGTCTAACCCAGCATGGCCGTTCTTATATTCTTAGTACCTTGTATAGATACAAAGCTCTTCTCAAGATGTGCCTTAGGAATTCTTAGTAGTTGGAGTGCAGGGGGGATACTATGGAGAGCTTTGTTCACATATCATTTTGCCAGAATATCCCCTTTGTAAACAGTGGCCAAGCTCACTGCTGACAGATGCAGGTGCAGATCAGTGTGAAATCAATAGTTGCACATGCTTATGCCAGCAGCAAATTTGTCTAGTGACTTTTAAGTCTTTGAGACAATCAGTGTTTGGCAGTTGGTCATCAGCGAATTTAGGGGCTTTAGACATGGAGAAGGCTGATTAACCCCAGTTGAACTACAAAATTAGAGCTTATCTTGGGTCCTCCATTTAGGCTGATTTGATGCCTCAAATGTGGATTGTTCAGCTTCTTGCCCATCAAGACAGTTTCTCATTGGATAGGAGGGGGACAGAGAGAATGCTAAGGGTGTTCCTGGAAGGCTACACCTCTAGGTCCCCACAATCCTGGAAACTTTACTCCCAAGGATCTCCCATGGAATGTTGGCAGGCAAGAGCTGGCAGGTTCCCCTGTGTCCTGGCTTGAGGTCAGTGTTTGATGTGGATAGAATTGTCTTTCTCACTTGAATATCCAACCCATTCCAAATACAGCATGATCATTTGTATTTAGTTTCAGAGACCTTGGGAGGTCCCTGGGGTGGTGTAATTTGGTACGGCTCCTAATCCCTGAACATCATGGGTAAAATAAAACATTGGTAGGGAGAGCTACAAAATTAGCCCTCACCACCTGGGATGTCTATGGGAGAAGAGGAACATGCACTGTAATGGACAGTCTAGGTGGAAATGGAAGGCTCAGCCTGGTGCCTCTATTTCTAACCAAAGAAAGTCGCATTCCTGAAGTGGGAACCAGTGGAGTGCAGATGTTGGAGATAGATTTCTGGTGGAATGGGGGCACTCCCTGCCTCAGCCAGACTTCCTTGGTTCACCTGTCACAGACAGCTCAGGCTGAAGACAAAGCAGCCTGCCAGGCTCACAGCAGCCTCTTCCTTCATATGGGAGAGTGGGTGATCTAGCAGGAGACAATGCACCAAAGGTAATGATGGGGGAACTTCGTCACATATCAGTTACTGCAGACTTCAGTGTGCGTGTTTTGGGGGGGGGGCCAGGAAAGTGTGTGTGAGGGAGAAGATCAGTGAATAAGGTAAAGAGGACCCTGACATTCTGTTAGGTTTAAGATGTAGGCGGAGCTATATCTTAAGATAGGTAAATAATGGAGAAAGTTATTCACAGATAATTTAAAAGGGTAAGTAAATCCCCACCATTGTTTCATTCCCCAACAGATAAATTCTCTGGTGTAGCAGTGGCTGCTGGTATGTGCCACCTTGTGTCTGTGTATTGTTACATTAGGAGTTAATCTGTACAGCCTCCACCTAAAGTCATAATCTTAGCTTTGTGATTTCACAATTTTTTTTAATGGTAACAGTGGATTACGACACTGAACAAGTATCAGAAGCTGGGAAAACTTAAAGGAACACAACGCCTGTGTCTTTAATGATAAGGAACCAGGAGAGTGAAATGCAGATAACAGGGCATAAACATTCTAATTACAAATAAGTCTGCCTACTTCTTTTCAAACTTTACATGAGTGTCAGCTGTCTTATTTTCTGGGATTCACCCATCTATCACTCTCCAGCTCTCAGCACTCCTCACTTTCCACTGTAAGGTTTCCCCTCAGTTTTCTCCATCCCCGCTGACCCTGAGAGTGAGGGACAAAGTTCTAGAACAAAACAGGACTCCTTGAATAGCAGCTTCTCGGCTACTCTTAAAATGGAGGGGTTTTTTTCTTTAAAAAAATCTAAGTGGTTATGAAAGGATTAAGAAACCAGGGGAGGGCAGGGTGTGAGGGAATACCAATCATTGAGATTAATGGCAAAACTCCCATTGGTTTCACTAGGTAAGAATTTTTTCTCTTGCCACCAATATCTTTATCCACAGAGCATGGGCAGCCACAGTGCAAGCTTCCTATGTTACCTCATGCATATATCTTAACTCTGAATTGGAGGTACGTGTATAGGGATAAACTAGGTCAAGTATCATACTCATTCAATCAGGGCCAATTCTCAAGGCAGTCACCTTGGCTGCTAGCTTCCAGGAAGGGCCATACCACTGCACAGCTTTTGGGGGGGGGGCTCCTCTGCTTGGGAGTGCCCCAAAAACATTTTCCACCCCTGGCTGGCAAAACAGCTAGGGCTGCTCCTACATTCAGTCCTTAACCATTCTGCTCTCGGGGTCAACAAGGCTGTCTATTAGTGCTGAGTAGGGTGGTTATGTGAGTACTTGAATGAAACTTCCTTATTCATTTCACACACTCAGAACCAACTTGGCCCAGCTGTAGGGTAAGGATCCCTATCCATTACAAATCCCCTGAGCAGTCCCTCAAATCAAAGAGTCAAAGTGCCATAAAGGGCAAGAAAGAAAAAAAAACATGACTAAATGACATATAGTGAAGAGGAGCAGAATTGATCAATACTATTTTAATAAGTTATTTGCACATGATATAATCATAAGTCATTATAACCTCCTATCAAAGAATGCACCTGCCCTGTAGCTACCCCTGCTGGAGAAAGGGGGCTGTGCAGCACTGTGCCTCAGTTTCCCCTTCTGTTTGGGGCTCTTAAAAAGTCCACATCATCCATTTAGTCCAAACATTTCCCTTCTGCTGTCCAGTTTATTATGTTCTGAACAAAGTCTTTCAAAATAGACCTCAAACTTACAGTCTTGACCCCAGTTTCAAACTGGGCCCAGACCCTCCTCTGTGAGGGTCTGTCTTCCCGCAGTTCTTACCTGTGGTTTGGCCTGCTCTACAGGCCTCCCCCCCAGTGGTGTCTTTTCCCCTGCTGAATCAGGGCCTTTCAGGAGCCTTTTTACTCTCTGCAACATCTGCAGGCATCTGCTCAGCATCTCCCCAGATGGGTTGCACAGGCCCCTTTCCGGGGCTGTGTTCAGCTGCTTCCTTCAGGAACCTTTTCAGCAACAGCTCTGTAGCAGTGCTCATTTCTGCCCTCTTTATAAGAGCCAGGTGCCTGCCTTCCCTTAAGCCCAACTGGGCAGCAGGTAATCAATAAGCAGTGAACTGCACCCTGCCAATCACCTTGCAATGTAGCCTCGATTTCCTTCTGGTCCCCAAAATAATGGATTTTTTATGCAAGTGTTTGTAAAATATCTGTTCCATGTTCTTTGTCCTGAGACACTTCCCATGAATTTGCATGGGCCAAAGAAAGTCTCTGGAGCACTGTGATACGGTGATGCCAGAAAAAACTAGCAGCCAGGACTGCAGGAAAGAATGTACTGTAGGGAATGAGCCTGCATTGGTAACTGGTAGACAAAGGCCTGGTCTACACTACGACTTTAATTCGGATTTAGCAGCGTTAATTCGAATTAATCCTTAACCCGTCCACACAACGGAGCCAGTTACTTCGAATTAAAGGGCGCTTAAAATCGATTTCTGTACTCCACCCCGACGAGCGGAGTAGCGCCAAAATCGATTTTGTAAATTCAAATTAGGGGTAGTGTGGCCGCAATTCGATGTTATTGGCCTCCGGGAGCTATCCCACAGTGCACCACTGACCGCTCTGGACAGCAATCTGACCTCGGATGCACTGGCCAGGTAGACAGGAAAAGCCTCGCGACCATTTGAATTTCATTTCCTGTTTGCCCAGCGTGGAGAGCACAGGTGACCACATATAGCTCATCAGCACAGGTAACCATGCAGGCTGATAATCGAAAAAGAGCACCAGCATGGACCGTTCGGGAGGTACTGGATCTGATTGCTATATGGGGAGAGGATTCAGTGCTAGCAGAACTTCGTTCAAAGAGACGAAATGCCAAAACTTTTGAAAAAATCTCCAAGGGCATGATGGAGAGAGGCCACAATAGGGACTCAGATCAGTGCCGCGTGAAAGTGAAGGAGCTCAGACAAGCCTATCAAAAAACAAAGGAGGCAAACAGTCGCTCCGGGTCAGAGCCGCGGACATGCCGCTTCTACGCCGAGCTAAATGAAATTCTAGGGGGGGCCGCCATGACTACCCCACCTCTGACCGTTGATTCTGAGGCGGGGATAATCTCAGCTACACCTGAGGATTCTGCGGACGAGGAGGAGGAGGACGAGCTTGCGGAGAGCACCCAGCACTCCGTTCTCCCCCACAGCCAGGAGCTTTTTCTCAGCCTGACTGAAGTACCCTCCGAACCCTCCCAAGCCAGTATCCAAGACCACGACCCCATGGAAGGGACCTCAGGTGAGTTTACCTTTTAAAATATAAAACTTGTTTTAAAAGCAAGGTTTTTTAATGATTATTTTGCCCTGAGGACTTGGGATGCATTCGCAGCCAGTACAGCTACTGGAAAAGTCTGTTAATGTGTCTGGGGATGGAGCGGAAATCCTCCAGGGACATCTCCATGAAGCTCTCCTGGAGGTACTCCAAAAGCCTTGCCACAAGGTTTCTGGGCAGTGCAGCCTTATTCCGTCCTCCATGGTAGGACACTTGACTGCGCCATGCTTGCAGCAAGTAATCTGGTATCATTGCCTGACAAAGCTTGGCAGCGTATGGTCCTGGTGTTTGCTGGCATTCAAGCAACATCCGTTCTTTATCTTGCTGTGTAATCCTCAGGAGAGTGATATCGCTCATGGTAACCTGGTTGAAATACGGGAATTTAATTAAGGGGACAGAGGTGGCCGTTCCTACTGGGCTGTTTGCCTGGGGCTGAAAGGAAATCCTTCCCTGCAGTTAGGCGACCGCGGGGGGGGCGGGGGGGGAGGGGGGATTGGCCCAGAGCTTTTCGCGTTTGGCTAGCAGGGATCTTCCCTGTTACCAGCCACGCGGTCGGGGGAGGGGTACATTGATCATCCCAGGGAATTCATGGTGGGAGGGGGTTAGTTTAGTTTCTGCAGGGATCTTCCCTGATACCTGCCACGCGGTGGGGGGAGGGATACAGCGATCATCCCAGAGAATTGGATGGTGGGGGGGGTTAGTTTGTTTTCTGCTGCTGAAGGTTAACAGGAAAACCGCAGCAGTCAACAGGCTTTGCTTGCTATGTGGGAAAGGAGGGCACAGAAGCCGAAAGACAATGGCTTACCATGGCTGCCTGCAAGCTGAATTATGTTGCCCGGACCTGCGTCTGTGATCTCTAACACCAAAGCCACAGGCACTCAATATTAAGAGGCAAAATCACATGTGCTATGTAATGTGAATAGTGTTGGTCACCATGAAAGAGTATAAGCATTGTTCTGCAAAATGTATCTTTTTAAAAAATTCTCTCATTTTTCCCTCCCTCATGCAGCTGCAAATTCTTCAAGCCTCCCTCCTCCATCCCGAAGGCTAGCACAGATAAGGCGTTGGAAGAAGAAGACGCGAGACGAGATGTTTGCAGAAATCATGCAATCCACCCGCAGTGACAGAGCTAATCTGAATGAGTGGAAGGACACGGTTTCAAAGTATAGGAAAGAAGCCAGTGACCGTGAGGACAGGAGGGACCAACGTGAGGACATGAGGGACCAGTGTGAGGACAGGAGGGACCAACGTGAGGACAGGAGAGACGCTCGAGATGAGAGGTAGCGGCAGGAAGATCAGAGGAGTCGGGAAGCAACACTGGGGCTACTGCGAGAGCAAACAGACATGCTCCGGCGTCTGGTGGAGCTTCAGGAACGGCAGCTGGATTACAGAGTGCCGCTACAGCCCCTGTATAACCCCCCTCCCCCCTCACCATGTTCCATATCCTCGTCACCCAGACGTGTAAGAACGCGGGGGGGAGGCTCCGTACACCTTCCCATTCCACCCCAGTGGACAGCCCAAGCAAAAGGCTGTCATTTTTTTAACCTTTTTTTAGTGGCCTTTTCCTTCCCTCCTCCCAAACCCCACCTAGGTTCCCTCCCTCTGTTTATAATCTATGAATAAAGAATAAATGATTTTTAAACGATAGTGACTTTATTTGGTTTGAAAGCAAGCTGGGGGAAGGGGGAGGGTGGGTTACTTACAGAGAATGAGTCAATAAAGGGGGCGGGTTTTCATGAAGGAGAAACAAACAGAAATTTCACACTGTAGCTTGGCCAGTCATGAAACTGTTTTTTAAAGCTTCTCTGATGCACACTGCTTCCTGGTGTGCTCTTCTAATCGCCCTGGTGTCTGGCTGCGCGTAATCAGCAGCCAGGCGATTTGCCTCAGCCTCCCACCCTGCCATAAAGGTCTCCCCCTTACTCTCACAGAGATTGTGGAGCACACAGCAAGCAGAAATAACAATGGGGAGATTCCTTTGGCTGAGGTCAGAGCGAGTCAGTAGCGATCACCAGCAACCTTTTAAACGGCCAAATGCACATTCTACCACCATTCTGCACTTGCTCAGCCTGTAGTTAAACAGCTCCTGACTCCTGTCCAGGCTGCTTGTGTATGGCTTCATGAGCCATGGCATTAAGGGGTAGGCTGGGTCCCCAAGAATAACTATTGGCATTTCAACATCCCCAACGGTTATTTTCTAGTCCGGGAAGTAAATCCCTTGCTGCAGCCCTTTAAACAGAATAGTGTTCCTGAAGACGCGAGCATCATGAACCCTTCCTGGCCAGCCCGCGTTGATGTTGGTGAAACGTCCCTTGTGATCCACCAGTGCTTGCAGCACCATTGAAAAGTACCCCTTGCGGTTTACGTACTGGCTGCCCTGGTGCTCTGGTGCCAAGATAGGGATATGGGTTCCATCTATCGCCCCACCACAGTTAGGGAATCCCAGTGCAGCAAAGCCATCCACTATGACCTGCACATTTCCCAGAGTCACTACCTTTCGTAGCAGCACCTCAATGATTGCTTTGGCTACTTGCATCACAGCAGCCCCCACAGTAGATTTGCCCACTCCAAATTGATTCCCGACTGACCGGTAGCTGTCTGGCATTGCAAGCTTCCACAGGGCTATCGCCACTCGCTTCTCAACTGTGAGGGCTGCTCTCATCTTGGTATTCTGGCGTTTCAGGGCAGGGGACAGCAAGTCACAAAGTTCCATGAAAGTGCCCTTATGCATGCGAAAGTTCCGCAGCCACTGGGAATCGTCCCAGACCTGCAACACTATGCGGTCCCACCAGTCTGTGCTTGTTTCCCTTGCCCAGAATCGGCGTTCCATGGCTAGAATCTGCCCCATTAACAACATGATCTCCAAAGCACCGGGGCCCGTGGTTTGAGAGAATTCTGTGTCCGTGTCCATGTCCATGTCCTCATCACGCTGGTCGCTGCGCTCCCGCCGCCGCTGCCTCCTCGCCTTGTTTTTCTGGTCCTGGCTCAGCATAAACTCCACGAGAACGCGCGAGGTGTTTACAATGTTCATGACTGCTGTCTGGAGATGAGCGGGCTCCATGCTTGCTGTGGTATGGAGTCTGCAGTGTTCACCCAGGAAAAAAGGTGCGAAATGGTTGTCTGCCGTCCGTTGCTTTCATGCAGGGAGGGAGGGAGGGAGGGAGGGAGGGGTGAGGCTGTACCCAGAACCACCAGCGACAATGTTTTGGTCCCATCAGGCACTGGGATCTCAACCCAGAATTCCAATGGGCAGGGGAGACTGCGGGAACTATGGGATAGCTACCCACAGTGCAACGCTCCAGAAATCGACGGTAGCCCCGGTACATGGACGCACACCACCGAATTAATGTGGGTAAAAACCGAATTAATGTGCTTAGTGTGGCCACGCACAGTCGAATTTATACAATCTGTTTCCCAAATTCGAATTATCTAAATTCGGATTAATCTCGTAGTGTAGACGTACCCAAAGAAACCTAACAGGTCTTTTCCACCGCTGACTCATCTGTTTCATTATGACTCACTGACTCATTGTGGGATTTTTGGTGAAACAACTGGATTCTGCAGTTCCATTATTCTCGTTTTTAAGTTTTGTAAAAGCAGAGCTTTGCTAAAAAGAATGTTTTTAAAAACTGCTACATCCAAGTTGTTTTGTCTGCTGGATTGACAAATAACATTAAAAAAAACCAACACAAATGTAACATCTGTTTAAAAAGAAGATGACAGCTAAGTATAAGAGGGAGCGAGAAGGGGAATCATCTTGCAGCGTAACCTGCTTCAGGCTAAAACAGTAAAATTCAATTCATTTTCATACAGCATCTTTTATACAAAGCTTCTCAAAACACTTTATAGCAAGAGCTAAAATGACAAGATAACTTGTTACAAAAGAGGTTATTGCAGCTCTTGTACAAACAGCAGAGAAAAGACTGTGTGTCAAGATGGACTGGATTAGAAAAAAAGAAAGAGGTAATTTAAAAGCAGGCATAAGTAAATATTCTTGCATAATATTACAGAAAAGAGAGAATTATAATAATGATGCATTGTACTTATATAAAAAAACTTTCCTCCAAAGATCTGTGTTTCAGAATATAAATTAAATTTCATAACTGTGGGAGGTTGGTAACTATTACACCCATTTTGAATATGGAAAAACTGAGGGACACACAAGTGAGGTGACAATGGCTGATACATGCAACTGACGGCGCACAGGTAGCCTGCTGCATCCATCAATTGCAGTGTCAGAATTGTTGCTAGAACTGTTTGAACAATAATTGGCAAATTTTGCCTTTTGTTTTGAATAATCTATATTGTTTTTTGGTTTGGTTTGGTTTTGGTTGTTTCTTTTTAGCAGCTCCACAGCTGGTTGAATTCTTCTATACAGTCTTGAATTATTAATTGACAGGATATTTTCACAGCATTCTGACACCTCTGAAGATCACTAAAACAAGTCAACGGCAGGGACATGAATGGAACTCAACAGTCATGGTTCCTAGTGCACAGCTCCAGCTTCCAGGCTGCACTAATGTGCAGGATGGAAAGGTACTAACATGGAAGTTGGGAAGTCTCAGTTGGAGTCTAACACAAAGGAGAAAGCTTTAGCTATGTGACTGGATGTGAGGGATGATTGTCACTCTGAGGAAGGGAGAAGTTCCCATGTATTGAAACAGGTGGCAGGGGACCCTCAGCTTCAGAGAGCTGCATTAAAACAGAGGAGAGGAAGCAATATTGGAAGAGCAAAAGGAGTGGCAAGGAGAAGATTGGGTAAGAAAAACAAAGAAATAAATGTATGGGAGATGGGTGTGCTGAAAACAAGGAGTGGAACTTTGAATTGGATTTTGAAATGTCCAGATGTCCAGCTGCTGAGCTAGAAGCTAGGGGTTAATGAGGTCCAGTTTCCAAGAGTCAGAGAGTAGACCAGTGGGATCACTTGTGAGCTAAGCCCCCAGAAGTTTACATGATAAAGATTTATAAATAGCATGTGTTACTAAACAGACTGACAATAAAGCAGTTGGAGAGAAGGGAGAGTTATTAAAACCATCATCACTAGTATTAGTAGCACTGCCATTATTGCAGGTAGATAAAAATTAAAATATAAACCACCAACAGTGGCTTCTGCTATCATTGCACTTCTGTTTGAAATTTGCTAGAAAAGTTAAGGAAAGCTCTCTCTCTCTCTCTCTCTCTCCTGTTTAGCATATGCCTACAAAAAGATGAGTAAAGGTAATCAGTACTGAGGAATGCTCTTATCCCAAGCCCCATGTTTTTAGACATAGGGACTTGTATTCAGACTCTACAATATACTAGGTAAAAACTATTGTGCATTAAAAGCCAAAGCTGCCCCCAAGCCAATATTACCTGTGTTATTCTATTTATTATTATTGTCATTTTTATTACACTAGTACACAAAGGCCCCATTTGGATGTGGGATCCCATTTTGCTAAAAACTACAAAAATGCATGGGAAGATACAGCCCCTGTTCAGAAAATCTTAAATCCAATCTGGAGTATGATCCCAGCTCATATGGTGAAACGTATTCCGTTTACTAAAAATATAACTAAAGTCAATGCAAGTTTTGAGTGCTCAGAGCCTGTTAGGAACAAAAGCATAGAAATCAGATATGGGAGCAGATTGTTCCCACCAGATTTGCATGTGAAGGGGGTCCTCTGCACATGGAGCTCCCCATTTCCATGCATATGGGAGGGTAAACTACCTACATTGCGTCAAGCATGGATGGTGCAGAGGGCTCTCTGCAGGTTTGGAACTCTGCCTGGTAGGGACCTGGAGCAGGGGTCATGGACATTGCCTGCTACCGGCCTCATGGGATTCTACCAAAAAGCCCTCTAGTTTCAATTGACTCTTTATTAAATGTGAGTAGTGGGGGAGTCCTAGAAGCCAGCTTCATTGGAGGTATGTTGCTAAGGAGCTGGGTGGGAAAATATGGGACCCTGGTGCCCATGCTGTGTCACTGTACCTCCATGGTGTGCGGTAGAAACCCCTACCTGCTCTTTCCCCCATGCCCCAGCCTGAATGAATGGGGAACACTCTATTAAGTGAACCTGATAGAGTTTTCCTTCTTATCTCTGGGGGGCCTTGTTTATAGAACTCATTGGCAGGAAGGATTTTTCCTGATACTGTATTAAGCTTACTTTTTCTTCTTCTTCTTCTTTCTCTTCCTTGCTTTACTTTCCATCTGTTCATCACTGTTGGTATCTTAGTTCATGCATACTGGGGTTCACATGCACTGGAGAGTTTGTGGCGGATACATCCTTGCAAAAGCATAATTATCTCTTGTTTCATGCCAAGGTGTGTATTTTGAGGAACATGGATATTCAAATGTGATTGTGAAACATGAAGGCATTCACTGTATATTCCCAGCATACTGTGTCCATGGCACAGAATTTAGATCAAGCTTGCCAAATAACCAGGCATAGTTCCAGTTTACTGTGTACATTCTCAGTCTACTGTCCTAATATAAGCTAAGATCCCATTCCTTCAACAGCATGCAGGCAGACTGGTGCACTTATATGGAACACAGCAGTTTGCCCCACCTGCAGTCCTTTGCAGGATCGGGTCCTATGACAGTAGAGACGTGAGTGATGAGAGCTGCATTAATATTTACTGCAGAATATTTTTAAATATGGTAATGCAATAAACTATTATAATATAAGACGATGAATAAGTAACTATAATATGTAATTGACATCCTTGTGCCCAGTGTATGAAAGACAGAAAGAAAGAATAGAAAGGATTAATTAATTAATTTGTGTTATGCCTTTGTTCTTGTAGGTATATTAGAAAACTAACTCAAATTATTTTAAAAATACCATAATTTTTAATATCAGAACTGGCAACAAATAATCCAGATCAGAAAAGCAGTATATTTTAGAGTTTTTAAAATAAAGGCATTATCCTGACTGTAAGTAATGTATTACTAATTACACAGCTACTTATTTATGCAGCCCTAGTAATAAAAATCTTTCAGTTCTTCACCTTCCCCCCAAATTCCAATTGTAAGAATATAATTATTTGATTCCACATTTTGTATTAATTCAGTAATTCTTTACTAGATATATTTTAGACCTGCAGTAATTTGTTTCAGACCTGTTCTCTCTAGAATAATGTAACTAGTAATAAATTACTGACAATATTAAAAATCTGGTATGTTTTATAATATAGCCATGTTAAACCCCAAATGATTTTAAATGTTTTGTTTAAACTTCACAATAAGATAATAGAGGAGATATTTAATGTCTTACGACTTTATAAAACACTGTATGTGTGTAATATTGTAACATGAGTTAATGTAGGGTTAGAAATGACCACCACAATTGCTCAAGTTATTTCAATAGTTCCAATGAGACTATTCATATTAGGCACAATTTAACATGAATAAGAGTGTCTGTAACAGGGCCTTGATTTGATTGCAGTTTACTTCACAATGGGTATAATGCAGGTGGCATTGTGCTATTACGCTAGTCATATTAAGGACTAGATCATGTTCAGTCCTAATATGGTTCACAGAGGAGGAGAGGAGAGGAAGCCATTGACAAAATATGTCCAGCCTCCACAGCAGTGAAATCCATACGCAGAAGGTTTCCACTCTACAGAACCGGGTAGTACTTTTTAAAGCATATTATGGTGCTAACTGCATTAAATCCACTGCCAACTGGATACAATCAAAGGCCCCTTCTTCCATACTGACTCATGTTGAGGGGCACCTTGTGAATAGTTAGAACAAGGAATTGGGTCTGTCACTTTGAGCACTTCACTTAACATCCCTATGCCTCAGATGCCTGTCTGAATAGTGGGCATAATGAACCGTCCTTACCTCACAGGAGAGCTGAGAATTAATATGTTTATTTTTATTTAATGATAAAGGTTTGTGGGATGAGTCAAGATATCTATAGAAGTTGGAAGTCCTCAGATGACTTGTGCTATTATTTTCATAATCCAGCCCTCCAAATATCACTGAAATGGCACTGAAGATTCTAGCTGGGGACCTGAGCTTCATCGCTCGCTTCATGCTGCCGAGGTGAGGAGCATTGTAGAGTCAGTGCACTCAGACCCTGGGCAGAAGCATGTGCCTGGGATCGCTCTCCTTTAATCCCATCTAATAGATTCATGAAATGGCATTGATGGTCTTTGAACAAAACCAACTTTCTCCTGCTGTGAGTAAGGTACAGTTCAAGGCCTTACGGCAGTGAGAATGGGAGGAAACTAAGTGGTCCTTGGAGGTTCATAGGGGCTTGTAGAATACGTCCCTCCTACCCTTAGCCCCTAAATGGAGAGGGGGGAAATTACTCAATAGTACAACTCCATCCCAGTTATTAAAAATCAATGGCTAATTTCTACTAAGTCTCCTAGATGTGTGGTCTGAGTAAGGACTGGCAGTCAGGACTGCTGAGTTGTAAGCCATCCTCTGACACTCAATACTGTATCTCTAAGCAAGTCTTTTAATGTTTGTCTGAATATTTTCATCTGTAAACCTATTCATTGTACCTGCCTCGCAGAGGTGCCATGGGAATTAATTCTGGTAAAACACTATGGGGCAATGCTTTCTGTTGCACGAAAAAAATGGTGGGGTTCATCAGGATGGATACACATACACACACGAACACACAAAATGTAATGTAATATTACAGAAAGTGCTTCAGAAAATGGCTGAGGAGCTGTGACATGGCATCAGCAGAATTGCCATATACGCTACTACAGAAATTTATTTTCTCCCTGTCGTGTAAAAATATAAGCATCAATTGCAGAACCACCAAGATGCCCAAGTGTATAGAAAACCATGGACCATTTTAATAAGCACAGCACAATGCCAATCTGGTCCCCAATCATAAAGTCTATTTAGTGCTTATAAAGCAGCATTATATTGATGTAATTATGCTATTAGTAATATTTGCAGTGACTGTATGAGTATAAACAATTACTATTTGGGATATTGTATCTCAGTAGAAAAAACACCTAATTCCACTAATTGCCTCTAGTTCTGCTTCTGTTAACTGTACACTGTATACATGTTAATCTTACTATCAACTGTGGCAAATTTAATTAACATTCATGTGTGGAAATTTAATTCAAAACAAATGTATATCTGATCCGTTTGTTTTACAAGTATATTAATTACATATTTCTTTCCAATTCTAAAGTTAAATCACTATTTCTAATATCGATTAATAGAAATTTCCCAAATCCGTCATTAAAGGCAATTCATTGCTCTCCCAAAGGAAGGTGGAAAACCTGGTATTTTTACTATGCTAGCATCTAGAGACCCCAATCAAAACCAGGCCCTTATTGTCCTGCACACTGTACAAACACAAAATAGGAGATAGTCCCTACCTCCAAGAGTGTAGATAATAAATGGATGAGACTGATAAAGTGTGGGAGAAAGGAAGTATATTTTCCTTCTTTTACAGTTGGGGAACAGAGAGATTAAATTACTTCTCTAAGGTCACTCACGTGGTCTGTATCCAGGCCAGAAACTGACCAGGTTTAGTCCAGTGTTTTAATCACAAAACTGTCCTACCTCTCTCTAGCTAATCTGCAATTTATGTTTTAGACTTGAAAAGTACAGAATGTGACAGGTTCAGTCAGAGAGATCCCTTTGGGACTGTCACATGATGTGCTGAAATTACCTCTGAGCCCTTTTCCTTGCCAGCTTGGGACTCCAGAACCCTGTCTTGTTGAGCCAGACACACTAGCCTACTGCAACACAGACGCAGGGTCTGGTCCACACCCGCAAAGCTGCTGACTTAACTGAAAACAGCTCATCAGGTTATTTGTCTCCAGCACCAAGACACTCAGTTCCCATTGGGATCAAAACCCCAAATAAATCTGTTTTACTCTGTATAAAGCTTATACAGGGTAAATTCATAAATTCTCCACCCTCTATAACACTGATAGAGAGATATGCACAGCTGTTTGCTCCCCCCAGGTATTAATCACTTAATCTGGGTGTATTAATAAACAAAAGTGATTTTATTAAGTATAAAAGATAGGTTTTACGTGGTTTCAAGTAATAACAGACAGAACAAAGTAAGTCACAAAGCAAAATAAAATAAAACACGCAAGTCTAAGCCTAATACATTAAGAAACTGATTACAGGTAATATATCACCCTCAAAGGTGTTCCAATAAGCTTCTTTCACAGACTAGACTCCTTCCTAGTCTGGGACCAATCCTTTCCCCTGGTTCAGTCCTTTTTAGTTCCAGCAGATATCTCAGGTGGTAAGCAAGTTTTTTTTTTCATGACTGACAGCCTCCTTAGTCCTGCTCCACCCTCTTTTATACCTTTGACACACGGCACGAATCTTTTGTCTGTGCTTGTCCCCACCCCTGCCTCATCAATGGAAAAATACAATGATTAAGATGGATTCCCAGTATCATGTAACATGGTCACATGTCACTGTAAGACCCCTAGTCTTCATTCTTCCTGGGTTGGCCCACAGGTACACAGGAAGGTTTGCAGATAAATAAACCATTTACAACCAACTGTCCTAGTCAATGGGAGCCATCAAGATTCTAAACCACCATTAATGGCCCACACTTTGCATAATTACAATAGGACCTCAGAGTTATACTTCATATTTCTAGCTTCAGATACAAGAATGATACATGCATACAAATAGGAGGAATATATTCAGTAGTTTATAACCTTTGTTATGATACCTTACAAGAGATCTTTTGCATAAAGCATATTCCAGTTACATCATATTCACACTCATAAGCATATTTCCATAAAACATATGGAGTTCAACGTCACACAGAGCTTTCAGTTTAGTTCACCAGATCCCTCTGAAGGAAACTGTAGAACATGCAGGAGACAAAGAGTAGACTCTTTGAGAGAAGATTCTCTTGGGATCCTTCAATTCTTCTTACTTCCTTCTGTCTTCCAAGTTCCATGGTGTGGTGACTTATTCTCTGGCAGGAGAGCTATACACCTTTCTCAGTGATTACTTCAAAAATGGAGGTCACTACAGAATGACGTAAAGAGCCCTTTCTCCATATACCAAGCATAAATGCTCTGCAGAACTCCTAGAGCCTACCAGCTAATTTGCAGGTAATTAGGGCCCTGATTCATAGCCCACTGAAGTTAACAGGAGTCTTCCATTGACTCCAGTGACATTCATGTCAAGCCCTACATATCTGTATCAACCATAGCTGTGTAGTGTATATTGTAATGCTAGCTTCCATGATCTCCTGTAGGATTTCACAGAATGTTAAAATGCTTCCCTCTGCAAGAAAATATTTTAAATAAAATGTTTTAGGTATTTTGTATACTTCGAGTTTGAATATTCAGAATAAATCTCACAGCTTTAACCATTAGTGATAATATGTATACTCTAGACAACATTTATTATTAAAGATTTCACAGTATAATCAAACTAGATTCAGCACTGTAATTAAAAAAAGAAATTAAGATGTTAGGTGTGACTAATTCCTTATGTTCTACCAGAAGTTTGTTTCCAATTGGAGCCACATTATAATATTGATGTGCATTATATAACCCCTGGGATGCACACGGCAAATACATTAACCATCATATGCATCGTACTGCCACACTCACCATCCATCCTTCTTATTTTGTATGGCAACTTGCAAAGCAACATTAAAGGTTGATGTCCAAATCTGTCATCCACTATATGGCTTCTGGTGACATGGAATGAATCAGGCTGTACTCCAGCGTCTTAGAGGCCATTGGTTCACTAGATGTTCCATGGTTTGGATATCTTCTCTACATTCACATATTGTTGATAGTGGACATGCCACAGGAGCTATGACCCTTCATGCATGTTATGATTTATTCATGTTATTGGATACATAAGAACCCCTCCTCTCTCTCTCACACATACACATTAAAACATGGTTCTTAATGGAAATGGTGATGGTGGAGAAGATGATGTGTCCGGTAGAAAGTATAAAACTTGGTAACTATATCAGATTGACCTTGCAATGGTGGCAGTTAACATTTCCGTTAGACTTGCACACTTGATATGGAAGTCACTGACAGGAAGAAAATATGGAGCAGCAAACTGGCATTTATACGTTCATTTTTCATACAATAATGACAAAGTTAATGTTAAAATCTATCAAGTACAGTAAAAAAACATAATTAGGCAGTTTGTAAAATACATTATGTATCTAATAGAAGCAGAATTAGCCTATCAGTGTTTTGAATGCTTTATGGAGACAATAGACCAGAATGCTTTGAAAAAGCTATTTCTGAGTTTATTATTCAATCAGGATGCAGGCTTTTCCTAAGAAAATAAAACCTTTGCAGGAAGCACAAAACATTTTTACTGTGAATACAGAGTAGACAACTTTAATACTTACATATCTCTACTACTTTTAAATTCTTTTATTCATACATCCGAAAATAATATTATATGTACTGATCACCTGCTAAATTTCATTGAACAATGCTTGGTTATAGTGTACATCCGCCAAAAAATGTCTTACTTTTCTCATCCATTGAATTCACTAAAAATTGGAACCATTTAACTGTCCAAAGCTTAACCCTGTGCTGGTACAAACATTGTACAGTAAATACCAGCCCATTTATGTTTAAAATCTTTTTTTCTAGTGCTCTCCCTATGGTTAGGGTGCATCACACTAATTTAAACAAACAATTCATAACACAAATTGAAACTCCACAACACACTTATTGGATTGCTCATATAAATGTCAATAAAAATGTTCCCCTCAGTAAAGATAACCCTTCAACCACAATAATTTATCAACAAACCCACCATATCCCAGTCCCATTGATCTGCCTCTTCCCCAAATCCACCTAATAAAAGATGGGCTAGTCAATGTGCCTGGAAGGGTAACAAATCCAGATTCTGGATGAAAAGGAAGAGCAAGTTCTAACACCACCCTTCTCCATGGAAAATGCTTGCCAATTTGAGCAATCTTTGTTAACCACAGCAACATTGTGCATTGTCCCAGATTCAGGAAAGTACTTAACTGCTTTGATGAACTGGATTTAAATAGGAGCTCCTTGGTGCTACTGCAACACAAATGAGAAATAAGAATGGAGAAGGAGTTTCTATAGCAGCTAGATCTTTGACCATTAAGAGCTGTATATGTCAACACCAACACCTTAAACTCCACTCCAGGATTCACAAGCCACTAATGCAAGTCCCAGAACACCTGGTGTATTATATGCTCTCTGTGTGACTCATCACTTAATAAGTGAGCCATAACCTTCACTAGCTTCAGTTTCCAAATGGACTCAGGGTATGTCTACACTGCAGTTAAACACCTGTGGCTGGCCTGTGTCAGCTGACTCAGGCTCGTGGGGCTCAGGCTGCAGGGCTATAAAATTACAGTGTAGACATTCAGGCTCGGGGTGGAGCTTGGACGGTGGGACCCTCTCCCCTTGCAGGGTCCCCAAGCTCAGGCTCCAGCCTGAGCCCAAACATCCACAGCACAGTTTTACAACCCCATAGCCTGAGTCCTGTGAGCCCAAGTCAGCTGACATGGACCAGCCACGGGTGTTTAACTGCAGTAAGGGCCAGCTCGAGGCAGCAGCTTAGCAAACAGGTGCTTGGGGCGGCCAATTCAAAGGGGCGGAACTCCGTCCAGTATCGAGGCGGCACGTCCGGGTGTTCGGCGGAAATTCAGCGGCGGGTCCCTCATTCCCTCTCTTCCTTTTTGAGCTGCCATCGAATTGCCGCCAAAGAGGAAGAGAGGGAGGACCCACCGCCAAACTGCCGCAGAAGAAGCGGCACGGTTGAGCTGCTGCTGAAGTGCCGCCGCTCGTCTTTTTTTTTTTTTTTTTGGCCGCTTGGGGTGGCAGAAAAGCTGGAGCTGGCCCTGACTGCAGTGTAGACATACCTTCCATGTATAGCACTTCATGGAGTATACGACAGTAGTCTAATCTTAACATGAGCAAAACATAGATTGTAACAAGATCAGCATTCAAAAGGAAAGATTCTGCTCTTCATGCCAGCACAGATTAAATACGATCCTTTCCCACAATCATCTACAAGCAGCTCAGTATCAAATGGAACTATTAAAAAAAAAGTTATGGTTGAGATCCTTCAATAAACTCTAGTAGTGGACAGTATTCAAAGTAAGTCATTTTTTAGCCCTAATCGCCTTTACAATATCCATTTGAAAGGACACCGGTTAAAATTGTTTTTAAAAATCCATACTTTTGTTACTAACTGCAGCTTAGATTATTGAAAATGCAAGGATTTCATTATAGGTGGAGCTCGGGATGCCATCTATAATTCATTTGCCAGACACTTCCCATTATAAAACCCTGCTGTAAATTACTTATATCTTTTCCAAACTTCAGCTGTTTGGACTGAAATTTTCCATGTGGTTGTCTATATCAGACTGAGTTTGTTTTGGAAAGTTTCAGCTGTTTCTGAGAACAAGAATAGGGAAACATATACTTTTCCCATGTCATGTTAAAAAAAAAAACATTCAACTGTTTTGTTGAGAAGCTCTAGGGCCTCCATGCTTTGGAGCAAGGGCCTGAAATTTGGCCACGAGTAGCATTTGTGTCGGGGATGTGCCTTGTGTCATTGTAGTGGGAGGCAGGGGAAAAAAATCAACATTTGACCATATTATAAGCCTCTGAAAATTTTCAGTTCACACATGCTCAATAGAGACTTGTTAGAGTTCGACAGCTAGATTCTTCAAAGTTTCTGTCTGCGCCACACATGCGCCTGTATCCCCTCACAGCTCCTGTGTGCTGCATGTATATGCATCATCGTCACCGAGCAATGGAGCATGTTCCAGCTTAGGGTTACAGGGGCTCATTACGACTTTCCTCGCAATTGGTAGTGCTAGCTACTGCAGGCCCTCTGGTGCCAGGCACTGGAACTGAGAGCAGGGAGACTTTCTCTTGTACTCACTGTGAATTGCCCTGCTACTGCCCAGGCAGCATAGAGAAGGAGGAGGAGGAATTTCAGAGGGAAGAGGTGGTTGAGGCCCCTCCCCCAGCCTAAGGAGAGGAGTTACTGAATCCAGAGCTCAAGTAAATTCAGGGGTCAATAAATGAGAAAACAGAGACAGGAGTGAAGGTCACAGGATCATAAGCAGGGAACCAGAGGAGGACACCAAGCAGAGAACCTCGGACAGCACCCACTGTTTAGAGAAGATGTCTAGGGAGCCAGTGGAGAGGCAAGGGGTAGGGGAAGAAGCAGTCTGGGGAAAAGAGCCTAGGGGTGGGGGAGGAAACTGGGAGCAGGGAGAGGAGACAGGGATTGGTTAGGCAAAGGGGAAACAGGGACAATTGGGGACTCAGAACTGGGAGGTGAGGAGGGAGGCTGAGATCAGAGGTAGAGCTGGGGGTGGCAGAGAACTGAGATGAAAAGCCCATGGTGGGAGAGTGAGATGCAGATGAGGAGACGTGGGATGGAGACTGAGTGACTGGACAAAGACTGGGACTAGGACAAGTAGCTGGCGGGAGTTGGGGAAGAGACAGGACTCAGACTGGACCAAGGACAGGCTGGAGGGAAGGAGGCAGAAGGGGTCAAATTTGGAGGAACAAGGTCAAAGGGTCTATAAGCATTAGAGTACACTCCCTTCCAGAACTTGAAATGGAATCCAAGATTCCTCAGTCTCACCATTCCTTTCTTGTCAGCAAATATCTGTAAACCCCCCTGGCAAAAAGCATCTGGTATTGGTCCATATGGAGAATGACAACCTACTGTAGGGAATCAGGGCTTGTAGGGCTCCTTAATGAGTGCAGCTGGCCTGTAGTAGACTGCCTGATTGCTACACACCAGATTGTTTGGAAGGGTCAGCAGACTCGCTTTTAACTCAGCAGCAGTTCAGTGACGGCTCAAAGTATTTGCCCATGGCTGTGATAGTACCTGCTTGTTTCCAGCTCTACTCCTGCCTTGCCTCACTCCAGGTAACCTGTCTCTGACCCTGCTTCTGGCCTCTGGCTCTGCTTCTAGGCTACTGATTCCTGCTCTGACCACTAGGCATGACTGCCCATGTCCCAGTCACTGATACCTACTCTACTCTGTTACTCCATTAGCTCAAGTGGCAGACATTTGTATTATAGACCTAAAGGTCCCAACCTTGATGATGACTCTTATTGGAGTCAGTATGATGCCACCTAAGAAAATAAAATAAGACCACCAAAAAAAAAACATATTCCATTAAGTTTGCTGTTTTTCAATCCTAGGAAATTACACACAAAATCATGTCAAAAGAAGCTTGCAAAGCCAAGCACTCAAATCACCAGAAATGCCAGATTTAAGGTTGTCTGTGCAATCTCAGTTTGGCTGCCCTGTGCACTATGATACAGTCTCTAGTTACACGATCATATACATATTTGTTTTCTGTGTTGGACCCCTCTAATATTAAAATAATTATGTTGTGCCACTAAGAGGGAAAAAGTTGACTGCTGTGATTTACTCAAAACACTAAAAATGTAGATTCAAAATGAGCTGAGGAGGCAATGTTCGGATCTAGATTAAATTTTGGCTGAACTACAGGACCTGGCCATGAGTGTGAATCAAGGCTAAGATTCATATTTGATAGTACAATCTCAAGAGAGAAGTACCTGGGAGATTTCTGCCATTTTCTATTGTGGAAAACTTGAGAATGGAGAGAGTCACTATCTTGTGGCATATCTGAACAGGATCCAGGCAAAAGGATTCTTTTAGTTTTGGACTCTTCCGACTCATTCTAAAAAACACATGCATGTGTTCATATCTAGGGGTCCAAAATGAATAACCTCACATGTTCTGCTGCACAAAGCTCAGAGTGGGAAGGGATGAAGATGCTGGCTAAGGTCTACAGATACTAAAAGGTATTTACCTCGGCATAGAAGAGGGGAAAACCTCGATGGGGATGAGAAATTTTGGTACTCCCAGATGAAGTGCCCTCATCAAATAGTTAACATCTTTGAAAACCATGAATACTTTTTCCACACACCCCAACTAGGAAGTTGAATGATCAGAATTTTTAGTCATGATTATAGTAAGCATTTCCGTTCCTGACTTTGTGGCAGATTCATTGGTGTTAATAAATTATCTTGCAGCAGGCAACCCCTGGAGTTCCCTTGAAATAGATCAATTCACTTTAGTAGCATGCGTAAGCATATTGTGGTAGCTGTGATCACAGCACTAGAGTCAGACATCTTTTGCTTTAAATCCCAATAGTTTTGATTGTTGCAGATGTTATCAAGATACTAACAAAGTAGGTTATGTTCATTGGTATTGGTTACTGGTGCAGCTGTTAAGTTAATGAAGTCAGTATATATTCCATTATAATTTTAGACACATTTTATTTCAGCTTTGGTAGGACAGCTGTGGAATAAGTGCTAGAATTAATGTTCTTTGGGTAACCCTAAAATAAATAAATAAATATTTAAATTAAACGTTCTGACCTTAGTTTAAGTACATGTTTTACCTTTAGGCTTTTAATATTTATTTTTCTTAATGTACAATAGCTTTACATCAGCTACTAGATAATAGAATTTTACTACATAACAGAAAACAATTGAATAGTGTACGGTACCTTCATTTGTACTTGCTATTGTCAACCCTCTGTCAATAATATTTAGTATTATACTAGATCAATGACATCTTTAAATACCTAGAATCTGTTTTGCTTTATCAAATGGATTGGTTTTATTTTGCTAAGCATGGTAACTCTAATGAATTAAGCAGCCTGACTGCTCATGCAACTGCCTGCTCTGAAGATGATTCTTCATTCCAGTTCTTTGTTGCCATTTAAGCAGTTGCAAGTTCACCATTCCTAGCAATATACAATAGAAAGGGTAAAATATCAAAGGGAAAAGTCAAATGCTGAATGTAATCCCTACAGGCTGGTAGGTAAGCCCTGAAATGTTGATTTGCTATTTTAATTGCTGGTGCTACATCCAATTCAGTTCAGGCACTTTGAATTGAATTCTGATTTCTATCACAGTAAAAGTGATCACTGAGGGGATCAATAGAGCAGAATTGTGACTCCTCCTCCTCCCTACCTTCCTGGAAGACTCTAAAGAAAAAAAAATAGGATTTTATTAAGATCATGGAGGTCAATTGTTAGAGAATTCTCCTTCCGTTCCAGAATTGCATCCAAAAAAAAAAAAAAAAGCTTTCACCAATTCACTTATACACACTAACAAATGACCTAGTGGCATCACCCATGTCTCTCCTAGACTCTAAAGCCTTTTATCTTCAGTTTATTAGCTTGTTTATCCAGCCATACTCCAAAATCCTCCCCCTTTTTGTTGGTGTGATGGAGTTTGACACCTTGCATGGATTAGGGGTTGCTGTCAGTCTCCGTTGTGTTCCTCATGTAGGCCAATATCTTTAGTCTTCTGAAACTAGAGATCATTATGTACATTCAGGAGTGATGTCATAATTTTCTTGTCTTGTTAACAAAATGCTGATTTTTTTTTCCTTTAAGAAGCTACATCGGAGGACATCACATGGTAGGGCTCGAGATTCATTATTTCAGTGCTAATAAAAAGCATGATTCAGTATTAGTATATTCACCAGCAGTATTACATTCCTAAGAGAATTTTTTTACAAGGATGCTTCCAACAAGGTTTATATGTTAACAAGTTTGTGTTGAATTCCAGCAGGAAAAGCAGCCGTACTGCACAGTGAGGGCCAAGGGAATTCTGCCCTGATATGCCTCATTTGCTGTTACATTAACAGGACACAGGAAAATTCTTGACTTTGCTGCAACATTACTTATCTTTGGGTGGCATAATTACATCTCTCAATATTTTGCAACATAGATTTTGATGCCCCAGTCCAGAGTGTTGGCACTCTGATCAACATTTTCAAACCCTAAATCTATATTTAACACTTAAATATAGGTGGCCTGTTTTTCAGAAGAACTACACACCTGCTGAAATAATCAGATTGGCAGGTGCCAATCCAGGACCCCCAGCCTGTATTTAAATACCTCAATTTAGGCACCCACCTTTGAAAGTCTTGGGCTCTGGCTTCTTCCTACTCTCCTGTGCTTGCTGAGGGGACAGCAGTATCCACAGGGTTACTATATCGACTCTCATGCATATAGGTGGAGAGTCAGCTCGAAGGAAGGGGTGATGCTATGGATTCACACGCCGCAGCACGCCGCACTGGCACAGCATGAGACATATGCTGCACAAGGTACAGGGCTGGCGCTGGGTACGTCTCCCAGAGCAAGGAGAACACAAGAGGTTCAGCAAGAGTCTCCAAGTTACAACCTGATTTCCAGTCTTCTCCTGAGGCAACATGGTTACATGCTGCCCATTCACAGGGCTTGTGGCAAAGCCAAAAGAGAGCCCTTTGATGCTCATCTTGTCCCACCTCCTCTGACTGTCAGTCTCCAGGCCTGTTTGTAGGAACTCATTGACTGGCTTTGTGTGGCTCCACAGAGGCCTGACACTTAGTGGGCAGGCAGGGGAAAGGGGGTTTGGTTTGAGAGTAAAGAAATAATTAGAATTTGTTATTCTCCGGTGCTGTCCAAGCAGTGCTGATTTTTGCATTGCCAAAGTCATACTGTCCACTCCTGTTCACAACTGAACGGTGTGACATTGCCAGCCTGTGCCTACCTAATTCTCAGTTTTGGTCCACACACTGCAGACCACCTCTGCAGTTGGTCTTCGCATAGTTTTAGAGTGTCCGTCCAGCCCTCTCTGTTCCTAAGCCAGGTTGCAATGGGCACCTGTACCCAAGCAATCAGCTGACTGACAGAATTTACTCACTTTCCCTCACTTGGTTGAGTGATGGCAGCTTGGATATGTGTATTTCAGTGCTCAATGGAGGGGAAGTGCATCTGTTTCTAAAGCCTGGCTTGGAGTCTATTTATTTTACATACAATCTCCAGTTCAGTAACTACCAACTACAGCTAAGATACCTCATGGTAGGTTCTGAATCTTCTGCCATTTGCAGAGAGCTTGAAGAACTATCTGTTCTCAAGCTGAGGTGGGCCGTGTCTTATTCCCCCTGTAAAGTTGTCTTATAAACCTTGCTGTTATATAGATTGGAGGAACTGGAAAAGCCTACACAGAATTCCTAGAGAAGTCAGTGCACAAGGTTGCCATTTAAATGTTACCACTTACCACACAGTGGTATCTAAGATACCGGTATCTAAGATCTAAGAGTCATCTTCTATGTTTGGAATAAATATAGCCCAAGTCATCGAAAAGTTGACATTTGCTGAACGCTGCAAAGCAATTTCTACAAAGACCGCCTGCTCTAACTAGAGGGGTAAACTGGTTAGTTAGTAATAGTGAGCATTGTATGTGACTGCATATGTAGGTTTGTTGATGAAAGTTTTGTTGTTGACCATGGGTGGGATGGTCTTTTTTAAGTTCACTCCCTTTCTTTAGTTCCTCTCTGGAAACAGTTGAAGAATAGCACCATAATCAGAAGACACTAATTCTACCATAAAATGGTAGCAACAGATCCCTGGGATAGTGCTATTTCTAATGCCAATCCTCTGTTGGGCTGGATTAGAGGAACAGGAAGGTATTTGGTTCAGCTGAAAAAGAAGAGGAGGGAAGGAATGAAAGAGAAAGCTCTGTAAGACAAATAAGACTCTGCAGATGTGCTGCATCTGTCTGCTTGCCCACTGGGGACACTGAGATAAAGAGATTAAGACACTTACACAAAGACGCTTAGACAACTAGATCAGATAAGCAAATTGACAGCTAAGTTGAAGTTAGGTCTGCAATAATAATAATATCAAGACACTGACCCAATTCGCTACAAAAATATTTAGCATTGAATTTATGTGACATAAAACTGTAAAGCATGTTGAGGATACAAAATCTTAGAAGGGTTCTGACCTTGGGAAAGTGGAGACAAACATGTGAATTTCTTAACAGAATGTCTTACAAGAAGTGTGCTCCTTCACTCTGCAACGAAGAAGAAACTGGTATTCCCAGAATAGTATCTATATTGTTTATACCACCAAAGGAAGTATAAATGTGACCCCATAAATAAGGCTCTTGAAATATTGCTAGTGTACATTTTAGCGTAAGTGTAAAAAGATGGGAGTAAAATAGATGTTTAAAACAAATGGAGAATGATGTGTTCCTAGAAGGAAACTAAGTAAAAAAAAGGGGGGGCTTTAAAAGCAAAAATAATGCACTCTAGTCACTATAGCACATGTGGTTTAAAGCACCTGCTAAAAGATCTGATCTGTAAACTTCACAAGGATGGATAAAGATCAGGAAACCCCTCCACTATCAGTTTTTGAAAAAGTCTTAGTATATTTTTAAATATACGTCTTATTATTTTTAAAGCACTAAAAGTCAAATCTTTATAAATAATTCTACACTGTAGTAAATAACTACAGTATGTTAAAAATTAGTAAAAATATTTCTGGTTTTAACATTGACACTGGAAATATTGAGAAATGGAGTCTCATGTGTTATTCATAAGATCAGAATTAATGCAGTCACTATTTCTGGCTCCTGATTAAATGCTGGCTTGTAACCTAGTAACACTGGAAATAATGACCAGATGATAATGTTCTGTGAATTGAGTCAATGAAAAGAAGTTTTGATTTGTCAAATTGCAATATCACTTGCCCATAGAAATAGTTCTAGATAGCCAGCCACAGTTATGAGAGACTGGGCTTGTAAGAGAGTAAATGCCAAGAAAAATGTCTCTAAATTATAGGTCCATTCATACTTTTTTCACAAGGATAGTTAATGTAGCTATGGAAGATCAGGAAGAATTAGCACATTTAAGATTTTTTAAATGTCAACGTATGGGAGTTTAGCTAAGGAAATCTTCACAGATATTTCTGTACAGAATTAATTCAACAGTGATGTTGAGTTGCAGATCCTCTGTCAAAGTTTTATGCAATATACAATACATAAAAGTGTATAAAAATGTGTGCCACTCACCAGTGATGTCTGATCTTGATAGCGGGGTCAATATAAAAATATTAAATCCATAAGAAAATTATATTACTAGGTCTGATTTAAGACTAGCACTATGCAAATCTAAAACAAATACAGATGGTGCCTTTATCATTGCACAGAAAATGCCTAGGTCCCAAAATAATAATAATAAAAAAAAGTTGTGTAGAATGGTTTTTTGTGCACCAACCCCAGCTTGAGGGAGTATTCATCACTGAAGTGGAATCACTGAAGCAGAGGAAAAGCTCAGAGTTAGAGAACCATCATTCAGTTAATACATAAGGAAGAAAAAAAAACCTAATTACTAACAAAAGGCGAAAACGAAATAAAAAGTATAGAAGGGCAAGGAAGCATTAAATGTTAAAGCAGAACGTTGTGTCTTCCACAGGAAAAAAAAGGATTAAAATCAGACTACTTCCTAAGGCTAGCCATTAAAAGCACAGAGTGGGAGTATGCACTACATATATGGATGAATGAGAAGAAGCAGAGGAACATCGGAAAGGCTAATTTTAATTAACAGAAAGGCTGCAAGATAAAGCACACAGTCCCAGCGTTGGAAGACATCGAGCTATAAGCTATGCTGCATGTGACTGTGTGTGCCAATTAGGAGCCAGTCAGACCACCAAGCAGAGAATAAAGGAGCCAGAAGAATAAGTGCTGTGCTGCTGGAGCTAGACGGATTTGAGTCACCTGTGTATTATAAAGGGGGTGGAGAGTTGGACTTGAGTGAGAGTCCTGCAGTTTCACATATTAATGTAAAGCATTAAAGAGGATCACATTGCAGTTAAACACAGACACAAAAGAGACCCACATGAAGAAATAAATGGGGTAAGAGAGGGACCATAATTTATTTAACTATTATTCAATTAAAATCAGATGAATCAAGGGAATTAGAGAATGAATCAGAGAGAGGGAAGGGATAGGGAGGACTGCCAGAACAATGGCACTAAAGCTGCCAGCCTATAAATTTACTGCCTGTGTTATTTTTCCAATTACAGCCAGGGTGATCTAAAAATTCACGAAGAGTCTGGTGTCTTAAGGCTTAACCTACTCTCTCTCTGGCTGGGGGAGGAGGATTGTTGTGAGGAACACCTTCTCTACCGGACTTGGACCCTGCACGTTACATGCCAGGGGCTCAAGGAACCAGGAGAGAGACTAGAGCCATCACCATGAAAACACAACCACACACACCCAATTAACAAAAATTAAGGGTGGGGGTGTGGGTGGACGTGTTCTGATAAAAGCCACCCCAGCCGATCAGTTTGTCCGGGGCTCTGATTAGTTCTGCTGCTGTCAGGGAAGAGACGGCGCAACAAGATGCGGGGCCAGCCAACACTTTGCAGAAGCCAGCCGCCAGCAAAATAAACCCATTACATGTAAATTCAAATTCAGAGGCAAAGAGGAGGAGGGAGGGGAGGAAGAAGCCCTGCGCGCTCAGGAGCGAGGAAGCCAACCCCATCCCTGCTGAGCTGCAGAGTGCAATATATTTTTAAAACCCCCTTCCCCGGGCAAAGGGAGCCTTACGCCCAGGGACATGCTAAATGACCCTCTTCAGCAAGAGGCAGTGAGGAGGCGCTGGGGGGTGGGGGGGAGAGAGACACACACACGCTCTCCTACACCCAGCTCGCCGGGAGGACCCAGCCAGTCAGAGGCGGAGAGCGAGGGGGAAGAGCGAACACATTGGAGGAGAAATTGCTGCACAGCAAAACACCAGCCAGAGGAGGTGCTTCCCCGCTCTCCCAATATAACCACGCCGAGAGCAGGGGCAAGCAGAGGCGGCCGGAGCCCCAGCAGCAAAGTGCTGGGTTGGGGAGGCAAAAGGCTTGGCAAGGATGCCCGTACCTGTATCGCTTCTCCAGCCCTGAGCGCCGCGGAGGCAGGGCGAGCCGGAGGGCTCCCTCTGGATTGTTGGACAAGAACTCCGCGATTCGCTGCGCCCCGCGGGCTGCTGCCTTGGAGGGAGCAGGGGCTGCCTGGAGGATGGGAGACTGAGAGCCGGGGGCAGAGAGAGGTTCTTCCCCAGCAGCGGTAAGTGGCCAATACCGTCGCTCTAGCCAGCCCCTGAGTCCCCCTGATTCCACTTCTGAGTGTGTTCAAGTTATTTGTTTTCCTAGCCCTCGGTGCCACGCCGCAGGCAGGTGGAAACCACCCCCCGGTTATTGCGCGAATGTTGCCGGGTTGCGATGTTTCGGGGCGGGGCGTCTCTTTGGGCGAAGAGGATTAAAATGATCAGAATCCATTCCGAACCAAAAAGTTGGAGCAGGCATACTCATGATCTGCAGCATGCCTCCCCAGCGTTCAGCTGCACGGCAAACTATTGCTGAGGATTAGTTGTTGAAGAGAGAGGTCAGATGGACAGAGCCAGTAAATATTCTAGAAGCAGCCTACATGGGCCAATTCCTGCCGTTGGGGAGGTCTTATAGTTGATGAAGCAGAGGGTAACACAGTGTGTTGATCTGACAGCTTATTGTCCCACTGAAAATCAGCAGCAAGTTGATTGGTGGGGAAGTTCAGAATGATGCTTGGAGATTAAACAATACTCTCTAAATTAGGTAGGTGCTGTGCCTGAAACCTGGTCCAACTACTGTCAGCCTTAAAAAAGCAGAGGGAATTACAAAAAAGATGCACCGATTCTTTCTCTGTTGATAAGAGGATCTTGTGGAACGTTTATGAGCAGGCTTGAAAATGAACTGAGAATTATTCCTGTAACATGCAGTAGGGTATTGTGTTTCTAAGATTTTTATCTCAGAAAGAATCAGCATCCATTAGGCCTGTTATATTTATTCAGAGTTTCACTTGTATTCCTTCTGATCACAGAAACTGCCTAAAAACCTATTCTGACATGATTTAATGTGGCCACGTAAAAGCAAAGTTGTCTAGTCTTGGCAAACTTTCAGAAATTTGCCATAACTTTCTTAGTTATGTTTGTTTACTTTTTTTAAAAATTACCGCTGAATACCTTCCATATTTATTATAATATTTGTAATAAATTAACTAAGGACCTGATCTCAAGCCCTTTTAAATTCACTGGAGTCTCCTCATTGACTTCAATAGACTTTGGAGCAGACCTTGAGGGAGCATCTCTACAAACAAATTCTCTGTTCACTGAGTCCCAAAAGCTGAGGTGAACGCCATACAATTAAAAATGTGGGTGACATTTTAAAATTAATGATGTATGCAATTAATTATTGCTGAATTATAGTAGAACTCACCCAGAAGTACTTATGAAAATCCATATTAATGCTAAATGAGTTCATCATGATTATTATTATTATTACAGTGAATACCAAAGGAATTAGCAATAATTAGGCTATTTTACAGTATTACCCAAAATGTCTCTAGGAATTTGTAAATACCTCATACACATTTTTTTTTTTTACTAGTTTTTTTTTTTTCCCCCTCAGCATGGCATTCATCTGAAAACAAGTGAACAAACTTTCAGTGTCTATTCTGCATCTAGAAAGGGGCTTGTTTACTAAAATTGAATGAAGTACCCAATGTGAAGGAGAAGATTGACAATGATCAGAGGGTGCTCAGAGAAAAATGATTTCATGTAGAAAGGCTGTGTGTGCCAGTTTAGGTTTAACAAAGTAGATGAATTAACAAATGGTAGTGAAGAGGACAAGATATTAGAAGTCTACAGTATAAGAAAGGAGAAGGAGTAAAATCAGGAAGGAAGAATAAGGAATGGAAACAATTTTTAAAGAAACCTAAAGCTCTTCAAGTAAAATCAGAGAAAATCCAGTAATCAACAACATTCAGTTCTTTCATTCCTTATAGTGCAAATGCCCTTGCAAAGACTCAACAGAGCTAAGATACAGGTGGGAAGATAGCTACAGATGAGCAGGAGAACCAGAATGAACAGTTTGGTCTTGTTGTTTATTATAAGGAGCTTGAAGGTCACCTTTTGTTGCCCGGGTAAAATTTCCTGGAGGGAGATGCTAATGTGGCTTGATAAATAAGAGCAGATGCAGTAAGAGTGATATTAGAAATGTGGAGAACCAGGCTGGCCAAATGATATCCCAGAACTTGATAGGAAATTTGCTAGAATGTTGCTAAGAAAGTAGGATGGCTTTTGGCAAAGATAGCCCAATATTTAGGATAAGATAATAGGAACAATAAGAGAATCAGCTGCTGGAAAGATAAGCGAAGCATCACAGAGGGAAAAGAATAGGGCTAGGTAACTTTAAGAAATGTGCAACTTGGTAGAGGACTGTCAGCATAGATTCGCTAAAGGAAGGTAATGAGTGGCAAATTTGCTTGAGTTCTCTGTATAAGTTGCTGACGTGGTAGTCTATCGGGGAATCAGTGGGTATGGTTTATGTGGATTTCAGAAAATGTCTAGTTTTGTACTCCAGGAAATATTGATCTGCAAAGTAAATTTTGATAGTATTGGAACGGGTTCAAATTTACTTGGATGAGGGGTTTTCAATAAAGGGTAAAGAGCTCTTGGGTGAAGTTGGAGGTGAAAAGCATGGTGCTGTATGTGACAATATAAGGTCCACTTTTCTTTTTCCCTATATGAAAGATGATATATCAGACAGGGGCAAATATGCTAGCAATATGGAAAAATGAGGTGGGAGTCTAGTCCAGTTGAACAGAATCAACAAATGGAAAGTTACCTGGATAGGTTAGTCATTGAAGCAGTTACTATAAGTGGCTAATGCAAGGCAGGGTAACAACGTACGTATTAGCAATACTCCCTGTGAGCCAGCATTGAGGCAACTGAGATGATTGTCTTGGTGACTTTGCTAAAATGGTTCTTCTGGATATTGTCTTTCTGTATCCAGTCTGAAACATAGATTTTGATTCCTCTGAATGCACTGCATAATTTCCCACTGTTGTTCTGCTCCATCCATATGCTCCTACTAACAGCTTGCATGTTATACTTTCTGTCAGTTTCAGAACAGCTTAGATCATTTCAGCTATTTCTTAGAGTTTACAACACAAAACAGTACATTGAAAGCTGCCAGGCTGGCCATACTGAGGTCCTAATTTCTGAGAATGAATGTCCAGTAGGACACTTGACTGCTAATGCTATGCTGATGAGAGTTTCAGACTTGATGTTTTTCTTCTGCACATCACTTCTATGATGCTTTATTAGGAGTTGCTCCAATGTGTACTATCAACTTCTCAGCACTTTACAACAGGAAAAGAGTCCAGTTGGAAATGGTGGTGTCCCTACAGAGTTTTATTTTCTGAACATTTGTGATCAATAACTCTGTTAGAGGCCGGTACATGTGGGGGTTTTTTAAAAATGAATATTTTAGAGCTCCATATGATAGACTTTTTGATTTTGTTTTACGTTTTGAAAAAATTCAAAACCTATAAAAAGATCTTAGAATAATGGTTCTATGCCTTGAGAGGGGTTGCTAGCAGCAGCAAAGTGTGTTCTTGCTTAAGTGGAAATAAATATGTGATTGTTTTTATAAGGAGTTTCTTGGAGGATTTGTGGAATTATCCAAAAAAATGTAGGAATACTAATCAAAAAAGTGAATTCTATTCACACCCGGCTTCCTAGAGGGATTTCAGGATGATTTCTCTGTATTTTCTACAAGTCAGGAATCAAAGCTTTAGGAGCACTGACTGGATATAAAATAAAGGAGTAGAGTATTAGTAAAACACTGATTCTGCTCTGAATTGTCACCCATGCTGTAGCTGATGTTCTTGACCATCTTTAGGCAAAACTTAATCCTGCACTGTGATACAAATGGGCTCAGCCTGTGTGATGCCCCACTGTAGTTGTTTGGCAGCAGTCTGCCTGCACAGATCATGAAGCAGAAATGAGGCCCACTTCATGCATTCATATTCATTAATCTTCATCATTATGGTCACTCCCTTATGTCTGTCTCAGGATCACCTTTCTAAACTTCAGTCTAGAAAAAGTGCTAACTCATCTCCTCTCCCATAGCTGGAAACATATAGCATTTCTCAGAAATGTTTACTGATGTTCTTCCCTTTTTCAGGATCCAATATAGAGTATCCCTTCTAACTTAATGATTATCTTCTGTGAAATTATAGCCACCCTTAAGCCATCAGCCTCATCCGTTCTGTTTCCCCTATTTGTTTCTATTTCTTAGATTAGGAGACAATAAGAAATGACCAACAAGAACATGATAAAACAAAATGTAACAACATTTGTTTCAAAATGTATTTCTTAATTTTGTTTCATTGTTTTTGTAGCATTTATCATATTTCAGCCATTATAATTATAATTGGAGGAAAAACATACACAAATTACATATATAAACAGAAGGTGGCATAAAAACTAAAAACCTACAAACAGTGAAGAAAATGTTAACGAAGATAATAATATAGTGATCATAGTTAAAATTGTAGCATCTGCCAAAAGTTCCCCCACAGATTTTCACTATAATTAGAATAGGAAAACTAGGATCTGTCAGCAAATGTTGCCTTTTTATCAGCCATTGCTGTACTTGGTATTTACATAGATCTTTTTATAGCTCATTTGTGGCCAGATTTTCAGAGAAAAATGGGAGCTGAGCAGTCCTGAAAATCTGGCCACAAATGCGGATGCTGAGCACTTCTGAAAATCTGGCCATTTGTTTAGGTGCCAAAGTGGGAACAGAGCTCCTCTGAAAATCTGGGCATATACTTGACAAGCTCTTTACAAATATGAACAAATTTATCTTCAAAATTTTTACCTCTCAGGCTTTATTGCCCTCATTTTTTACAGACATAAACTCATTTTTAAGAAAATCCCCATTTCAAATTAACAACCAAAATCGGAACAAACCAAACAAAATAAAACATAGAGGAAGCAGACTCAAAACTAAGTCAATCAACCAATTTAATGAGCCTTCCTAAATCCTGTCAAACTCAGTTTGGCAGACTACTATGAAAAAAAATTCCAAAGGCAGGGGTCTTTTCTGAGAACACCATGCTGCTGGCTGTAAAAAGCCTTGAAACTGATGTTATGAATGTTCTAGCCAATCATAATTTCTGGGATGGAGTTCAGGATGAGAATCAGCCCGTCATAACTGCATTCATGGTAGAGATGCCCCTTCTCCATCCAAATAGCACCCAGAAGTGTGTGTGGAAAGGCACGTGTTGTTAGCACGTCTAGCTCAACTATGCTTCCTGCTGAAGTTCCTGTGAGGATATCGATAGTAGCCCTAATCAAAGTGCATTGCAGTCACCTAGACATGTAAAAGAGGACTGTCATTAGGTTCATGTGCAAGAGAAGTAGCCACCGCCTCCAGCCAGTGAGAAATGATAAAAGGCATAACAATCCATTGCTGCTATCTGACACGCTGAGTTACTATGGATCTGTTGAGCCTAAACTGAGACACATTTTGGCAGAGTGGACATACACCCCCAATCTTTGGTGTAAACACAGCATCAGCCCACTCCTATCAATGTTCCGCTTTCTGACTAACATCCCATCCATAAGGGTCCAGTCAAAACCAGTTTGTTTTCATTGACTTTATGGTCTTTATGAAGTGCACTGGGGACCTGGTGTGGTGTCAAAACCATGGATGCATGGATACGACAGTCACTGACAAAACGCTGCTGTCATTGTATCTGATAGAATCAACTTGAACTGAGCCGCTTACCCTAGCCGATCACTAGGAGGAGATACTCAAATATCTCTCACGCACAATCACAATTCCTGCTCAGCTCAGAAACCAGATGGATAGGAATCCAGCAAATCTGTGGAATTCCAGGATGTTGTATTTTTTACAGCCCTATTTTTTCAGTAATCTTCCTTGAAAATGTATGTTTGAGGATGGATAGTAATTAGTAATGATGTTAACATCCCAAGATGCTTTCTTGACTGAGGGGCTAACTATCTGGTGTTGTAAAAGTCAACTTGCACTTTGACTTTTGTAAGGCAGCCATTATCTCCACCCAATCACTGCAGAACTTAACCAGTCATCTCACAGCTATATCATCTGGCCAGTGGTTTTTTGCAGTATACACCCAGAATTTTAAGGAACAAAACGGGATGAAAATGCTCCAAATGTCTATGCATTTCTCATCTCTTGTTATAACATTCTTCAGCTGTATTGAACCAGCAGTCATCCAGCTTTATCATGTCTGCATTACTCTGATGTAAGGTCTATCTACTTAGCCTTTTATTTTTTGCTTTCTCCCCCATTTTGTTTGAGGATAAAACAAAAGAAATTCTTGTAATACAATGAAAGGGGATATTTCTTAACTGGCTGGAACCAGAAAGTACTGAAAATTTCATGAATGATTCTATTCTCATGGGAATTCTGGTATACCTAGAACATGGAAATTTGATTGTATTTCAGACAAGCATTTGAACTTTTGGATGCTTAGCTAGATTAATCTTCCAATCTTTTTGAAATTCTGCACACACTCCTTTTTATTCAACAGAAAGCAGTAAATCTTTTGCCACCATCTGGAATTGTATATGTGCATAGTTGATTTTTTGGGTCAAATTCAAAAGCTATAGTAAATGGGGCTTCTAATTCTGCAGGTGCAAATTGGCAGGTGGAAATAATTCCATGTGCAATTTTGAACCTGTAGTTTAAGTCACATTGATGTCTGAGTCACTGATTGCATCTGTAAATTAGGGTACTTAATATCTCTGTGCCCTAAACTGTGGATGCAAAGTTGTACCCACAAATTATTTATAACTGCGTTTGCATCCAGAAAAATGGTGGCATCAGGTTAAAATTTTGGCCCCTAACTCTAAATCTCTTCAAGAGTAGAACAGAAAGAAGTTATTTCTACCACTGGCAAAACTGACTGTTAATTTTGATTAATTGAAAAGTGTGTTGGTTTTGTTCTTATCCTGTTTTGTTATAACAACAAATGCACTGTATTTTAGCCTGCTCACTTTACTTGTATCTATTGGAGCTGAGCAGAACTATCAATTTCTGCTTCTAGTGCTCGCATGCAAAATGTGACATTTTCATAAGGATTCAGAGAGCAATTTTTCTTGTTATGGTAAAACAAAAAACCTTTTTTATGAAAGGAGAAAATGCACAGTTTTCACAAAAACAATTCTCACCCAAGATTAGATTTTCCTTTTGTGGAAAAAGAGATATAAGAACAAAGGTGCTTTGCTTATGCAGACCCACAAAACTGTATGATTCTCTGGAAAAATTTCTTAGAAGTACCTAATAATGTGGGGGTTTTATAGCTAAAGAAGCACTGAACATTAGATGTTAGGTTATAGGCCTCTGAGGGGGGTTAACATACAGTACGGTACATAGCATGGAGTTCTGAATTGCTGCATGGAGGAGTTTTCACAAGTTCCTCCGAATTCAATTTTTAACTTTGAACATCTTATCATTTCCCCCCATTATTCCTAGTCTCCTAGAGACCATATATCTGAGAGAGAAGAGCTGTATCCCGTAGCTGTGCATCATAACCATGAACCTATTTCTTAAAGTTCCCCTCTCCCCCGATCATGTTCCCATTACACCTCCGGCATTTAAGGCCGTTTCTGGCAAGTCTTTCAACGGTTCCCCAGCTGTGCCCCAGGTTTTTCAGCTTGGCTTCCACAGCTCTTCACCGTGTTGTTTTTGAGCGGCCTCGTTTTCACGTGTCTTCAGGTGTCCATCTTAATTCTATTCTGGTGATGGAATCAGTTTCCATCCGAAGTACATGGCCAATCCATCTCCTGCATCTCCTGGTAATTATGGTGCTCACATCTTCTTGGCTGCACTGTGTGAATAGGTCTTGGTTTGAAATTGTTCTGGGCCAAAAGATACGGAGGACTTTTCTGAAGCAGGATGTATGGAATGAAGACAGTTTGGACATGTGGTACTTTCTCAGTCCCCAGCATTCTGCACTATAAAGTAGTTTTGAAGGTATGCAGTTCTGATAAATCTTGAGTTTGGTTTTGGTGTTGTATTATGCCATGTACAGTTACTAAAATCCACTGTGTTTGGCTGAGTTAACACTGATATCACAAAGCCACTGCCCAATAATTAACAGTTCAAAAGTACCCCGAGATCATATTTTCTTAGATTTTATTTTACACAGTGTGTTGTCAAGCTTTATGAAATCTCACATGGAACAAATCTCTTAAAAAATAAATATGTGAATGTCCGCGAAGCATTTTTGTGGGTGATTCTATCGAAAGACCAATTTTCCTTGTGATCCATCAAAAAAAAATTCTGGTGGGGGGTTTGTGACATTTCAACTTCTGAGGTGAGACAAGCACTTGATTTTTTTTTTTCCCAGTCTCATGGATCACAATATGTTCAGAATGTTCCATTGCAGTGTAATGTATGCACTGCTGCGTATTATTGTTTACATAAAACTCAGCTCAGGAAAACTGGGAATAAGACTCATGGCAATTCTGATGTCCTAACACCTCTTTGCTGTGTGTGCACACTTTGCTGCTTGCAAATGCCTGTGTAGGATTTCTCTTTTTCTGTACTTTGTGAAGCAGGTTGGACTTTCTATCTGTTATTCTTCGATCAAGGAAGCCAGCCTCTAGTGAGCCCTATTAAATTGTAAAAGGCATAATGGGGGGGGGGGAAATGTAACCCTTAGCTATAAGCTAGTGGATGTAATCATGTCATCTTTGATAAGCTAGAAAAAGGTCTTTACTCCATTTAATAATTCTAGCGGGAGGCAACTACACCTATACCAGGAGTTTTAATCAGGTTTAATTCATGCATGTTCCTGTTGTGCTAAATTTGTCAAGTTGACATATTGGGTGAATTTAATTATTGTAAATGCACTAAGGTGGATTCTTTCTTCTCGGTGCTCCTTGTGGATAAGATTAGTGCTTATTAGCAATGAGTACAAAATAGTGCAATTCTCTTGTTCTGCATACGGTAAATGTGTTGAACACTATCACTAACACTGTATAACTTTTAGAATTGGGAAATGTCCCACATTTAATCAAGGATAAGTGGAACTATTTTCAAAAACATGGAACAGGAAAAGACACTAGTTTAAATTCTTGTCAGGAATTGCCACTAGGAGTAATTAGAAACATGGGGTATGTGACACTGCACCCTAATCATGAATTCATTATTCAACTAAAAATTGCATTGTGACAAAATCCTTGTTTCTCATTTGCAGTCTGTATTCAATCCAAGTGAGGATGTTTCTAGCCAATTGGCAGCTGTCCACTCAGTAGGTCACCTGGAAGGCAATGTTTACATGGAATACATCAATGTACCTCCTCTGATAGTACATCTCCAAGATACCCAAACATAAAAAATCTGTAAATGGCCTGTTGCTCGGAATAGGGGCATCAATACATTTGAAGATACGTTGTGTTTGAAGTGGACACACCTTTGGCTAGAAGAAAGGGGTACCAACAGAACCAGTTGTTATGGTCTATCAGACTAACTAAGTGAAAGGCTGTTGTAAAGAGGGTGACCTGTGGTGGAGATGGTCAATATTGTGTGGTAACTACCTGCAAGAGATGTTTTTATGGTCAGTTGGAGTGTGAGATCACAAAGGTATATACATCAATTGGCCCTTGGCCCTTTGGCAATTTCCTCTGTTTCTGAAAATAAGACAGTTATCTCTGATCCAGAGTATCAAGATCTAATCATATAAAGCCTACCAACATTTCTTGTGCATATATATATATATATATATATATATATATACACACACACACACACACACACTTGGTTTAAAACTAAAACAGCTAATGAAAAGAAAACTTGATAAAACTGATAACAAAATTGATGAGGCAGAACAATCCCTTGCCAGGTTAATGTGTGGAAGTAATAACATATTAGTTATACCTCCCTGGATGGAAATTGGGTTAAAAGGATGAATTGTTGTCTAAAATATTGCAGTTGATATTATTTTAATTGTGTAGTATGTATTGTAAAATCAGAAGGTTGCAGAAGGGATATTAAGTAGTCCCAGAAAAGTCTCATGAGAAGGCCCAATATCAACCTAGAGTAGTCGTTACAAACACACTTGGACAGTCCCAGAAGAGAGAGCAAATCATTGTGTCCATGAGGCCTGCAGTTTCTATAGATGTGTATCAGGAACCAGAACACCTCTACGCAGGGCTGCCAGAACTGTGGGGAGCAAGGGGGACACCCTTCCCACTTTTTAACATGGGTGTAGTAGCCTAAGGAAGGTGCGGCAGGGGCTCCATTTTCTGGTGGGGGGAGGTGATCAGCTCCCCTGCCACAAAGCGCAGCCCCTGCCAGTGAGGCCAGCCTCTTCCGGGTGGTGATGGGGGCTAGGTAGGCCTTAGCCCCCTCCTTCTCCATAGGGGGTGGGGACACAGGCCAGGTGCTGCTCTTGGGCACCCCAGCCCCACTGCCCAGGGCAGGTGGTGGCTCCGGGGCTCCTCATAGCAGCCTGGGCTCACTGGAAAGCTCTTATCATGACCCGGCTCTGGCTTCCGGCATAGCCAGGGGGCAGGGCCTCAGGGGAAAGAAGAGGAGGAGCAGGGGGTGGGGTCATGGATCCAGCATCTGTGGCCCCCAACTTCTACACAGGTTCTGGCGATCCTGCCCTTACACCATCATTAGGCCTCATTCAGTCACAGCCTACCAAATCCCTGAAACCTCCTTATGGTGACTTAATAAGACCCTTTTAACAATTACCCCATCAAGTGGGGGCTTGTAGCCTATAGGTATTTGCTAGGTGAGGCATAGATATAAGTAAAGGCAAAAATGCAATATGCATACAAGCCTTCAGTTCTGTAAGACAATAGCTTAGCTAAACTAATTAAAGTATGAGGCCCCAAAGCGTTAGCATGAGTAGCTAACCAAGAATAACCCTAGAGCTAGCAAACAGGAGCAGCTAACAGGGGAGTTTTACAATGGCGTTTAGAGCGGGAATGTGAGCGCTAGATACACCTGATTAACATTCTCTGAACTTATGGCAATAAACACCCCCTCAAAAACAAACAAACAAAACCAAACCCAAAACAACAAAAAAGATGGAATAAAAAGAATGCAGGCAGAATTCCAGCAGCAGAGTGGGGACTGTCCAGTTTAATGCACTGAATGCAGTATGTACAATCCTGCCTTGTGGCCTGGTGATGTGCATTCAGTGAAAGGAGGTCATGGCCCTCAGAGAGGGAATACAGGCTTTGAAGATCAGAGTGGCTGAACTGGAGGAACTAAGGGAGACAGAGGTACATAGATGAGACTTTCTGGGACACAGTCCCATGCCCAGTCTGACAGCCTCTGTGCTACTGAGGAGGATGAAAGTCTTAGGGAAGGAGAAAATTACAGTAGAGTGAAGAGGAAACAATCCCATAGTTGGGACCCTCCTTCCAGATGATGTCATGGTATCCTCTCACACTGAGGATACCTCTCCCAGGGCAGGGAATCCTAGTGATTAGTAAGAGAAAGGTAATAGTAATGGAGGATTGTATTATTGGAAATATAGATAGTCATCACAAACCCAGCTGGGAGAACCGCATGGTGAATAGGCTGCAAAGGTTGTGTGTCTCTTATTGCTACTCTCGTGATGGAATCAGTTTCTATCCGAAGCACATGGCAAATCCATCGCCAACACCTCCCGGCAATGATGGTGCTCAGATCCTCTTGGCTGCACTGTGTCAATAGATCTTGGTTTGAGATTGTTCTGGACTAAAAGATACGGAGGATTTTTCTGAGGCAGGTTGTATGGAATGTAGACAGTTTGGACATGTCATACTTTCTCATTCTCCAGCATTCTGCACTATAAAGTAATGTTGAAAGCTTCATGCTGAGGGGGACCTAATGTCTGAAAGAGGTATAATCAGACACCCAGAAGAGATCAGATGATGAGTGAGGATAGTATACCAAAAGGACCATTGTCATACAAACAGACTTCAGAAAACATGTTGCATAGTTAAAATATCCGTATACTTTCCCCCCTTGTATTTCATTTTGAATCATAACTGATTGGTTACTGAGACAAAGATTACTTGTCTCATTATCAGACACCTCCTATCTGAGTCACTCATTGATGTCCACAGTTTGTGACTTCATAATGCAACCCCTGGAGGGTGCAAAACAGTGTTTTGAGACATCAGAGAATGATTCAGGTAGAAGGAGGAGAAGGATGTTTACACAAAATACTTGTTAAACAACAACAGGAAAGAAATGTGAAGGGAACAAAATAGGATCATTTAGCTGAATTTTGATAACAAAACAAGTAATGTCCCATGGAACAAATAAAACTAATTGCCTAGGAGAAGTACTCTTTAAATACAGATTAAGCAAAAATATATAGATAACCTCGTTTAGATATTGTACTTTAGGGCCCAATTGCATGGGTACATGGATTTCCCATTGAAGTCAATAGGAGTTTTGTACATAAGAGCACCAACAAGTTTGGAGTCTAAAGAGTTGCTTACAACAAAGGGTTACCTGTTTAAAAAGGGTTCTCTTTGTAGCATTCTCTGTCTGTAAGATGATTCTAAGATTCCTTCTTTGTCAGTTACTAAAATTTTAGGTGTTAGGGCATTTGATGAAATAGAAAATATAATTCATGTGTGGGAATGTGGGTGCAAATTTGCTTCTGGATTTTATCCAACTTTGGTGGAAACAAAAAAAAATGGATTTGCTTATGTAGGAGCAGTATCTCTAAAGGAGGATCAGGAGGTAATCTACACAGGCAATGAGAATGCATCTATCTCAGTAGGTCATTTTCTGATGCCATATAAATTGCTTACAAATGTCTAATCTACTTTCAACATTCTGTATAAAATGTAAATTGATGTATCAAATCAGTGTAAGAGAAAGTGTGCTCAGATGCAGAGTTTATTAATTAAACAATTATGTACCTGTTTTTTGTGAGCTGTCTATGATTACGGGAAAGAGAGTAGATGACTTTATATGTGCTGCTTTGTTGGAAACTGGATTAAAAATTGGAAAGAGGCACGTTATGAGAAACCTCCTGAAAATAGTAACAAAAACACTTCTAGCATTAGTAGCCCATTTAAGCATAACTAAGTGGCTTAGTGGACTCCAGGTATTTCCCTGTCTTTACCTGGTATTTACCTGTAGGTGGTATAATAAGATCTGGAATATTTTGTAAGTGGAAAAACTGTATTTAGCAACATGCAATGCAACTTATTTCCGATTTTGGACTTGGGGAAAAAAAAAATGATTTTCTAACCCGATAAAAGAAACAGAGTTGCAACAGCATACAAACTTTTACTCTTTACTGGTAATGATCATATGCCAATTGAAGGAAATGGCAAAACTCCTAATAACTTCGACAGAGCGCCATGATCAGGTGTACTTACTGAACTATAGAATTATTCTGTTTCCTTGTAGTTTAGGTGTTTGGATATTCAGTGTGTTATGCAACTGTAATAGGCAGATTTCAAGTAACCTTACTTATAGAAACAGGATCAAATACTATGATCTTTATTCAGGCAAATCACCCATTCAGAATGTCACTGAAATTGATAAAAACTTTGGCTGATTAAGAACTGCAGAATCAGGCATAGAACACATCACTTATTGTTGTGACTTGTTTAATTTGTACAGTATTTCATATAATTAATTTTGATTATTTAGATGCTAGTGCAAAGAAGATGGGAATAGATGTTTTTGCCTTTAATACTATTCATTATTTTTTGCTCATATAATTTTTAAAGTTTTATTGGCATTTTGTCTTTTGTTTGCCTATCCTGTGGGTTGTATCATTAATCTATTGTTCTTAATTTGTGTGCTCTGTGCCTGTGTTGTAATTTGGATTTTATTGTTAATATCGCACAAAAGAGAGGTGAAAAATCCATGCACACAGTGAGATAAAGAAGTATAGATAACCCATCACCACCTCCACAGCACACACATGCACCAAATAAATATATTCTTTGTAGCTGCAGTAAATCCAGTGTCATTACGGCTAAAGACATATTAAACAAAAACAACAAATTGTGTGGTGTGCCAATGACTGTCAAACCAGACCATCCTGAAGAAAGGCACTTTACATTAAAGTTCACGCTGCATTTAATAAGCTAGCTTTTTCTTCAAGGTGGCCTAATGTGATAATACTTGCAATGACTGGTCACTTGGTGATATTTTTTCAGTATTGTTTAAAATGTAGGGTGAGCTGGGCCACCTGGAGAACTGTATAGGGGCTGAGGCACAGGGAAATCAACTGTTGAAATTGGCTATGCACACCCCCGTCTTTTCTACAAGGTTCTGAGCTGGGCCATCTGGACAAAACTGCAGGGATCAACGAGTAGAGAACATGAGGTGTGTTGGAGGGGGCGAAAGCACTCCTTGAAAATAATCACTCATTAACTTTTCATCATTGAGTATTTTCACTTATGTACCATACTTATGTGGGGTGGATGAGAATTAAGGAAATTTTATAGTAATAGAAAAAAATGTGGTACAAGTATTTGATTCTGATGTGCTGCAGACTATACAGATCACTTGCTACATGGGATGTTGTTTTTGACTAAATGCTTTTTCATAAGAAAATATCTTTTCCCCCAAAACTAATACTTTGTAGGAGAAGGTCAATTTCAATACATTCCCCATTTGTAAATTTGGGGGGGGGGAGGAGTTGTAATTGTCAAAGCCCCCATTTTGACATTTTTGAAATGAAAAGTTCTGTTTTTAGTTCAAATTGACCTTTTTCTTTTAAAATGTTAATTTATAGTAAAAATAAAAATAAAAAGGTCAAAGTCAAAATGGAATGTTTTGATTGACTCAATCCAAAGTTTTCTTTGGATGAAAATGTGAGATTTTGACATTTTGTCCTGATTTGGGATGGGAAAAATGTTGAATTCTCAAATTCTTGCACAATTGGAAAATTGTTTCCTGACCAGCTGTAAAACCACCAAGTGGACAACACTTGGGATTAAGCTAGAGCAGAGGTTCCCAAAGTGAGCAATACCGCCCCCAGGGGGGCGCTGGAACAATCCAGGGGGGCAGTAGTAGCCTCGGGTGCAATTGGGGGGCATTGAATAAAAATAAGGGGGCGGTGGAAGCATAAAGAAAGAAGAGAATATAAGAACATTTTGAAAAACCGTTCATACATGTTTCATCTGTTGTGTAACATAGAGTTAAAGTTGTAGTGATT
>NW_020664448.1:18867565-19093961 GCF_002925995.2 Terrapene triunguis
AAAAAAAAAAAATTGTCATCCCAAATTGGGTCCAAAATAATTAAAAATTATGAATTAAAAGAAAAAAGTTCAGGTCAATTCCAATGCTTTGTTTTGATAATATTGAAATGTTTACATTTTGACCATTTAAAATTTTTTTTGGTTATAACAATTTTGAAACTTCTTTCAATATTTTTTTTTTTAAGTTGAAAAAATGTGTTGAAATTGAGCCTTTCTGGAAAATCTCTCAGGTTAGATAAATTGGCATGTTTGGAGGAAAACACATTTAATCACAAAATTTCCATCCAGCTCTAATATTAAGTTCATACACATAACAGTAAAGAAAAGCTGGGTTAAAACATGGCTGTGAAAGGAAATAGGGTTAGTGAAAAATGCAGAGCCATGTAATATCTTTAAGAAGTAAATCAAGTGTATAATATCATAAAATTAATGTCAGTTTAAGTCATAGGGTAACCCACAGAGAACTTTATGAACCGTTTTTTCAGCAGTTATACAAAAATTAATTCAGACATGTTTAATGTACTCATTTTGTAGAGCATTAAATATGAGAACATGGAGGGGGAAGGAAGAAGCAGTGGAAGAAGCAAAACAGCTTGCAGTACGTAGCATCAGCGCTGATATAAGGACTTTCTGAATAAAAATGTTTATTTAAGAATGCCTAAAACTGCCAAAGTTGCAGGGGAGGGGGTGGAGGAAGACGACTGTACCAGAAAAAGACTTAATAGCTTTGGCGCAAAAACTGAACTGTTTAAAATTGGCATGTCACTCTTAAACCAAACTGACACAGAGATACTGTGGGAACATGATCAAGCATTCCAAACAGAAGATAGTAGCAAAAGTATTGCCTCCATTGAATAAGGAAAACCAAGTACTCTTTAATAAAGCTTTAACTATATATAATATACATAATGTTATAATTGCTTTTAAAATATGGCAGTAAGTCAATATGTTGTAATATAATGTGTAGTCTGTGGGGGGATACATGCTGTAACGAGTAAAAGCAGCCTTAAGGAATATGAAGCAAGAAAAGTTGCCCTCTTTTATCACCACAAAAAAGTTTAAAGTTTGGCACGAAAGAGTTGGTGCAGGGTAAAAAAATTAACAAGGGTCCAATACATGAAGTTAAATGTGAAACCACAGCAACCCAGACAGCATGGAAGAAGTATGTTTTCCCTCCTCAGATGCTGTTGCAAGATAATGAAAAGTCTGGAAAGCCCCAGTCTTGTACTGCTGTTTGCACCTGGGGAACACTAACATGTGCAGGTATGATGTCCTACAGGCAGAGTTGCGAGCATGTGCGTTCACTCTGGGGGAACAGTCTCCAAATTGCATAGTGCAGTTGAGATGGTGGAACATTGGTAAAGTAAAAACTGTCTATGCTAGTGATAAGTATTGTTATGGTGGCTGAGAAGGATCAATTCTGGTATGGACCCAGGGAATATTATTTTTATTACCCTATGTTCTATTTCACACCTACATTTCCTGTGGTAATAAATGAAAAAAATAGATTTTGTACCCAGTTTTTATAATGTAATAAAGGCAGTTAAAATTACTGAAGGATGCTTCAAAGGCAAAGCAAGCTTATAATGTAGAATTACACCCTCGTGAGCTATATCAGAGAAGGTAAGCTTGCACTCCCTGGTTCATACTTTAAGCCTACTATTAATGGTGGTTTAAATAATTACAACTACTGTGGTCTTAAAAATGTGTTGCTGGAAGTAAACTTAGAAAAGCACAGAAAGACAGGAATATAATGCCAATAAAATAAATGCAAAAAGAAAAACAAAAGCAGTGGAATGTAGGCCTGGTTTGACATGAGTAATTGGACATGGGTGAGCCCTCATTTCTTGGGAGACAGGATTAGGGAGTTAAATGGATCTACAGGCTGGAAACAGAATGACTGACTGTACTAGCTAAAATAAGGGGGAAGACCCAGGGAACAATTTAAAATGGATGAGATAACAATGGATAAAATAAGCCTGGAATGTAAGATGAGGAAAAGCGAGAAGTTGTACATGGAGAATGCATGGACAAAGCATGCTGTACAGGGATTGGTTCCCACAAAGTAACCAAGCCAATTCCAAAATCTGTGATGCAATGTATAGTAAATGCAGTGTCATGAGTGGTTGTATATAAAATAAGAGGTTTGCTCTGTAACTTTGAATGTATGGCATGCCCTATTCCCAGGGCAGGCCTTACTGGTAGGCGATTGCCCAGGGAGCCTTTGTCAAGGGGGAGCCATGAGCAGTATAGAAGTGTGTGCCACTGGTGGGCAGGGAACGCCCAAAGCAGCGAGCGAGAGGAGGGAGCATCGCGCTCGTTCTGCCCTGCAGAGGTGGTGAACGGGGTGTATGTGGGGAGCCAGGAGTGCCCAGATGGCTGTGGGATGGCCGTGGGCTCCAGCAAGATGCAGCCCCTGGACGACAGCGTGGAGCTTACCTTGAGCCGCAGGCTCAGAGAGAGGCACCATGAGCTGTAGCAGCAAGTGCAGCTGTGGCAGAAGCTGAGGGATCAGCAGGTGCTTCTGGCGAGTGGGCTCACACTGTGGAGGAAGAACTCCACAGCTGGCACCGGGTGAGTGACCCACTGCCCCTGCCCTGCCTTTCCAGCAGGTGCCCCATCTGCCAGGCACACTGACAGCTAAGGCAGACTAGTGGCCTCAGTCCCACTTCCTGGAGTAGCTGCCTGGAGAGGAGAGTTCTGAGTAATTGCCCCTTTCCTCCCCCTGTGCAGAAGGGGGTCAGTTTGACTCAGTTGCTTACGCCCATGACAGTAGGCAGGAGGCTGCTGGAGGGGGGTTGGGCTCTCCTGTGAATCACCAGTGCAGGTGTCCTGCTCCTATACATAAGCATTTTTTGGAAGAGCTCTGTGCCTTCTTCTGCTCCAGAAATAACTGGCTCTGGGGTGTTCCCTCCCTGCATATGTGATTTACAGGAAAATAGGGCTTGCTGCTTCCTTGAATGACAGGGGCTGTGTTCAAATGCTGGCCAGGTCTGGTTTTCTTGGTGTGTTCTACCCCAGTCTTGTGCAAGGCCCACCAACAACCCGCTGGTAGGGGGGCTTTTTGGCTAGCATGTTAGTCAGTGAATCCTCTTCACTTGAGTAATGCTTCATATATGCACAACAAACAGAAATTGCTGTAGAAGTTATAAGTAGGGCTGGGTGGGAAATAATTTTCCCATCCTGCAAAATGTCAAGATTTCAGAATGTTTCCTGTTGGGATCAACCAAGATGTTTTGAAATTTCTTGCAAGAAACCAATTGAGGTGTGGGGAGAGAGACACCCACCCCAAAAATAGATAGTAGTCCAGTGATTAGATTACTCAAGCCTCTGGTCTAAATCAGTGATCTAGCCATCAACCTATTGACTATTGATGGGCTGGGTCTCTCTTCTTGACCAGAAATTCCATCCTGGACCTGAGAAACCCTTGCTGATGAAAGTTTTGTTGAAACTGGTAAGTTCCTGTGAAAAGTTTTGGCTTCAACCTATTAGCATGTTCTGACAATAGTGTTTTGTTGAAAAATTTCTGGCCAGTTTTTGGATCTTAGGCACTTCTGTAGCACCATAAGATCTCAAAACACAATAATTAATTAATTCTCCCTGTCCTAATTCAGTTTTTATTAATATGTGAGATAGGGATTTATTATTTATTCCCATTTAGTGGTTGGGGACCTCAAAGTATAGAAAGACTAAATTATTTTCCCAGGTTCACTTAGCAAGTGAGTGACAGAGCCAGAAATGTAACCAAAAATTCCCAGTCATGTGTTCCAACAACTAAACAATACTCTTCTCAGTGCCCATGGCACAATGGATGCTAATTCAAGTATGGTTGTAATGCCCTAACGATACAAGTTAATACAGGTGGATGGGGAGCACCATACGTGTGCAGAGGTTTGCGTGCTTCATTACTGTGTTTGTTTACTGATTATCTACTGTTTATTTTAAAACCAACAATATGGCTGAAGATGTGGCTAAATAGGACTAGTTAGATGTACAGCTATTCATTCAAGTCTTCAACCATATTTTTGTCTTGTTTTCCTTCAATATGGAAAACTTGCAAGAAACAACATATATGTATGTTCTCATGTATCAAATGGACACTGCTAAAGTGTTCGCATAGTTTTTATAAAGTAATTTCTAATAACCCCTTAGAAGATTTGAAACTCAAGTCTTTTACCTTTCCAGATGTCATTTCCTCTCTTGTATTTTTTGTAGTAAATTATAAAATCTTTTGAGATTACAGCTTTATTTCTGAAATTTTTGCTAATACTACTAAATACATAAAAATCAAAGAAAGATGCCAAAATACAGGTTCTCTCAGGGTGCCATTTTCCCTAAGGCCGACCCTGCCTATTCCCACCCCCTATGCTTGTGTCTGATCAATTCAGCATAGGTTTGCTGCATGCCACATAAAGGAATGTGAGTGACGAGACTAGAGTTGAACTGAGTTTTTCGGAGAACCGAGTGGAAGAGGTCTCAGGAGAACCCCAACAGGAGTGAAAATATGTTTGTTCCAAATTACAAAATTGTAATGCTTTAAAAGATTGATTTTTATATCCTATTAAGCAGATTTTTTATTTATATTGATGAATTACTTTGACAGCTGCTTATTATCTAAAATATTGCTGGTATCCTCTAACGACCAAACATTCTGGTTCATTCACCAAAAGTGTCATTCAATAGCTGTGTGTTAACACTAAATGTTCCATTACAGAGAATGGCGGCGTATTATGAATTTAATTTTTAATTAATTTCTGTAACATCAAGATTTGAGTATTATGAAGCAGGTGTTTTAGTATTAAACATTGGCATGATCTGCAAAGCAATTGTACCCAAACAATTAGATATGTGGAGGTTTAAAAGGTTTTAGCATTGATGCTGTGACTATAATTCTGCAAAGCCATTTCTAGCATCTGTGAATCCATAAAAATCTTAGATCATTTCAAAATACACCAGAATTATTTCAGCAAAAGATGAAGTATTTTAGGTTTTTCGTTTTATGCTCAAATACCATAATGCAGCACTCCTGTCTAGAGGCAGGCAAAATATTTCAGATAAAACTTTTCTTGGATGAAAAGTAAAGATTCAGATAAACCAAAATGTTTCACAAATTTCTGTCCAAATTCACGTAATTTTTTGGTTCGGGGGAAAAAGTCTTAATGTTTCATTTTTGACATTTTCAAAACAAAACATTTTGATTTTTTTGTTGGAAATTAATTTTTGTTTCAAAATATTCTTCAATTTCATTTTTTAAAAAATGCAACAATGTTTGACTAAAACGATTGGTTTTTGCCTTTTTTGGTTCACTGAAAAAATATTTTTAAAATCACTTTTGGCTGACCCAAAAACCCATCCCCCCCCCCCCCCCCGGTTCAGCCAGCAAGCCAAAAAATCAGTTATTTGCACAGCTCTATCCCCTACACTTTGCTGAAGGAAAAACTTTCATTTAAGTCAATGGAAGCATTGCCTGAGCTGTGACTGAGTATAACTGAGTACATTATCTGGTTATGCAATGCACCAATTTCTGGAAGGTGCTCAGCACCTTCAAATTACCATTGATTCACAGTAAAGGGATCTCTGTCTGTAAGTAAGAACTTCTGCCTTTGGACAGTGGGAGTTTTGCCTGATGGGAGTAAGACCAGAAAATAATAATACATGACCGTATCAAAGACCTGATGTAATGACACTTTACATATTAGGTGACACCTTTTATATCTAGGTACTGCAGTCTGTCTTTTTGGTCCATAGGCCAATTGTTCTCCTTATACCTTTGTTCTGAGCTGACTGAACTTGCCTATTTTTTGAAGGGGTTAAAAAGTTATCCATAGCTCTATCTTACCTGCTTCTAATGGGGGTGACGTTACGGGATCTGCATGTGGGTTATGGAGAGCAAAGGAGGGGGATGGGCTAGGGCAGGGTAGCTACAAGTGGATGCTGAAGTGCTATTAATATTTCTCCTGAGCATTCTTAATGCTGGGGAAATCCCCTGTTTACTCAGCTGGTGGCTGTTGTTGGAAATGGGTGAGTGGGGGGGGAAAGAGAGAGGAGTGTCATAAGGCCTCTTTGCATACGGCCTTGTATCACTGGGAGATCACTAAAGATTCATTGCTACCTCAGCAGCAGGAAGAGGGTAAAAACCCAAAGTCCCCAAATAAAAAGATGTCAACAAGACTGTAGAAAAGAGTCACAGAATTCTCCTTTTGCAAGACCCCTTCTTGCCAGTATTTCCAAGAGAGACGGCATCAGGGCCTATGTAACTATTGTGATGAGCACCAGAACTTGAAGGTCATAACATCAATCTATTATAAGTCGTACAGTGACATTAAGGTAAAACCACACAAATTCACAGAGGAGGATTTAAATTGAATATGTTGAAGGATCCCTTTACCAAGAGCAATGAGAGTATTGAGCAATTTAATCAAACTTGGTTAGAGCCTATCATTAGGTTTCAACATACAAATTGAGTCACCAAAAATCCTGAGCCACCTGCAGCACCCATTGACTTCAGTGAGAGCCAGCAAAATGGCCTGTAGAAAATAATACATTTCAACTTAATTTATTACAGGCACTTTTATTGCAGTGTTTAACCTAACCTACAGCATGACAGCGTTTTATATTAAGATACTGTGTCTCGGCATGTGTCCTTACATCTTCATTTTATCACTGTAACTATAGATAGTATTTAAACTTGGCACTGAGCACCTGACAGATTTTTAAAAACACTGATTAACCCGCCCAAAGTAAATGAGTTTCTGTGGGAAGCAATGTTGATACATCACAGTGATTGTGTATCTAACATAATAACCTGTTGAGTGGTATAGCCCATCCCAGTTCTCTTCTCCTTACACACCTGTTCTGTGCTGCTTCCTCTATACAAGCTGGATGAGACGCATTATCTGAACTGCTGAATCATTTCTCATTGACTCTCCCCTTCAGAAAGTCCGTCTCATTTGTATTAACTATCAGATGACTCGCTAAGGGTGAAATTCACCCCTGCGCAGAGAGCCTGTACAAAGTCTGTTCCACTTAAGCCCTCAGCACAATTTTACTACCTAATTATTCTGGCTTCTGTGTGAATTTTGCCTGAGCAAGAAATGCTAAATAGGGCCCAAGGTGATATTTTTACTTGAAGGTCAGAATATGAAAATAAACTGTAATCTATGGTAATTCTGAGGCTACTTGATACGTTCCTGGATGCAGAATTTTGTGGAGTTCATTTGGAGGCTGAAAGATACAAGGGACGCTCTGTGGCACCGTAGAAAGAAGTATGGCATTCAAACTAGGGACATCTGGAGTCTATCATGCATTTGCGTGAAGTTGGACAAGTCACCTAACCAATATAAGTGCACTTACACTGGAATAAAAGACCCATGGCATGGCCATGGCTGGCCCAGGTCAGCTGTCTTGGGCTCGCCAGGCTTGGGTTTGGTTTCCCAGAGCTCGGACTCCAGCCCAAGCCTGAATGTCTGACAGCAATTTTACAACCCCACAGCCTGAGCCCTGTGAACCCGAGTCAGCTAACCCAGGGCAGCTGTGGGCCTTTAACTGTCGTGACTCAGTTTCATGGTTTGTAAGATGGACATAATGGTATTTATCCATCTTGTAAAGTGTTTTGACTACCCAAGAGAGTACAGTTACGTTCCTGTTTTTCATCTATGGGCCCAGTCATGCAACCAGACTCTCTGCATATCCACTGATCCTACAAAGAAAACAGACACATGTGCAGCAAAACTTCCAGCTCTTTCAACCAGACTGGATAAAAAGCATGCTGAGATGTATGCAAATGGCTGTTGAGGGCTTGATCCAAAGCCCACTGAACTCCATGGATAGACTCTCAATGGCTTCAAAGGACTTTAATTCAGGCTGTCAATACTAAAAGTTAGTGCATGTTGCTGTGTCAATGCTTGGGACAAGCCCTACTTTCTAGTCTTAAATTCATGTAGTGTGGGAGTTTATTTGTTGAGGCAGTGGTTTAGGTACAGATCTATTTTCTCTAAAGGAGCGAGAATGTGTTTGAGAAAAAAAGGCCTGGTATTACTAGAATATTCTTGATCAGATTTCTGTTATAAAGTTTGTAAATATGTTGCACACTATTTTTATTTGGTGCTGTTATTATAGGGACTCCTGCTTTGACGCTGTGAAATATATCCACAGGGCTGAATCTACTATCTGATGAAAAACAGTCTATTAAAAAGAATGTGAGACGTCTGTCTGTCTGTCTGTTTGTTGAGGCAATGGTTTAGGTACAGAGCTATAGATATAAACATATTTGATTTTGCATTTAATATTTTAAAGTGAATCTTTCAAAACTAAATCTCCAAACTGAGATTTGATGTGTTTTTGAGATGTCTGTGGATTACACATTTATTTAACTCTATTTACCTCTGAACAAATGTAGCAATAACCACATTTATTTCAGTACTTTTTTTAGGGTTGTTTTCTTTAGGTTTCACTGCTAACACCAGATAAATTATTGCTTAAATTTAAGTACAAAAAGTTAAAAGAAAAAACAGGCACCAATATTTCTTCAAATGACAGCTTTCTATTTCCAATTTACTTGTTATAAACAATACAACCACATATATCATGCAAAACCATATTCATATTTCATATTTAGTTTTTAAAAAGGTGTGTGCAAGAATACATTATTTTCTATGTAACAATTTGTTTTGAATAACTAACTATATTTTCTGCTTACCATGACAGGCTCATGAATGAGACAGGAATGAGCTGGCATATCTATAATTCAGAGGCATAATAAAATCATGCATCTTTAGTAAAGACATTTTTAGAATAACTCTCTTCCTTACTTTCACTTTGCCCAGAGCGTTTTACAGTCAGTGCACACCCTCAGCCTTACAGCCCTAGTAAATCAAACTTGATATTGGTTTACAGATTAAATTGAAGGTGACTCAAACAAAAGGGGCCTGATTCTGAGATGTGTTCACCATGCATGACTTCTGTTGAAGGCAAATGAATTCAGGTGGGCGGAATGCATTTCTTGATCAGGCTTCAGGGACTGATCTTTGGATCAAGCCTTACACCAATAGAGGAGACACTCTAGCAAGAGACTGTCCTGAAGAAGTTGTCCATTGACCAGATTCACAGCAATATCATCTTGATGCAAAATCCAAGATGGTGACATCCATTGAGAGTTAGTTCCATGGCTGCTTTTATCCCTCCAAAGACCTAAAAAAAGATAGTAGAACCACCAACCTGACACCATTTGGGTTTCTTGCCTTCCTAAGCTCTGGACTGAAAAACAAGATATTAACCCTTGGGCATAAGATCCATTAAGCTAAAGTATTTTTTTTCTATGTAGACAACAAGTCAGTTTAATTCTGTTTTTATCTATAAAATGATACTATTAAAATTTTGGGATCAATTTCTTTTGCAAAAAAGAGGGCATATAGTTAGTCATACTCAAAAACATCTTTTTCGTTCTTCTACAACAGTCAGCTGTTTTGAATGTTTCCAGAATGCACCAGGGACATCTTTATTTTGAGTTAATAAACTGTTAGTGATTATCTCCTTTTCAGATTGTTCACTTTATAATACAAGTATATTGTCTGCCGATAAACAGTTAGAGAAAGAAACGCAGAAGATAACCTGTAGCTTGCATTTATCTTGCTAGAAGATTACTATTATACAGTGCAGGGATCAGCAACCTTTGGCACGCGGCCCGCCAGGCTCCCACTGGCCATGGCTTCCGCTGGCCACGGTTCACCGCTCCAGGCCAATGGGGGCGTTGGGAAGAAGCGGCCAGCACATCCCTCAGCCCGCGCCACTTCCCGCAGCCCTCATTAGCCTGGGACGGCGAACCGCAGCCAGTAGGAGCCGTGATCGGCCGAACCTGCGGACACGGGAGGTAAACAAACCGGCCCGGCCCGCCACGGAAATTGCTTACCCTGGCGAGCTGCGTGCCAAAGGTTGCCGATCCCTGATATCGTGGATACCAACATTTGCCACTATATTGCTTAATTTTAATGAATACAAACTTATGGAAATTCAGCAGTATGGTATGTCTTAGGAAGGTGTGCGTGTAATAATCTACACAGACAAATTAATTTTGCCCAATCAACCCAGTAAAGTCAAATGTTGTAGGTTCTAGAAATTGACTTGAAATCAAACACTATAAGATGTGTAATTTGGAGGATCAATTAGAAAAGAAATGCCAATGGAAAAATATCTATAATATAAAATCAACCCCCTGAACCATCTTTGCTCTAACAAGAAAAACTCCCTGCCTCACACAGGACTTCATCCATCGCTGGTAGCTCTACAGATCATGCCCCCTCTCTCTCAATGAAGCCCTCCTCCATAGGGTCCACCTCAGCACTCTGATACTATGGAAACAGACATTTTAGACAATCATAACATAGAACAAACAAGCATAGTACTCAGTACTCCCACCCTCACCCTCCCAATTTCCTTCCCTTTCCTAAATCACAACTACAGACTCACAGAGAAAATGAATTTCCTATTCCTTCACCTTTCTGTTAGACTAAAATAGGTATTGGCAGTCAGTGGGAGGGCACCTTAAAAATTTCACCCTCCATCACAGGGGAAGGTCCCAGGCTCTAGCCAGGAGATACCATGTCTGTCTCTGGTATTTTATATAGTGCCAATAGTTGTAGAAACTAGGACTTAAAATAGATTTAAAAAGTGGGACAACAAAGCCAAGTTAGAGGATTCTGTTCACCCTTTCCTAGTGTTCAGTCACTTTTTCTTAGATTTTTCTTGTTTAAGTAATTATCTGTGTATACATTCCATATGCAGATCACTCTCTCATTTCGTCTTAGTTTGGAGGGCATTATTCGATCACAAATAGATATTATTGTCTCTCTTTCAACTAGCCAACCTTTATTTAGAAAACTGAGTTGTGCTATTCTTTTTTTTCTTGGGACAGCATGAACATCTGTGTGTAGGAACAGATATTGGCTCAGACTACCATTGGATTGAGTTGGATACCTTTCTTCTAACATTAGACATGGGTCCAAAGACCAAAGCTCAGATCTATTTCCAAACTTTCCACAAGTTTCGATCCAGGATTATGCTGAGGACCGGTAGAGAGAAACAGTGAAACTTGTATCCAAATAGATTACTTATTAAGTACTATTCTTGGTAGCATGCTACACCACTCAAACTGATTTGCCATTAAATTGGCACAAAAGCAATTGCTGATCAAATGGCATGCCTGAAATGACTAGTGAATGAAGTCCACATTGTATCAAACTCCAGTTGTCCTTTATATGCCTAAATCTACTTACTTCCCTTATTTTCTTTCACATTCCTTATTTTACACAGTTTGGTCATGGAAAGTATAAAAATCTTTTTAAAGATTAACAAAGGATATTTGTCTTTTCAATAAATGGTTTAGATAATCTACAGTTTTTGCCATGCAATGAGGGGAAAAGCCTGCTTATTGTATTATTTTGTGTCCTGTAAGCGGAATCTACTGTGAATCTCAGAGACAGCAAGAGTACTATACTATGCAGTGGATTAGCTCCTTTGATAACTACTCTTTTTATTATATAGCAGAATAAACAGTCATTAATTTAAAACATGTAAATTGGAAATCTGAAGACCATAACACCCGCTGTAGTAGGGATATATTTTTTTCAGCGTGTGATTACTTCCATAATTCTTGAGTATGGGAGAACTGCTGCCAAACAGAACAGTCAAATGTTCCCAGTTAGATTCATCAACTGCTACCTCATTATGGAGGGAAGTAGAAACTGTGGACATGGGAGGAATGTGGATTCTACAAACCATTTAATTTTAAATTCAAATCTAAAATACTTTAAGAAGATAATAAGACTGAAAGATAAAGGTCTAAAAGCCCTCTCATGAAAAAAATAATAGACTCAGTATGCATTTAGCATAAATATACTATTGTATTTTTTCATAATAGTTATCACAAAACTCAACACAACTGATGCAGCCAGTTGTATTGGGTCTCTGAAACATTGGACAGAAAATTTTAGTAGTGTAGAGGTTTCAGGAACTGAAATGAAACCAGCAGGAAAGGAAGTTTGATTGAATCTTGATTGGCTTGTGAGATGTGATAAGATCATAGATGTGGTGAAAGTAGTCATGCAGCTAAAAAGAGATGTTGTCATTCTATTATTTTGTGTTCTTTATCTGAAACGTAGATGATTCTCCCTGACTGGTGAAGGGGCATATGTGAGGCAGCTGCCATTTTGTGTTTCAGTTTATATGCAGCATGTTACTCACTCTACACTCTCTCTCTCTCTCTCTCTCTCTCTCTCTGTCTGTGGCATTAACTCTTTCTTTGATTTTTGTTTTCTCTAATATGAAATCTAAGGCTGAAAAATACACTTGAGTCTCTGTGTATGGGGGGAAAATAACACCACGAGGAAACATAGCAGTGGCTATGTGTTTTGTTCTGAACTGCACTTCACAATTATTAAAAAGTAGAGCTGATCGAAAAACAGTATGTCTGCCCTGCGGGAAATTCTTGTTGACATTTGATTTTGTCTCTAATCGGGATCCAGAACAAAAAGTTGTGAGAACTTTATTTCACTGTAGAAAAGGGGCTTTTGTAAAGTTATTGCACAGTTGGAATGCACTAATGGAGTCCTTTTGATTAGCTGTAACTCACATTATGCAAGTTCCCATGGCAGTCAATGGTATTAATGTAATATCATAGGTTAGATCAGGGGTGGGCAAACTACAGCCCGTGGGCCAGATCTGTCCTTTGAGCTGTTTTAAGCAGTCCCACGTGGCTCGGCCCCGCTCCGGCTCTCCAGCCGGGGCGCTGGGTCGAGGGCCTCACCACACGGCTCCTGGATGCCGCAGCATGGCCCCGCTCCAGCTCTTATGCACTCCAATGCAGAGGGGTGCCTGTGGATGGGGCAGCGTGCAGAGCCACCTGGCCCCGAGCCTCTCCCCAACCCCCTGCCCCAGCCCTGATCCCCCTCCTGCTCTCCAAACTCCTCAATCCCAGCCCAGAGCACCCTCCTGAACCCCACACCCCAAACCTCTCATCCCCAGCCCCACCTCAGAGCCCACACCCCCAGCCAGAATCTGCATCCTTTCCCGCACCCCTGCCCCAGTCCTGATCCCCCTCCCATCCTCTGAACCACTCGATCCCAACCCAGAGCACCTCTTACATCCCAAACTCCTCATCCCCAGCCCCACCCCAGAGCTCGTACCCCCTCCCGCACCCCAATCCCAATTTTGTGAGTATTCATAGCCCGCCATACAATTTCTATTCCCTGATGTGGCCCATGGGTTAGGGTTAAATGCACACAATGGAGGCTGTTGCATTATTCTTGGTGTTAGTTTGTCTATGTTGTCTTTCCTATATTCCCCCGCCTTACTCCATTTCAATTTCAGGCCCATTTCTATCTTGTGCTCATTTAAATTCAGAGTATGAATGTGTGCCACATTCCATCTCCTACCAATCAGGCTCATTATCAAGGTCTATAACATTCACAGGAGCCTCAGTTATCTCCTTACCTTTTCCGTTTCAGGGGCTTAATACATGCTGTCCTTAAGATCAGTCTATACCAACTCATTGTTAGGGTCTGAGTGATTCTTGCCCTGAAGCTCTCTGCTTTCAAACTTACTGTCACGGTCTGTATGTTTTGTGCCCTCAGGCTCTATTCTTTCAGACTGATCATCAGGGCTTGCATGAATGTTGCCTCTAGGTTGTCGCCTTTCAGTTTCAATTACAGAACTGGAGTGCCTGCTACCCTCAGATTCTCAACTTTCAGCTTCAATATTGGGGTTTAAAGGCCTACTGGCTTTAAAACACTTTCCATTTTAATATTTTCTTGTTTCATGCTTCAGATGGCTGTAGCTAGATTGCTGTCTCATTGATATTGCCTCCCTTTCTTAAGTTTTTCAATATTGACCTGGTCACTTCAGTGTTTCCTTTCATTTCAGTGTTTACGTTCCTTCCGCATTTCAGTACAATAAGGATCCTCGTAGAATATTTATTTTATGTGCGGTGGAAATGGTTTGCAAGTGCACCTTGTATTTTCAAGTAAAAGAACTGTAATGGAAAAAAGTGGGGCTTTCTCTTCTGTATGGTAATTCAAGCCCATCCTTTAGGCAGGGTATCCAGTTGGCCGTTCTACATCATGCCCACCACAACTTATCCAGTTTTCCAACTCCTTATATAAATGATACTTTCCAGTTCATATTTGAGTGCTCAGTTTTAAAAGTTAGCTGGTATACAATGGAACTCTTTTTAAAGGTGCAGTATTTAAGGCTGCCTCTGAATTGCTAAGAATTGATAGCAGTTGTGTGATTGTTTTGGGTAGATTCTGTTGCCTTTAAAATACTAAATACTAGACTCTTCCACACATCACTGAACTCTCATATGTGGCTTTCCATGAGCCTGACTTGTTTATCCTGCAGATTTCCTATATAAGTAGTTCATCTTTTTTTTTAAATTCACTTTCATGCATGCTTCTTTTGGTCCCCGTCTACTCAAAACTCCTAATCAGGGCCAAAATACATACTGTTGTAATGAGGTAGTGGGTGTAGGGATGCTCAGACATAACTCTATCATCCTCCCCTTCTTCCTGCATCTCAGATTAACTGTTTGCTGAAGCACAGGTCAGAATTCTGCTTTTCCTGGACTTTTCTGAAAGCATTACACACAGTTAAACCTCAGGGCTATTGTATGTAAAACCTTGAATGTAGCTGTTAATAACAGTTCCCTGTCATAGTCAAAGACAGAGCACCAGCCAATTTCTTAGGAAACAAACAGTTAATGCGCATTTAAAAAAAATTGTATACTACTTAAAATCTTTTCTAACAGTACTTGAAATAGTATGAATAACATTTAAACAAAAGCTATTACACAGTAAATCTATTGGTTTCTTATACATACTTCCACTTTTTGTTCTTATTACATATATTTAAATTCAAAATTTCAATATATTTAAACTGTTGTATTTTAGCACACATCTACAAACACACTTCTCTCTACTCCTCTCTGAGATAAACTCTCAGCCTTTGTAGTGTGTCTGTAATATGTAGTGTGTATCACTTGGACTTTTCAGAATTTGAGTGATGGTACTACCTCAGTCCTTCCAAATGCTTTAGAACACTGTCAACAGTCTGAGGGATCTCCATAGCTAGCAGCAGTCCAGCCCGTGGGTTAATAGGTGTCTGTTCCTCTCAGTTGCTGGTGAAATAGACATCTGTAGCCAGTATCCAAGGTGATACAGGTGTTAGGATCCAGCCCTCACAGCAGACACAGCTCTTGGTCCGACATGGATTAGTTGCTGAGTACACAAGGCTGTCTTTAATGTATATATTGAGAATCTTTGTCCCCTTCCATCTCTGATTGGCTCAGCTCTCAAATGGTGAATTTGTGTGCTCCATGCCCACAATTAAACCTTCCTGTACAACTACAAAAACAGCTACTGGACATCTAGTAACTGCCACACACTATGTCTGAGCCCTTCTTGCTGAGTTCCCCTGGCCTGCACTCTGCACCTGTACATAGGGTGACCAGGCAGCAAATGTGAAAAATCGGGACGGGAGTGGGGGGTAATAGGAGCCTATATAAGAAAAAGACCCCAAAATCGGGACTGTCCCTATAAAATCGGGACATCTGGTCACCCTACCTGTACAGAGACACAGAGCATTCCACCTGAACTCCATGTCTCCTCCCCTTTTCTCTGCAACAAACAAAGTCAAGTGCTGTAGTATAAAGCATGTGAGTTACAGTGTTCCAGGTTTGTCTGTTTTTTCTCATTAGACTCCAGTGCTGGGCTGGCATACATACTGCTGGTTGTCTGATTTTTCAGACTCGAGTCTGGAATGTAACTTAGTCTATTCAGATTCATTGCCATGTCTTGAATGCTTTCTTTTCAGAAGCTCTGTTGCTTTTGTAACAGGTCTAGTGCTCAAAAGACTGATTCTCTAATTCCTTGCTCCTTGTGTAGTCAACTACAACTCTGCCATGTGAGTGTGTTTAAACGCTACCTGAGGCCTTGCCTGTATTCAAGGGGTATGTCTACACTGGAGCAGAGATGTAATTTCCAGCTTGGGTAGATGTACCCATTCTAGCTCTGATTGAGCATGTCAGAAATAGAAGGATAGCCGTGGTGGCTTGAGCAGCAGGAGGGGCTAGCCACCCAAGTAAAATCCTCTCTGAAACCCTAGGTACATATTTGAGCAGCTGGTCCATCTCTCACTGTTCATGCTGCTTCAGCTACACTTCTGTTTTTTAGGGTAGATCTACACTAGTGGAGGCATATAGAGTACAGACATTACATTCCCAGCTAGCAGTGCTATGAATAGCAGAGTAGACCATGTCAGTGACTGGGATGTGGGTGTTCATACCTCCATAAGATTGCCAATTTTCTACTCGCACAAAACCGAACACCCTTGCCCTGCGCCTCCTCCAAGGCCCCACTCCTTCTCTGAGGCCCTGCCCCCCACTTACTCCATCCCCCCTCCCTCTGTCACGCACTCTCCCCACCCTCACTCACTTTCACCAGGCTGGCTCAGGGGGTTGGGGTGCAGGAGGGGGTGAGGGCTCCGGCAGGGGTGCGGGCTCCAGGGTGGGGCCATAAATGAGGAGTTCAGGTGCGGGAGGCGGCTCTGGGCTGAGGGTGGGGGGGCGGGTTGAGGACTCCGGCTGGGGGTGTGGGCTCTGGTGTGGGGCCAGGGATGAGGGATTTGGGGTGCAGGAACGGGCTCCGGGCAGGGGTTCAGAGTGCAGGAGGGGGCTCTGGGCTGGGGCAGGGGGGTTGGGGTGCAGGGAGGGGGCAGGGAGTCAGGAATGCAGGCTCCAAGTGGCGCTTACCTCAAGCAGCTCCCGGAAGCAGCAGCACGTCTCCCCTCTGGCTCCTATGCGGAGGAGTGGCCAGGTTGGCAGCGGTTCCCAGCCAATGGGGAGCTGCGGATTTGGCACTTGGGGTGAGGACAGCACACAGACCCCTTTGGCTGCCCCAGTGCCTAGGAGCCAGAGGGGGGACATGCTGCTGCTTCCGGGATCCGCACGGAGCCACAGCAGGCAGGGAGCCTGCCTTAGCCCCGCTGCGCCGTCAACCGGACTTTTAATGGTCCGGTCAGCGGTACTGACCAGAGCCACCAGCGTCCCTTTTCAACCAGGCATTCAAGTGGAAAAACTGGACACCTGGCAACCCTATGCCTCATGGTTACAGAAGGTGTCAGGTCTAGTGGTTACAGAAGGAATCAGGAATAGGAACCCAGAGTTGAAGTCCGAGGCCAGATGCCAGACTTAAGGGACAGAGCCAAAGTCGGGAATGGGAGCCACCCACCTTGTCTCTCTGCACATAGTACAAGGCAGTGGAAAATCAGGCCCAGAGTGTTGAAGCTAGACTCTTGAAAAATGCCAGACAACAACAAGCAAAGACAGGCACAATATGAAATATCATCTGAATTTCATTGAGTGACACAGCAACAGAGTACAAGAACCCCCATGTGTGACTGCAGACTGTATAATCTACCAGAACTATTACATCTAGCAGGATCATTTGCAGTCACTTCCAGGTTAATATAATACTTTTTCCTTGAGTATCACCCATCCAAAAGAAAATGTGTTCTACACCAATTTTAGTGTCTCTTGCAGTCTAGAGCATTTCACATGTGAACTTCAAAAGGTGGGGTTTTTTTGGTTAGTATATTATTTCACAAAAAGGTATTAGAAAAACAAACATATCTGGGAACTAACAGATTATTGAGGTTTATTTTGTTTTAATTAATCTCTTTATGATTTTAATTCTCAATATTTTAATTTTTTTACAGTTTCTTTCCCATGTTTTTTTCAGCTCACTTCAGTTTACTCTTTAGGCTTATATATGTTGGGTTCAGATTCTGCCACTTCATGCCCACTCTATTCATTAAAGTGATTTAAAGTGTTTAAAAGCCTGCTACCTCCTGCTTTTGACCTTCTGTCAAGACCTCAAACCATGATGTACTCATATGCTGTCCTTTCTGTTCCTTTAGGGTGGAATTAATGTTTTTTTTAATTTTTTTTTTTTTACATCTAAGCTTTTGAATTCATACTGCTCTTAAATGCGTCATATTCACAGGCTTCACTCCTTTCCTCACCCCCATCTTAATAGAAATCCTCTTTCGCAATCGTGTTTACACATTGCTTGGTTATTGGAGCAGGTAATGTGGATTTTCTGTGAAATTCACAACAATGATCAGACATTCTGAACGTTCCTAGTGTAAAATTGTGCTAATTACATATGTGATCAGCTTTGCTCTCACATTTCTCCATTCTGTTGGGGAGACCCAGTGGTGATATATTAGACTGCCTTAGAAAGCACTTAAAATAATTGGTTGAAGGACTCTGCTTCTTTATCTTTCAGTGTATATGTTTTTGATTCTATAGGTCAGAGCCTAAGGTAACTGCATCTCTGACCCCTTCCTGGCCTCCTTGAGGGTGCCCTGCTCAGGTCTGAAGCTCTAGTCATCACCTTTCTAGGGCAGCAACCTGCATTCCTTTCTCTCCAGACTTGGGATTCAGGCTGCAATTCCTCGTGCAACTCACTGTGATGACCGTAGAAAGTCTGAGTTTAGTTTATCACCTGCCATCCTGTTCTCTCAGGGGCAATGACAGGGTTAGCCATTGACCAGCCAGCCTTCATAAAGGAAAGTATTTATTTAGAACAAAAGCATTACAGAGAATATGTATCCTAACACAATAGACAGCTTACGTGCATGCTTGCCAGGCAATACTTATCTAGAACATAGTTCGTAGGTCTCAAATTACTTCAAGCCCTTTCAACAGGGTCTGTCCCTCTTGGTCATGGTGTCATATCAATTTTTGGCCAAAGTGAGAGAGACCCCTCCTTTGTACCAGGGTGATCAGTTTACAGTTCTCCATTCTTTGTTTGAGGGGCCTCTTAAACCCGTGAAAATCAGAATATGCAATTTCCCTCTGGGGGTGATACTTCTCTGGACATTTTTACTTTTCTAGGGATTTATATTCTATCTCCTGATAGTTCATTCAGGGTGGATGACTTACCTCCATCACTGAATGGCTTGCCTTGTTTCAAGAAAGAAATTAGTCCCTTCAAACCTAATGTGCAGTCATGTAAGGAGAGAAGGGAAACTGAATCATAACTATTTTTCCACATAAATGAATCCAAAGTTTCCCACTTCTCCTGATTTCCACTGAAGTAAATTAAATAAAAGCTCAGTTTTTATTCAAGTCAATGGACATATGTAAATTTACATCAGCTGAGGACTGATCAGGCGCTGTGATTTTATTTTGTAGATTTAAAAAATGACAAATATGCATTACAAACTCAGTTACTAGGACACAAAAAAATCATGCAAAGTCTGGAAAATTCAAATGAAGGAAAAAAGACACAAGGCAAACTTAATGCCTGTGAACCTCCCAAACTACAGCCATATTCATTGCTAAAGTGCATAACCCATGCTAAGTGAAAATTAGATTACTGTGTGGGATGACATGACATAGGTCCAAAATTCATTCACCTGAAAGGACTCTTTTGTATCTTTGGTGTTACTAGATTTTTTTTTTACTAGTACCTGCAAGAATAATGATTTTAGTAATATTTTATCTCCATATAGTACCTTTCTTGCCAAAGGATACCATTTGATGCCATGTGACAATGCTGTGATGCAATGTGATGACTTGCACCAGAATGTTATCAATCAGTCCTACAACAGTGTTGTGAGGAGTAAGTTTGTCCTCCTGCATAAACTCGCAAAGCTGGAAGTCAAAGCCAGGCTATTGTACCAATACACTACTCTGTGATCTATTATTTTTATACTTCCAAAATATGCTTCCTTTGATACTTTTCATGACTTACGGTACTTTTATTTCTTACTATAAAGTAGTTTTTTTTATTTTATTTTTTTGAAATGCCGGTTGTGTAGATATTTAGGTAAATCCATCCACTCAGTGATGAATTATAAGGTCTGACAGATGGTGTTACAGTTCTTGGAAGCAAATGTTTGTTAAGAGTATTGTTTAGCATCAAGACAATCTAAGAGTGCAATTTGACGTTCAGCTGGTCAACGCATTGCAAAGACAATATAATTAAGTGTTCCAGAGGGCAAAAAGAATGGCAGGTAAATTGAAATAAGAAGCTATAAAGGCAGGTTATTTGAAGATCCTTAATCTGTAATGGGTAAAAAGGGCTTTGAGGAGACCACTAATATAGTCTCTAACACAAGTATAAATGGTTGATAGAATGAAACCATATTATTATTTGTAACATTGTCTCACTTTTCAGAAATTATAGCACTGGGGGCAGGTGTGACAATATAAAGATCACATTTACTACACTATATTAGGATAGTTATATATGCACGACTATAACCAGGTACTGTTGAATACCAAAACACTATGATTATTTAAGAAGCAATTAATTGCTATTGTATAAGAAAACAAGGGGTTTAAATGATGGATTAAATGGTTTTATCTCATTATCTTACTTTGCATATTTGTATGTATATCTATCCCCATTACTAACATTTCTCACTTTGCTATTATGTTATAGATATATGCTTGTTGGTACAGGCAAAATTAGGTTTGGAGTTGAATAACCAGGTGATAAAGTCTTGGATCCCTAATAATTCCACCTGTAAAAAGGGTGAGATCTTTTTGCAGGGACTTGTGTAATTCAGCAGGACAGGTGGGTTTTTTAAGGCTTCAGGACAGAATGGCATCTCTTTCTTATTCTTGGATCTTCAGGTCCGTGCCACGCTTGCTAGCTTTAATTTATAAACTGAGATAGTAGGAAGAATTAAAATTACGTATTAACTAGAGGTTAGCAACTAATTCACAATAACATATTGAGTAAACTTCATCTCCTTTTCTGTTTTGTGAATTTCCCACAGACCGATTTTACTTCCCCTGAAGTTATTTGTCATTCAGAAATTTAGAGTACAGAATGAAGCTGCCAGTCCTTTGAGAAAGGCATACTAGTGAGAGCATGTTACAGTAACGATCAGCACACTGTAAGGGCTACCAAATGACTTTTGGGTGAAATTCAAAGTGCTGCTTTTTATAGCTGGTTGGAGAAATTCTGACAGAATTCCATTAGACTATCTGATTTTATTGAATTCTAAATAAGTCATTAAATTGGGCTGATTTTGCCAGAATGTCATTTTGTAAGAAAACAATTTTTTAAAAATTGTCAAAATAGCCTGTTTTAACATTTTTTTTTTAAAATGAGTTGCTGTGTTAACCCCCGAGGCTGAGGGTCGGAAGGCATACTCACACAGTTTAATGGGACCAAGTCGGGGTGGAGGGGTGAATAATCTCCATCCAAGAATATTAAAGGAGCTGGCACATGAAATTACAAGCCCAAAAGCAAGGATTTTTTAATGAATCTGTAAACTCGGAGGTTCTACCCTATGACTAGAGAATGGCTAATCCAGTCCCTATTTTTTTAAGAAAGGGAAAAAGTTATCCAGAAAACTACAGGCCTGTTAGTTTGACCTCAATTGTCTGCAAGGTCTTGGAACAAATTTTGAAAGAAAGAGTAGTTAAGGACATGGAGGTGAATGGGATAAAATACAACATGGTTTTACAAAAGGTAGATGATGCCAGACCACTGATCTCCTTCTTTGAGAGAACAAATTTTTTTAGACCAATGAAATGCAATAATTCTAATCTACCTTGATTTCAGTAAGTCATTTGATAGAATTTCACATGGGAAATTCTTAATTAAATTGGAGAAGATGGGGATTAATATGAAAATTGAAAGGTGGATAAGGAATTGGTTAAAGGGAGATTACAACGGGTCATACTGAAAAGTGAACTGTCAGGCTGGAGGGAAGTTACTGGTGGAATTCCTCAGGGATCAGTTTTGGGACCAATCTTTTATTTAACATTTTTATTGCTGACCTTGGCAAAAAACTGAGTGTGTGCTAATAAAATTTGCAGATGACACAAATTGCAGATGATCCAATACAGTGGAGGACTAGAATATCATACAAGGAGGTCTGGATGACCTCGTAATTGGAGTAATAGAAATGAGATGAAATTAATAGTGCAAAGTGCACTTAGGGACTAACAAGAATTTTTGCTATAAGCTGGGGACTTACCAGTAGGAAGCGATGGAGGAGAAAGACCTGGGTATATTGGTCGACCACAGGATGACTATGAGCCATCAATGTAATGAAGCCGTAAAAAAAAAGGCTAGTGCAGTCCTAGGATGCATCAGGTGAGGTATTTCCAGTAGAGACAGGAAAGTGTTCATACCCTTATACAAGGCACTGGTGAGACCGATCTGGAATTCTGTGTGCAGTTCTGGTCTGCCATTTTTAAGAAACGTGAATTCAAACTGGAACAGGTGCAGAGAAGGACTACTAGGATGATCCAAGGAATGGAATACATACTTATGAGAGGAGACTCAAAGAGCTTGGCTTGTTTAGCCTAACCAAAAGAAGGCTGAAGGGAGATATGTATGTTCTCTATAAATACATCAGAGAGATAAATACCAGGGAGGGAGAGGAGTCACTTAAGTTAAGCACCAAAATGGACATAATATATAAACTGGCCATCAAGAAGTTTAAGCTTGAAATTAGGTGAAGGTTTCTAACCATCAGAGGAGTGAAGTTCTGGAACAGCCTTCCAAGGGGAGCAGTGGGGGCAAAAAACCTGACTTCAAGACCGAACTAGATACGTTTATGGAGGGGATGTGTGATGGGTTGGATCACAGAAACCCGCTTGGGGCTGCCAACTGATGTGCCAAGATTACTTCTGCCCCGCTTTCCCTGCCAATTTGGGACTCCAGAGCCCTGCCTGGTTGTGCCAGACACGCTTGCTGGCTACAAACACAGACCCAGGTCTGAACCACGTCCCACAAACTGCAGGCTTAACTGAAAGCAGTGTAAGAAGTGTTCCTGTCTGTAACCCTCAGATGCCCAACTCCCAAATAAATCCGTTTTACCCCGTATAAAGCTTATACAGGGTAAACTCATAAATTGTTCACCCTCTATAACACTGACAGAGAGAGATGCATGGCTGTTTGCCCTGCCCCCCAGGTATTAATACATACTCTGGGTTAATTAATAAGTAAAAAGTGATTTTATTGAATACAAAAAATAGGATTTAATTGGTTCCAAGTGATGACAGACAGAACTAAGTGAATTATCAAGCAAAATAAAATAGAAGACGCAAGTCTATGCCTAATACAGTAAGAAAACTGAATACAGATAAAACCTCTCCCTCAGAGGTGTTCCAGTAAGCTTCCTTTTACAGACTAGTCTCCTTCTAGTCTGAGTCCAGCAATCACTCACACCCCCTTGGTTACTGTCATTTGTTCCAGTTTCTTTCAGGTATCCTTTGGGGGTGGAGAGTCTCTCTTGAACCAGCTGAAGACAAAATGGAGGGGTCTCCCAGGGGTTTAAATAGACTTTCTCTTGTGGGTGGACACCCCTCCCTCCCCCTGTGTAGAATCCAGCTACAAGATGGAGTTTTGGAGTCACATGGGCAAGTCATGCATGACTGAGTTCCTTACCAGAGAAACCATATTCCTGGGAAAGCTCAGATGTGGATTGGCATCTCCAAGTTAATTGTTGGCTTAAGTGTTTCTTGATTGGGCACTTACTGAGAATAGTCTTTTCTCAGGAAGCTGACCAACTGCTTCACTGAGGCTATTTAAAATTAAACAAGTATACAGCTAATATTCATAACTTCGAGTACAAAAATGACACATGCATACAAATAGGAATAATATATTCAGTAGATCATAACCTTTACAGAGATATATTACATGGCATATGTAGCATAAGACATATTCCAGTTATGTCATATATACATTCATAAGCATATTCACATAAAGCAGCATGGGGTGCAATGTCACAGGATGGTATGATGGGACTGCCTACGATGGCATGTAGCCCATCGGCAGCTGCCAGTAGCAAAAATCCCCAATGGCTAGAGATGGGACACTAGATGGGGAAGGCTCGGAGTTGCATCTCCCAGGTCAGATTGGCAGAGGCCCTGGTGGGATTTTGCCTTCCTCTGCAGCATGGGGCACGGGTCACTTGCAGGTTTAAACTAGTGTAAATGATGATTTCTCTGTAACTTGAAGTCTTTAAATCATGATTTTAGGATTTCAGTAACTCAGCCAGAGGTTATGGGTCTCTTTCAGGAGTGGGTGGATGAGGTTGTTTGGCCTGCAACGTACAGGAGGTCAGACTAGATGATCACAATGGTCCTTTTTCCCCTTAAATGGTCTGTGGGGAGCTTCTTTCTGGTGATGAGTTTGGAGAGGTTGGGGTGGGAGGTTGTTTGAAGACCAGAAGAGGGGGTTCAGGAAAGATTTCTTTCAGGATGGGGTCCCCATCATGTATGGGTTGTAGCTGTTTGATGATACGGAATATGAGTTCCAGCATGCAGTCGATAGGATTTTATTTCAATATTGAAGCAGGTTCTCTTGAGGTATCTGGGTGGCCCATTCCATGATGTGATCTACTTCTCTGGTAGAGTGTCCTCTTTTTGAATGTGCTACGGTGTATATGCTGGACTTTGTCCTTGGATTATATTATGTGGTATCTGAGTGCCTGGCTGTAGATGACAAATTTCTTGGTGTGTTCGGGGTGGTTACTGGACCTATGAAGGTAGGTGTAGTGATCTGTGGGTTTCTTGTTGTCTGTAGGGTTCCATTGTTGAAGCCAATCGTGGTGTCCAGGAAGTTGATGGTAGTGTGGGAGTGCTCCAGAGAGAATTTAATGGCCAGGTGGTAATGGTTGAAGTTGTGGTGGAAATCTATGAAGGAGTTTAAGTTGTCTGTCCAGAGGATGCAAATGTCATTGATGTATCTCAGGTATATCATTGGTTTTGTGGTGCATTTGTCCAGAAATTCTTCTTCAGGATGGCTTATGAAGAGACTGGCATAGCAGAGAGCCATCTTAGTACCCATAGCTGTCCCCATGGTTTGAACAAAGTATTTGTTGTTGAATGTGAAATTATTATTGGCAAGGATGAAATGGATGAGTTTGGCAGTGTGTTTGGTGGTATACCTGAGGGTTATGCATAGTCTTGTATATATTTGAGGAAGGCAGCTATGCTGTCATAATGAAGGATGTTGGTGTATAAGGAGGTGACATCCATGGTGGTAAGGATGGTATTCTGAGGAAGGTTGTTTGTGGAGGAAGTCAGTTGTGTCCTGGAGGAAGCTGATCCTTTGTGTGGTGAGTGGTTTGAGGATGGTTTCCAGGAGTTGTGATATTTCTTCAGTATGAGTGCTGTAGCTAGATATGATGGGTTTGCCTAGTCTGTGTATCTTGTTTGTGTATCTGGGGAAGCATGTAGAAGATTTTTGGGTAGGTTTGTTGGGGATGAGTTTGTAGAGGTTCTCTCTGAGTTGCTTGGGGAAGGATTTGATGATATGGCATTTAAGGACTATGATTGCACTGGCTCACACTCAGGGATGCAAGGGGTAGTTTTCTTGTGGAAAGGGGCAAACTAATCCAGAGACTGGCACAATGGAGTCCATTTATATTACATTTTACACATGTACCTGTGATGATAAAACCATAAATACTTATTTAAAAGAAGTCACAAACTAAATGCTGGTTCAATTATTATTTATATTAAGGTTGTTGCTATGAGATTTCATTCTGTAAAGTCCTAATTTCCACTTTTAATGAATTTTAAGAACTGCATCCAATCATGCATTCCTTCATAATACTCTTGCGGACTGTGTTAACTCTCACATTCTCTAACTTTGGGTTGCTTCATTTCAGGTGATGATATTATAAAAGCCAGGTTGATAAGCTTTTTGGAACCTCTCTGGCCTACTTTGTTTCAAAGTTACATGGAGTTCCTCGCTTAACACTTGTTTTATCTAACACGGATAAGAACAGAGACTATCCATCAAGTTTTATATCTTTGTATTTTTACACAGACCCATAGCTGGTATGCTAATTACAAGCTTGCTGTATAAACATTTTATATTGCCATGCTTTTATACTGTATTATGAAAGAAGTGTATTTAATGTCCTTGTTATTTATGTTAAATGGTTAAGTTCTTTATGTGCAATGTTTGATTTTTGGCATGTTGTATTTTGTACCCAGCAGAGAAGGAGATAGACATAGACCGAGCGGGAGCTGATAGAAACACAGCTGTCTGTTGTGCTCGCTTTATTGTTCTGGCTGCAAAAGTAAAACTAATGTAAAAGTGAGGGTTTCCACTGGGGAAGAGGGAGTGCTCAAACATTTAAAGAGCCACCCTACTTAAAAAAAACTTTCTAAACACATATATATATTGTTGTTTACATGGCTAACATGAAACACTATATAAACCTAATGAAAAGATGTGGGTGGACTACTGCAGAATCTTAAATTTGCATGTGATTATTTTGCCCCAGAATAGCAACTCACTAACTAAACCACTTATAAGTTCAGGCACACAACTGATTTTCATGCTTTCTTGGGATAATGTGGTGATGATGGTGTGACAGTGACCTGAACAGCGGGAACAGTAAGTCATAAGGAAACAATTGGATCTGATAGGGAATCAACTGGATCTGGTATCAAAGTTTCTCCCAATTACTTGTTGAAATTAGGAATTGTAGCAGAAGGAGGTTCGATTGACTCCTGGGTAGTCACAGGCAGTGTGTTCCTGTGGACAAGCAAGAAATTGTCCAGTTTCTGCTGATAATTCAAAATAAACTTGTTAGCTTGTAATGCATGCTTAAATGTCTGTACAAAGTGTTCTAGTTCTCAGTTTGTAGCAGAATGGTATGGAGTTGAATATATGTGCTGAATTCCATTTGAAGCTAGGAACCTCTGAAATTCTTCAGAACAGAATAGAGGTCCATTGTCAGTCAACAACTGTAATGGTAAACCAAATTGGCTAAACAACATCAAAGCTGTGCACTGGTCTTAGTAGCTGTAGCAGAAGTCATTCTGAAAACTTCTGGCTATTTCAAATCAGCATCAACTGCAACCAAAACCATATAACCTTGTAAATGGTCCATCAAAGTCCATGTGAAAACCTGTCCAAGGAGCCTGAGGCCACAACCAAGGATTTAGTCAAACTGGGCAAGGATCATGATGAATTCGCTGGCAAGTAGTACAGTATTTCAGCTTCCTTTCAATGTCTTTGATCCTTGGTCACCATATGTGACTTCAGGCTATGGCCTTCTGTACAATGACAAAATGAAATTCGTGAAGAGCTTCCAAAACCTGAGATTGAAGTGATTTTTGGATTGATTGCACACATTCACTCATAAGATACAACCATGATTCACAGATAATTTATGTTGCTATGACACAAATTGGGCAAACGGGATTCTTTTGATCCAGCATTTTACCATGTAGTACCATTCCCTTCACAAGAGAAAGCACATCATGTTTAGTGATTTCTTTGTTGATATCTGTGCTAAAGATATCCATCAAACTGAGATAAAACACGTTGTCCAAAGTTTCTTTTGGTTGTTGGGAGTTTGGGCATGGCAGACACAACAGCCCATCAGCACTGCCTTGCTGAGTCTCTTTACGGACTTGAATAGTATAGGAATGAGTTGAAAGTATGAATGCCCATCATTACATACAAGCAGCAGCTAATGACAGAAATCCATGTTTCATTCCAAAAGTTGAAAGTAACAGGCAATGGTCCATCAGCAAGATAACATGTCTACCATGCAGATAGGTATGGAAGATAATGTTGAGAATTTCTCGCTCTATTTGTGTATAGTTCTTCTCAGGAGTAGTGAGTATTTGTGATGCAAAGGCAATTGATTTCTCTATGCCATTAGGAAAGATGGGGGGAGGGGAAATGCACCGACTCGATATGGTGAAGCATGACAAACCAATTGTAATGGTAGTGAGACATCACAGTGTGTAATAAATTTGGCTGATGTCAACAGTTTTTCTTTTCTTAAATGCACACTCACACTGTTTAGTCCATTTCCATTTTTTTATTTGCTTGTAAGAGTTTATGTAAAGGTGCTAATTCTGCTGCCAAATTAGGCAAAGATTTACTGTAGTAGTTATGCAGTCCTAAGAATGAATGTAATTGTGACACGTTCTCTGGCAATGATGCTGCAAGAACTGCTTTGTTTTTCTCTGGTGATTTCCTTGAGCCCCTGGCACCAATTAAAGGTTTGAAAAACTCACATTTGTCTCGACATACTCTCAGTCCGCGGTCTTCCAAATGTTACAAAACAGCATCCAAATTTTAATGATGATTCTCTTGATCCTTTCCTGTCCAAGGATGTCATCCAAATAGCATTGAAGTCCATTCAGTCCCTTCAGGATCTCATCCATGGTTTCCTGAAACAGGGCAGGTGCTGAAGTGATATCAGAAGGCAGCCTGTTGTAGCAAAATAGGCCTTTTTGCATGTTGATTGTGATATATTTGTGAGATGCCAGATCATTCTCCATTTGTAGGTATGCACTAGGCAAAACCAATGTACTGAAATGCTGCTCTCCACTAACCGTACCAAACTGATCTTCCATATGAGGTAGTGGATCCTGGTCTGCAAATAGCACTAGATTCAGCATCACTTTGAAATCTCCACAAATTCAGACTGAGCCATCTTTCCTGATCACTGGGTATGATGGGTGTAGCCCACTCACTCTGTGAAACCAGTGACAAATTCCAATATTCACTAAATGGTCCAAATCAGCTCCCACCAGAGGCTTCAGAGCATAAGGCACAACTCTGGGCTTGTAATATTTTGGCTGCCTGTCAGATTTAACAGCGAGATTCACTGACACATTGCTCATCGCTCCAAGGACTTTTTGAAAAGCTTTGGAGTGTCTGTTCCGTATTTTTTGGAGATTTCAAGGTGCTTTCGAGTTCATCTTGAGCTTCTCAAGCCAATATCTGCCAAATGATGGTGGATACTTTCCTTCAATCACATACAAGTGCAAAGCAACTGTTTGTCCATCCAGTTGAACTTTCACCTGGAGTATCGCTTTTGAGACGAACGTTTCTCCAGTATAAGTTTTCAAAGCCATGGATGTTTCTTCCAAAGGAACTTGTGACAAAGTCTGGTGACAGGTAGATGCAGAAATCAATGAGGTGCCAGCTTTGGTATCAAGTTCCATTCTTTTAGGGACTCTCTTGATCAAGCTTTTAGGGTCTCCAGCTTCTGATAACATGCTAAGTCTTGGTCACTGTCATTGGAGCTCTTGGGTATGGTGTTTTTTTTTTCTTCTTATGAATTCCCAACTTCTGTCCTTTTTTTTTAGGTTCAATCTTCATAGGTGTCTTCTCAGATGGATGTTACCATAGGTTGCTGATTGTTGAACTGAGTGACCGGCAATGGTTATATGTCCTTTCTTCTGGCACTTTTTCCTGCAAATGACCTGACATGCCAAGCAGTCCTTCTCAAGGTGAACTTTTCCTCCTTTCTTACAGTATTATTTGCTCTTCTTCTGGCAGAGGCAGCAGTGGACACTTGTGGGATAGAAATCCTCTGTCACCAAATGTTATATTTGGACCCAGAAGAGAAGGTAATATTCAGAGGGAGCTGAAAGAAACACCGCTGTCTGCTTGCTTTATTTCTCTAGCTGCAAAACTGAATCTAACAGGAAAGCGAGGCTTTGCATTGAGGAGGTGGGGTGCTCAAACATTTAAAGGGATAAGACATCCCAGGAACTGGTGTAAATTGGCATAGCTCCATTGATGTAAATGGAGCAATGCCATTTACATCAACTGAGCATCTGGTTCTTAGTCTCTAATGATGCTAAATTGTATCAAAGAAAAAAATCTTTTTGGGGGGGGGGGGGGGAAGTGTGTCATCATAAGGTGTCTATGGAGAGCCAGCACCAAGCAATGACTAACATGACAGGCCCTGGCACATTTAATTTCTTAAAAATGAATGAGTTTGATTAGGAATTGCCAGTTTAGAAAATAAGAAAAAGGAGGAGGAAAAGAAATTAACTGATAACTGTGCCCTGAGCATTTCCTCTCTACCAGGGCATCGGAGGGACAGGGAGAGAATCAGTGGGATTATAGCCAGAGACTCCTGGTTTTTAATCCCTTTGCTATCATGGATTCATTGTTGACCTTGGGTGAACCACTCAGCTCTGTGTGTTTCAGTATTATTATTTCATGCTGCCCTATGAACTTGAAACAGTCTCCACATAAAAATATCCCAAGCACCATTTCTTTACTTCTCCTCCGAGTTGCAAAACTCACTTCTCCTGGCATGCACTGTATGTCTATAGAACAATTGCCTATTTATGCTGTTTTTCATTCTATGCTGCTATACCAGCTCATGCCCACAAACTGGAAGAGGGGTTTTGCTACATGTTAGTCACATCCTACTATAAAGTGCCATGTATGCTGATGGCTCATAAAATTAATAAGAGTTAGAGCTGTTTAGGAAACGTGTTTCCTATCCCTTGACAATTTTTAAGTTTTCAAAAAATTGTCCTGTCTTAAATCAGGACAGAAATTTAAAATTTTGAAAATATTTGCAAACCAGAATCTGAATTTGGGGGGGGGGGGATTGGATGACTGAAGTTTTTTGTTTTGATAATTTCAGAATGTTTTGATTTTGACCCTTTTTATTTTTTTACATTTGTTTACCTTAAATTAACTTACATTTTGAAACTGTCTTTTCAAATTGAAAACCTAAACCTTTTCATTTGGAAAATGTTGAACTAGGATGTTTCAACAATTTTAAAACATTTTTCCCCCTGTTTTGGAATAGGAAATTTGACAAAACTGACCTTTTCCTGCAAACAGTTTTTGGTTTCTAAAAAATGTTTCATCAATAAATTCTCACCTGCATTAATAATTGTAATAATATAAATGCACATATTAGGAAACACAGATTTTGCATCTGACTATATTCATACTTCATAGATTTTAAGGTTGTAGTAGACCATTATGGTCTAGTTTGACCTCTTGCATAACACAAGGCATTGAATTTCATCCAGTAATTTCTGCATCAAGTCCTTAACTTCTGGTTGAGCTAGAACATCTCTTTACCTATTAAGATGACAAACTTTTGTTTTTTTGTATTCAAACTTTTTCAGAATGAAAAAGGCATTCATATTCTGCTACACAACGTAAAGTATGATAAGCAATTTACCATACAGAAATATGATTCTTGAGCAGTGTAACATTCTGAAATGTGAGGACCCAAAATAATATCTGCTTTGAGTAGATATCCACTCAAGTATAGGAGGATATTTAGAGTTAGTTTCTGACAGTTCAGATATATGAATAATTCATTACTTGAACAGCATCTCCAGTAACACATCAATAAACTGAAAAAGGTTTGTTTTAAGTTTCCCTTAAACATTCTTGGAAATCATTTCTTGTTTTTCACAACTGAAAATGTCTGATTTGTTTTCAGTTACAAAAATAAAAGTTCTGATACAAATCATATACCTGTAATTTTTTGTATCTTGATGCAGAAGTCTTGGAGAAATATGTTTGTAGTATAAGTGTATATTTTACATTTTCAAACAAGCACATTAATGCAAATTCTTTGAAGACTGGAGAAATCCTATATTTAATAATAAACAAATCTCCTAGGATTCAGACGTCAGTAACTTGATCAGCATCTTTTTAAAGCCTATTAGCTTTAATGGAAAGGAAAATATGTGCTGAGTAAGCATCTGAAATGAAAAAGATAAAAATGTTAATTCAATATGCAGAATAAGTAAAAATTAAGATTAGAAGCAAGAGTTTGATCTACTTTGGTCCCTTCGGAAAAAGAATATTAGTAACAACTTTCATTCAACCCAAACGAGTTTCTTAATATTTTATATACATATAGACCTAATTCCTCTTCCTGTGTCAATCACAACTTCTTAAGGAAATTTCCCCTGCAGGCAGTGGAGCAGCAATGGACCCATGTCCTGGCTGCTCCTGCGTTCCTAAGATTTTGGTAAATCTTGATAATTCTGTGAAAAGTCAGTTAGGGTTGCCAATTTTGGATGGATGTATTCCTGGAGGTATTATCATATGACCTAATCTTTAAAGATTAATATTTAAATTCCTGGAGAGTCCAGGACAATCCTGGAGGGTTGACAACCCTAGAGTCAATGGCTTATGGCTCTTTAGAGACCTGTCCTCGATCCTTCCCACCAAGTTTCACTTTGTTATTCTGCTCAAGGAGGCGTTGTTTCATTAGCAATGGGGGATGTGACAACAGGCAGAGTTGTAGGAAAGAGATCTTTATTGAGCATGTAGAAAGGCCACTGTTACATGCTGAGCAGCCAGTGTTTGTCTGGTAGAAGCCTGATCCGGGTTGCTTTCATGAGTCCCTGGTGTCGCACTAAACTAGGTCCCTCCTGAATCATAGATTCATAGAATGTCAGGGTTGGAAGGGACCTCAGGAGGTCATCTAGTTCAACCCCCTGCTCAAAGCAGGACCAATCCCCAGACAGATTTTTGCCCCAGATCCCTAAATGGCCCCCTCAAGGATTGAATTTACAACCCTGGGTTTAGCAGGCCAATGCTCAAACCACTGAGCTATGCCTCCCCCCTGAAATCTAACCCTTTTCTCCAATTTCACTCATCATACTGCAAGCGCCCCATAATTGAGTTCAGTGGCACACAGAGGCTGCAAAATCCCTATTCTGATTCTCCATATGCTGCTGCTGTCCCCATGTAGCAGGACCATACACGTTCCATGACATCTGTAGATCTGGAGCTTCACAGGAAAAAGGGGTTTTAAAAGCAACTGACAATATTGTTACCCTGTTAGGCACTGGCCTATGTAAAAGACTATGTTGAGTTGCACAGTACTGAGAGGGAGGAATTGGGCCTCAAGCAGCCTGGAGCTGCCCCCAGTGCAGAGGAATGTGCAACAATCTACCCATGCATCTGGCAATTTGCCATGCTTTGTGCGTGTGTAGTGGGAGAGAGGGCATGAACATAAATCCACCTTCTTCCCAAACCATTCCTTTGCCATGTGCACACTAGAGGAATTTGCCATGGTAGCCATCTCAGAGTCGTCCTAGCATGTCTGTAACTCACCACATGGCCACCCACAAAACTGCCCTAAGGGATGGATGGTTGTTACAACCATCATTTTGATTACACTTGCTTCAAGAGAGGCTAACCACAGGACTTGGTTGGTTAGTTGTTTATTTCTCAGGCTGTGGGTTGGACAGTGTAGAGGACACTGAATGTATTATGCCCCTCTGTATCCCTTATCCTGAGCGAAATCTGGCATGTTACAGGATAATGACTGTGAGAGGCAGGTGTCTGTTTTTGCCATCCAGCCATCATGTTATAGGTTATCAAGGGGGTCTTTTCTATCCTGCTTTCCTTGGGTAAAAGTCAAAGAATATTTGTACAAGGAAGTTGGTAGGCCTTTTGAAGCAGATGTACATACCACTTTAGAGAGCATTGATCACTGTTTGAGAGAGCAGGACTGGATTTGTTAGAAAACGGATCTCGTTGTTCCACTTGAATTTGTACCATTTGATGTTTTCTGTTATTCAGAGATGCTTCATCTCAATGGTGTCTGACTTCTTTTCAATCTTGACGTTGAGGGCCCATGTTGCAGTCCAATAGGTAGGAATACTGGATTTTGCTCCAAAAATCCAGAGCGAGTGTACATGTACGTCAATGGTGTAATAGTCCCACATGTGTTAATAGTACTCCCACAGTGCAGCAGCTACTCCTGCAGTACTCAGGTGGACTATCCGTTCTACCTTCTGCACTCCACTGCATAGGGTCAAGTTGCCTGGAAGCCATTTATCCACTAACAATAACTGATCAGCTGTGTGCTGTTTTCCCAGTGGCCATCACCATCTATTTCTGTGACGGAAGATATTCCCCTACATCTTTGCAGCTGCCTCAAATGACTGTATGCTGCTTTTCAAACGCTCCAGCAGAAATCTTTTTTGCTGAGCAAGAATGGATCATTCACTTCAGGACTTGAGGAATTTCTAGAGAACTTTGGAATTCCTTCCACAATTTCCCTGGGCTCCCAGAAGACCTTTTTGAAATTTCCCAGAAACAGCATGGTAACTGCAGCTGGACAATTGCTAACTTATAATGGTGCTAGCCAGTGTGCTGCCTACTAGCAGTTTAATTTTCTAGTCTAGACAAGTCTTCTGTCGTGAGTAGAGTGGCTAATGTCTCAGGAGATGTTTGCTTTGAGCAGTTGTGTGTCCAGTTTTTCAGTCCCTTGGGGAAGGTAGCTTCTTTGTGTCCTCCTCCTTGCTAATGCACTAATGTCCTGGCCCACCATAAATTTGTGCATAGTGTGCATACAAACTCAGTCCAAATTGTTACTGTGCAATCTATTATATTAAGAAATCATCACTTTATCAGACACCTTTGAATCCATTAGTGACATGAAAATTCACAGCAGCCAGCCTGATAGGAGAGGTTCCTGAGTCCTTCATCTCTGAGATTAGAGCTTGTTAGAGAGCAGAATTACCATGCTCTGGTAAATCCTGACATTTCAAAACTTGTTTTCATTCTGAATTGAATGAAAAGCCAAAAATTTAAACATCCCCCAAGTGAAAATTCCCCAAAAATTTGATGCTGAACTATTGAACTGCTTCATTTTGATAATATTGAAACATTTCATTTCAGCAAGGGTTTTTTCATTTTCCTGTCATAATATATTAAAATATATAAATATAAATTAATTATTAAATTAATTGAAATGGAAAAATTGAAATGAGATATTTTTATCTTATCAAAATAAAACTTAAACATTCTCAAAACAACAAGAAGCTACATGATTCCTTTCAACCTTTTCACATTGAAAATTTCATCAAACTCTACACATTCCTATGAAACGTGTTGATTTAGAGAGCTGCAAAACTATTCCACTGAGAATTTTCCAGCCAATGTTGTTTAAGATGTTTAACAAAACTGACAGCACTGGCAAATTCTTTTTAATTTGTGATGTTGTCTTTATTTAGTTAACTTTTCCCTAAATAATTAATACATTTACCTCAATCCTGCCAGTCTCCTAAGGTCTGTTACCTTACAGCAACTGTTCCTGGGCTCCACAAGAATATGTTACCAATACCGCTATGCATTACCATCAAATGACAAGGTATAACCTCTCAATAGATGAGGCCATAAAATGAATAAGACTGCAGAACTTTCTTGTCCTCAATGGTATCAACAAGGTTGTATTTAACCGTAATCTTCTCATTACAGTTAGTTGATAAGTAACAAGAATATGTGGCTGGACACTCATTAATAAAAACAGTAAAAAACAACTCTGCATACACAGAGACTGCAACAAGCTGTGCACTTAAGAACCACAGAAAATCATTTATCCTTGAAGGTGTATTTTTACCTTTCTAGACTTTTATTTTTGTATGTTTTCCAGTAGGGTTTTCTCTCTTCTCTCAAGAAATTACCCATTTTATTTATTTTCCATGTATTTATTTATTTTATTTATTTTTTTAACAGATGTTGCAGATAAGTATTGAGTTCTGCTTAAATAGTTACAATGTTGCCTGTAAGACCTGACAATGAGAGTGACTAGTTTTTATCCTATGAAATCAAGAGCCCGGATTGTATTAAGTCTTCTGTGACAAGCATAAGGAGGAAAAAATAATATTTTTAGAGAAGGGGAGATGGAGCCTTTGCCATTGTTTGCATTTTTATAATGTACACATTTTAACAAATTGCTCAAAGTGTTGGATTTAAAATAAAAAGTTATATGACATAATGCAATTTGAACTGGATCCAAATCCCATTGAACTCAGTGTGTGCCTTGTCATTGCTTTCAGTGGAAGTTGGACCAGGCCCTATCAGGCTTCTGCAAACAGGAAAATTGCACTGGAATACAGATAGCAATGCTGACACATTTGGAGCCAAGATGTTTTGCATGTCAATAAATGAAATTCAGCCAGAACCATGTCTGTAAATATTTTCCTTTCTATCTATTTATTGGACAGACTATAACTCTGAAACCTTGTTCCATGATTTTGTTAGCTTGAGTTCACCCTAGGTTTGTCATCGGAAGAGAGTGGGGAAACAAAGGGTGATGAATACTTTTGTAACCATCACAGTTTCATCCTTTGTTCTATTATTATTGTTGTTATTTGTAGTACAGTGGGAGCCCTATTCTGCTAGGATGTATATAAATGCATATGGGAAGAGTCACTGCCCTGAAGAGCTGACTATCTAACTAGACAAGACAAGCAAAGTGTGGGAAGCGCAAAAGCAAGAGATTAAGGGATTTGCTCTAGGTCACACAGCAGGTCACTGGCAGAGGTGGGAACAGAATCCAGATCTTTTAGCACTTCCGTCCAGTGCCCTATCCACCAGCCCACACTGTCACTATGCTGGAGAAGCGCCTCACTGAGGAGCTGACCATTATTTCTTCCCTGAATATAATGGGACCGTGTAGGACCTGTGAAGGTTACACCTTTAGTCTCCCCATTTTGGCAGTGATAATGCCTGCTGGATTTTTTTGTCTCTTCTCTGTTGGTGGCCGTTGTATGGGAGAGGACTGGGGATATGTGAACCTGTTTGGATAGATTAATAATTCTCTGGAACTCAAACCAGATCCTTTTTAGGGGGGTCTGGAATATTTCAAAAAAGTGTGTTTTCATGACAGAAGCTGTATATCCTTTTCTAATCCACAGCTGAGAATTCTCCTTTAAGGAGAATCTTTAGTCCATCACAGCCACATAAGGCTTGGCAATGCACATGAAGTAGAGCTGAGGTTTCAGGAAATAAGGGTTGCAGGACCTGCAGGAACCCAGATCAGGTGCAGAGACCTATGCCGCCTTTGGTTCTCATGGCACCCAGCACAATAGCATCAAGCAACACAGGGTACAACCTCACTGAGTTTGCCTCTCCCTCTTCACAGCTTCCTCCATCAGAGGAGGGATAACCCACAGTTCTCAAAGTTGGTGGTGTTAGTTTAGTGGTACTCAACCTTTTTTCATGTGCAGACCCCTAAAACATTTCAAATGGAGGTGCCAGACCCCTTTGTAAATCTTAGACATGGTCTGCGGATCCCCAGAGGTCTGCAGACCACAGGATGAAAACCACTGTGCTAACTGGAGGGTGGGGAGGTCTCTCAATAGATAGTCTCAGGGGGAAGCTGTGTTAGTCTGTATCTACAAAAACAACAAGGAGTCTGGTGGCACCTTAAAGACTAACAGATATATTTGGGCACAAGCTTTCGTGGGTAAAAACCTCACTTCTTCGGATGTTTCTCAATAGATACTATCTCTTTTCAACCAGATATTTCAAACTCAGCAGATTACAGGTGAAAAATGCAAGCTTCTGCGTAGCTTATTTAGTGGTTTTCTGCTGCATTTTTTGCTATTACTATTGCATGTCTCCATTTCTTGTCTGAATAAAAAAGGAAAGGAAAGGTTGGACTTTCAAGGAAATAAATTCTCTCCCTCCCCTTCCCCTTTTGCAATGTTTCCCAGCCTTTTAGTGCTTCTTATTAAGTGGAATGCTTTGGAATTAACTACGAAACAATGTGCACATTAGTTTAACTAGAGAGATCCCAATAAATGTAAACCACAGAGAGAGCTTCAAGGAAGCGTTCAGTACGTTGCAAAATCAGGCCGATCCTGCAAAGTGCTTCAGCATGTGCCTAACTTTAAAGCATATGAGTAATCCTGCTATCTTCATTTGACTTTGTGCAGCTCCATGATGGGGCAACGTTTCAATGCACATGGCCTGATTGTGCAGTCCTTATTCAAGCAAAACTTCCATGGTAATCAACTGGAGCTTTGCAAGGGTTGTAGAGCTGGGTGCCTGAGTTGTGCCAGTAAGATTTAAATTTGCATACACAAATGTGGCAATTGCACATACAAAACCCATGATTATGTACAGTTACCTAATTTGCATATATAAATATGGGTTCGGCAGCTATCACATCAGCATACGCCTTAGAAAATTTGGCCCTGAGTATTTGGAATTCAGGAGAATTAAATAACGAGTTTTTTGGTTTTTTGGTTTTTTTTTTTAAAAAAGACCCTGTTGTTTTCCCCTGTAATTCTGTTTGCTTACTTGTATGGTTGCCATGTCTGATGGTTCCCTCTGGCACTTTGTCAGAAGAGCATGTGAATATGGCCAGTATGATTTCAATGTGTGTTGGGTTCAGAAAATAACAGCACATGAGTTTTGCCACATAGCATTTACAAAGAAAGCATTTGAACATTGATTTGGGACTCAAAATTGCAGAAAAACGCTGAGCTTGGATATCTGTTCCAATACGTTGGCCAGTCATGCTTCCAGCTGGTTAAAGGAAGGCCAACCTCAAAGCATAAATAGTGCTTAGAAGAGGTTGAACAGTTTGATATCACTTGAGTTTGAAAGAAATAGCTTCTTGTCTCAACCTTTCAATGCACTACATGTAGAAAAATTGAAAAGGTGTGATATAATTTGCAGGTATAATTTTTAAAAACAAGGGTTTAACAGAATATCCTGTATCACTTATGATAGACAACCATACTAATGGTTGTTATACTTTTCCTCCTTTCATCAGGGATTTCTACTAGAAAAGAAAGGGAAAGAGCTGCTCTTAACCAGATGCAAGTACTTGCCTGTCTCAAGAAAGGATTTTTCAATGCCTGGCCTTTAGTAAAAATGTTTCAAGTTACAAAATTGTCAGATGATTTTACGTTTATCTTATTTTTCTCTCATCTTTCAGTGAACCCAGTTCCCTTCACCGTGTAAAATTGTCAGTGTCATGGATTATGTCAGCTTTAACCTTTGTCATGCAACTTCGGTTATAGCCTTTCATGAATGGAATTAAAAATAAAGAGGGAAGCTCCTATGCTTGTGATCGGTTCCCCAGTTTTAATACTTGCCAGAGCTAATGCTATTGTGCTATATGTTGTCCTTATTTTCTCAATATCTATCTCATTTTCCCCCAATAAAAGACACTTTCTATCAAAAAAAGTGAATTTGTTAATTCTGGTTTGAAATAATGGAATTCCTGAAGTTGGTCTTTTCTAGTCTATTTAATGGCTGCAGATGCCAAGCTAGATCATCATCCAATATAAACTGTTGTAACTCAGTTGATTTCACTAGAGCTACACAGCTCAGAAGAGGAAATTGTCCCATAGTATTGGGGATCTAAAATTTTGACTTGTGCTAGAGAAAATGTCTTGCCCCGCAGACTTAATTACATTAATAACATCGATCCCTGTAACAAAGATAGTCTACTTGCATGATGGAGGAATGCTAAGGCTACATGATTGTAAAATGCAGGGGCATTGATGCTCATTATAAGTTTTTGTTATTATCAGGATGTTGCCATGATAAACTTAAATAAATTAAATAAATAAATAAATTAATGGAGATATCCTGTCTCCTAGAACTGGAAGGGACCTTGAAAGATCATCAAGTCCAGCCCCCTGCCTTCACTAGCAGGACCAAGTACTGATTTTGCCCCAGATCCCTAAGTGGCCCCCTCAAGGATTGAACTCACAACCCTGAGTTTAGCAGGCCAATGCTCAAACCACTGAGCTATCCTTCCCCCCTTTTACAGAGGCACCATTTTAAGTGTTCTCTACGGCCTGGTCTACACTACGACTTTAATTCGGATTTAGCTGCGTTAATCCGAATTAATCCTTAACCCGTCCACACAACGGAGCCAGTTACTTCGAATTAAAGGGCGCTTAAAATCGATTTCTGTACTCCACCCCGACGAGCGGAGTAGCACCAAAATCGATTTTGTAAATTCGAATTAGGGGTAGTGTGGCCGCACACCACCGAATTAATGTGGTTAAAATTAATGGGGTAGTGTGGCCGCACACCACCGAATTAATGTGGTTAAAAACCGAATTAATGTGCTTAGTGTGGCCGCGCACAATCGAATTTATACAATCTGTTTCCCAAATTCGAATTATCTAAATTCGAATTAATCTCGTAGTGTAGACGTACCCTACCTTTTTAACTACCATTGATAAATGTCTGTAGTTCTCCGGAACAGTATTTTAGATAGGGAGAACTGTATTTTTTTAATGACATGTTTATTGCTTCAGATGTTAGGACTACACCCTTTGGCAGGGGTTGTAAACCGCCAAGGAGCGTACAAAGGTATAACGAGATCAAATGTCTGGAAGCAGAAATTAGAAAAATTCAGTTTGGAAATAAGGTGCAAATTTTAAGTGTGGGTAATTAGCCATTTGAACAATTTATTGAGGGTCGTGGTGGATTTTCCATCATTGGCAATTTTAAAATAAAGATTAGATCTTTTTCTAAAAGATGTGCTGTAGTTCAAAAAGGAATTAATATAGGGAAATTTTATGGCCCATGTTATGCAGGTCACACATGATGATCATAGCAGTCCCTTCTGGCCCTCAAATCTATGAATCAACATTGTACTAAGTGCTTTTACCTATGTTGTAATGGATTAGAATTCTTAATTTTGTTAAATTGCATCAGAGCCACTAGTATGTCTCTTACGGCTGACAACAATACCCCAAAGTCTGCCTAATTGAGACTTTCCTCAAATTGTATTTTATTTAATGGAATATCTTTCTTGATACAGAACAACAAATGCAGTTGTTTTTGAAAGTACACCAGTCTTTTTATTAATATGGGTTTTAACAGTAATTAAGCATTATGAAAGAACTCGAGCTGCACAAAGGTTTAATCTCCATTTTCAGATTATTTAAACTGAGAAATATTTGATGTTAAATTAGTTCCATCTCCATTTTCCTGCAGATTAACTGTGGTTTTGTGCAAGGCTGTGAATAAAGAGAAGGACTGAGGATTAGGTAGAGCAGTGAGTCAGTGCACTCTCTTTCAGCTTTAGAAAAGCTGCACTCAAATGCTGCAATATTTCACATGTGAAAATGATTGTAGGGCCAGCTCTTCAGCTGGTGTAAATCAGCATAGGTCTATTGGCTTCAATCCTCAGGTGAAGTTGATGAAATTACGCTGTTACTATTTTGTAGTTTTCACCCGTGCAAGGATTTGCAACTACCTGGCATGATATAAATGGCTATACAGAATGCAACACAATGGAGAATAGGCCATATTCTTTGTTTGCTTTTTCCACATGTGTGAGTGATGATGAGTATAATGTGACTGTGTCATAGTGGCGGTTCTTGAGTCTAATACTAAAAAGCATAATGAGATCCAATAGTTGGAACTAGAAACAGGGTGCAGTTTTTTAAATATATATTTTGATACCCCATTACACATTCTGCCTCATGTAAAGTGGTATAGACTTCAATATCATCCCCAACATATTTGGCCTAATATTGCTCTCACAAGTCTGTGGAGTTAGATAAGTGTCCATCTGGTGTAAGTGAGAGGAGAATTCGGATCAGTTTCTAAGAAAGGCATGATGACAAGCAATGGCTGGAAGTTAAAGCCAGACAAATTCAAATTAGAATAAGGTACATTTTTTTAACCGTGAGGGTAGTTAACTGTTGGAACAACTTACCTAAAGGATGAGTAAATTCTCCATCATTTGAAGTCTTCAAGGGTATGTCTACACAGTCTGCAGCAGCAAGCCTTTGAGCCCGGATTGACAGACTCGGGCTTGCAGAATTCATGCTACCACAGTAAAAACAAAGCTTATGGCTTGGGCCCTGAAGCGTGAGGGGGGAAGGGGCTTTTCAGCTCAAGCTCTAGCCTGAGCAGCAACTTGAAAGCACTGCCTACACAGCTATATTTAGCATGATAGTGCGAGCCCCGTAAACCTGAGTCTATTGACCGGAGATTGGAGCCTTTTTATGTGCATGTGTACCCTAAGTGGCTGTGTAATGTTCTGAAAGAGATGCTATCACTCAAACAGAAGTTCTGGGCTTGATGGAGAAATTATCGGGTAAGGTTCTTTGCCCTGTGTTTTGCAGGTGGTCAGACTAGATGATCATATCAATTCCTTCGACCTTGAAATCTACCAAATAACTTCACTGACATAAATAGCACTGGTTAGTACATGAGACTATTCAAGTGAGTAAAGTTATTCACATGCTCAGGTGTTTGCAGGATCAAGGGATAGGCACTCATTTTGAAGTCTACTATCTTAACTGTAGGCAGACATATTAAAATATTGTTGATCATATTTATAACGGTCAGACAGGAAAATGGGACAAATTGGAAACCTACCTTAAAATTACCATTTAGTGAGTGGATTCATAAAATCAGCTTAATATGTAAGTATGAAAAAAGCAGCAGAAACAAAACAGCACTAAAATCCCTTTCACTCAAACCAGAAAATCTCTATCAGATAATGTACATAAGTATATCTAAGCAAATATATAACACATTTAATACTTTTACACCAGTATTGCTTGTTCTTCTCAGAGAAGGCTTCATCACCCTTGAGTACCTCTTGTGTTTTGTCTCATGTAATGGGTATTTGCAGGAGTTGCATTAATTTAATTACTTTGAGCCCAGAGCGTGCTATTGGTTTTTAAGCTTGAAATTGCAGAGGTGGAGAAAAGGGCAACCAGGGAAGGAGTCAGAGTGGACAGTAACAGATGAAACATGGGGAAATGGTCAGAAATCCAGTCAAGGAAAACTAACTTAGCTCCTTTGTTTTCTATGGGCTGGTAGGGGTAAGGAGTGAGAAGGAGGCTACAGTAATCAAAATGGGAGATGATGTGGGTCTGGATTAAAAATGTTATTGTGTGTACAAAGATAAAAGTCTTGGTCTTTCAAATATCATAAAGGAAGTAGTGGTAAGATTTGGATATAGCCTGGATATATTGGTTGAAATAAAGGAATGAAAGACAACTTTAGGTTGTGGGGTTGGGCAACAGAAAGGATAGTGATCTTCTTAATGGAGAAAGCAAGGGCATGGAGAAGAAATTAATGGAAGAATAAGGGGCCTGATTCTCCATTGCCCTGCATCTTGTGTATCCAATTAGAATAGTGCAAAGTGGGTGTATAATGCTACCAAATGGAACGGTACTGGTAAAAATGACTACACAAAGTGCAGTACAATGGAAAATTGGGCGCTAGTAATGGCTCACATTAAGGAGCAGGAGGAGATATCCAGAGGGACAGTGGGAGTTGTGGGACAGGATAGAAGTAAACAGTCAGTAGTGCAGGCTAGATTGAAGTCATCAGCATGGAGATAGCAGCTACACTTTATAAGTGGATGAATTGGGACTGGGTGTGAGGGGAGAACCAGAGGTAGCCAAGGATAGAGATCTCTGGAACCTCAGCCTAAAGAGTGAATGGGTGAGGGCCTGCCACAGATGATCCTGGAGAAGTGGAAGTACTGTAGAAGTAGATAATACCATGAAAGCCTAGTAAGGGCAGAAGAGTATAATCACAAGTATCAAAAGCAGCATAGAGATCAAGGGGTGAGAATGGATTAAAGGTCCCAAGATTTGGCCAGGAAGAGGTTGTGACCTGTACGTATCCCATTTCTTATATTGTTTTGACCCCAGCGTAGGGAGAGGGATGGAGAATTTCAGGATCAAGACGCTTTCCTTCACCTGAAGATATATAGTTGTCACAGATACACTAAGGGAAATTAAAGGCCTTATTCAGTACTACAGGATTGATTACTTCTAAGGCTACTGTTTTATACAATGCCTTTAGGGACCAATTTGCTCCCATGACGTCAGTAGCAAAGCTCAGATTGGCTTCAATGGGAGAAAGTGTAGGCCCTTATTGTATGCCCCTTAAGCTGTAATTTTCCACTAACAACTAGTGCCTGTAATATATTTAACAAATACATATTTCCTTCAGAGAAACATAGGTGGGAGAGGAAAGCTGTTTATGTGGGCGACTGCAATGTTTAACTGCAAACATGTACTGAACTATCAATTATCTACGCGTGGTCAGATATTATAGCATGTACCAAATAGACAATCTGAGTGGAGAAAATTAATCAGATGTATATTAACATCACTGATTCTTGCTCTTCATTGAAATCCTGCAGACAGTAAACACAGGCACTTTTGCTGTGCTTTCTTCCTGAAAATACTATCAATAATTTTGGCTTGTTTAAAACTAAAACTAATGTTTGTGTCATCCACACCCACTCAATGTGATGCTCTGTCCTCTCCCTCTTGGTAACTAGGCCACGTGTTGAGGTTAATGAGCCTGCCACAACCCTGGCTAATATAGTGGGAACTTTTACTTCAGGTAGAAGCAGCACAAACTTTAAGATGCAGAGGTACCAGATTTGATCCCTGCTATCAGCAGCCCGCCTAGGGATGTGGCGTTACCAATGGCGTCCATACAGGATTTCTTTTCTTTTTAATTTTATAATACTACTATATTGCTCACCTTGTCAGAACTCGGTTTATTGAACTGCCTCCTCATTAGTCTTCTCTCCGCTGCACTGCCTATACTGTTAATATAAGAGTCAGTTCAGAGAAAAACTCAGAGCTTAGTTCTCCAGAGCTTTGGACCTTGTGTTCTACACACAGTTTGACTTGCTTTGCAGAGATATAAATGACCACACAAGAAGCAAAACACTGGATACTCTGTACTGATTGGCTTAATGCTTCTTATTTCATGCCTTACATGGAAATGTCACCATCACTTTGTATTTGTTGGCAAGATATACCCTGGGATGAGATTCTGCTCTTACACGGTTATAAATCAAGAGTAATTAAGTTGTGTCAGTAGAATTACAGTGGTATAAAATTGGAATAAGAGAAAAGAATTAGCTTTACACTATCACATGCTCATAGTAATAATAATAATAATAGTAACTATTCCTATTCTGGACTTATCAAGTGTGTCTGATCATCATTGGTGTAAATCAGAATAGTTCCAATGAGGGCCATAAAGTGATGCTGATTTACACCAGCTGAGGGTCTGGCTCACTAGTAGTGTATGTCGCACACTTTCAAGGAGGTAGAAGTGTTGTCAAAATTGTGTCCATTGCAGCTAATAAATGTTGATTTAATTAAAATGCACTGATTTCAAGCATGTATTGTTAGACTCAGACTTTAATATAGCTCTATTCTAAGACCTATCAAAATTCAAATTGTTTTTAATTGGCATAAGTGCTTAAAAGAAAATACATTAGTTTAAATTAACTTTCAGTGGTTTTAGTGGAAATTCATTTGTTCCTTTGAAAAGTACCTGCTAGTTTGGTTGAATGTATCAGACTGTGGGGAAAAAAAGAATGTGATCAAAAATATCTTGGTTTAAATTAAAATCCATTGGTTTTGAAAAATAATTGGTTTCAGATAAAAGCTATTGGAATTAATGAAAATATGCTGCTTTGAATAAAAATCTGTTCATTACCAAGCAAATACATTAGTTATAGTACAAATAGGCTGGTTCCTATGGCAAGGACTTGGATTCAGTATAGTAGTATATAATACTTCATCTGTTTCAATGGAAAATTATGGGCCATATGTTCCACTACTTCCACTACTAAAAAAGCAAAAAAGTTGCAAAAAGCGCTAGGAAACTCAAAATGTTACTACTAGAGAGGGTCAGAATTTTCCCCATGGAATACTTTTCTGTTCAAAAATCTAGTTTTGTAGAAATCAGTACATTTGCATGAAATTGTCAATGGGAAAAAAATCAAAACGATTAATTTCCACTTTGTTTCAATAATGTTTTCATAAGATAAAAATATTTCAGTGTATCATTTTGATTAATTTTTGTTAATTTTAATATTGTATTAAAATTTGCTTTTAATATACAAGTTGAAACAGTAAAGTCCAAATGAAACTTTTATTCCTCATTGAAGTGATTTCATAATACTGAATTGAATTCTTTTTAGCATTTCTGTTTCATAGGAAAATTCAAAAAATTGGCTTAGTCTGATTTTTTTTAATGCTGGAATTTCCCATAGGACAAATTCCAGTTTCTGATTGGCTCTAGTTATTACAAAACTGAGCTTTTTTGGTTAATACATATTCTACTGCCCAATCGTGATGAGAAACAAATGTTTATTTAAAAAAAACATGTCCATAAGTGTGATGAAACTCAGATTGGAGAGATCAGGTAAACAGCAAATATTGATCCTCATTCTCCTCTCATTTACTTATTCCAGTTTTACACCTGTCAACACCATAGACATTAGTGTATTACTCCTGATTTACATTGGTGTGAGAGATGTATCAGAGCAGCTGTGCTGGGGATGATACCAAAGTCTGCACTACTTTATATGAGGCAGAATCTGTAATGGTGAGGACAGGGTCAAGGTATACGGAACTGCAATATCCCATCTTATGGTGACACCCACAGGAGGGGATGAAAACTCGATTCGGATCACCTTAAAGTTTCTCCCTAATCAGGACTGGCCTTAGGGAAAATGGCCCCTTGGGTGAACTTTAAGTATTGTTCCCCGAGCATCGTCGACCACTCAGCAGGTAGAATAGCAGCGATGGTGCTGCAGGTGTCATGCTGCTGGGAGGGCAGAGAGGGGACATGTGTGATTGCCTGGCTCCTGCCCCACAGCCTTCTTTACCTCTCTCCCCGCTTCCTGGGTGGGCATGGACCTTCTGCAGCCTGTTGACCATGGCGCCCTCCCCCTACCACAGCGCCCTGGGCAGTCACCTACGGTGCCCACCCATAAGCCTGGCCCTGTTCCTAATCAGACTACTGGAGAGCAGTTTGAACTCCAAACCCTATGGGTCCACAAGGCTCTGGTGTCCTGCTGTCTCTCCTACTCTTGGTAGCACAGTCCAGGGACTCTCCCTGGACCTGGCTATATCTGGTGCATTGTGTATAGAAGGCTCAGAAAGAGCCTGGATTCCCCAGCAGATAGTTCTTTTGGTGTAAGGGGAGTGTAGTTTAATGTAGCTCCAGGGATGCACTAAAGTACATTGGGAGCTGGACAAGCCCCCAGCCAGTCCCATCAGCTCAGCCCAGTGGACACTGGATGCATTTGCAGGATTGAGGTGATAGACTTCTGTGAAAGATACACGTTATATTTCCATAATTTAAACTTTAGGGCAGAGGAGGAAAAAAGAGAAGGCACTGACTGGTGTTTTAGATATACATTGGAAGCATTTGCAAAGGTGACCAGCTGATCCCAGGAAGCATGGCTTACCGAATAAAACCTGTCATTGCATCTCCTAAGGAACCTCCAACTATGGCAATAATACTGAATTTTTCATATTTTTTGTTTTGTTTCCCACAACTATGAAGTGCTTCAAATAACAAATTGGAGCAACAATCTCTTCCTTGAAACAATTTTGCTCATATATCTCATAATATCCGACATCTTTCCCACAAGGTCTTTGATGAAATGTGAGTATGACTCCAAGCCCACGAGTGTTTCCAAATGTGGAAACATGCATTTCATCTGGAATTACAACAAATCATCAGTTATATGCTCCATGCAAAATCTTTAAAGCCTAAAGATGAGTATACATATATCAGCAAACATAAGAATGACCACTTTTAATTTCTGCAGCTGCTGGGACAACAATTTTATTAATTAGCTCATTTGCATTTCTAAGGTAGTCATGGTTGCATCTAGGAACTGGATATACACACACACACACACGCATACACACACATGCATACACAGGTACGTTTTATATTTGAACTATGATACTTATTTTTAAACAGACCATATATATGATTTTGATTAAAATTAACATAATTTAATAACTCGTACTCCAAGGAGTGTTGTTTGTTTGATCCACAAAAGTCTGTGTGCAGTTACTGGGCAGTCTAAGAATGGTAAATGGAGGAAAGTGCCAGTGCTACATTGGGTAAAACCCTGTTACAGTATCGTAATCCAAGCAGCAAATATGGCCTCTAACATCCTCATCCTCCTTTAAGGTATTGTAGATCTCTTCCTCTTTCCCAAACACTGTATTACCTTGCCCCAACTATATTCTGTTAATCATATGGGAGGATAATTCTCTTCTACAGTTTCTCCATTCAGGGTACAGGAAGCTCAAAATACTGTATATGCCACAGCAGTAATAAGAGTTATCTTCGCAATTACTGAATATATACTTTTATGCTTGTCCAGTGTGTGAATAGGCAGGCTTGGTTGCTTAAGTTAAGTCTTAGAGATAACAGAATAAAGGCAGACAGCACCAGAGAGGATGAGTTTGGACAAGAACCGATTACTAACGTGTTGCACTGAGAATAGGGTATGGCACCCGCTAATAATTAACTAATTGACATCTCTTCACGGATCTCATAGCACACCTCAGTTGTGTACCTGTGTTACAAATGATGGTTGCATTCCCTCCAACAGGATGCTGTTGTAAGACTTGCCAGCTCTTCCAGCTGCTTCCACCTACACACCGACATTATCTTGATCTTTACTGAATTAAGTCACAGGCAGCTGGTTTTCATTGAAGCCCCTAGTTTCCTTCTCTCTTCTTGAGCATCCTTTTTTTTTTTGACACTTAATTTTCCTAAGATCAAGCCCTTCTACAGAGCTCTGCCAGCACTTTCAGGAAAAAGAGAGGAAAAATGTAACTGGCAAATAACTAGCATGTGCTTTCTCTTTAATTATAGCTGATATCAAAATTGGAACAGTACTTTAAATAAACAACATTTACAGTATAAGGTCTTTGGGGGTCAGAGTCTTCCTCTTTCTTCTGTTTGTACAGCAGCTAGAATTATGGAGTCTTGGTCACTGACTGGGGCTCCTAGGTACTACTCTAATACAAATAAATAATAATAAAAATACTGAACTGCATCCCTTTTCCCTCACTCTGTCACCTTTGCTTGCATGTGTTTTGTCTTCAGCAGCCTTTCCTTTTCGACTGAAACCAGTCAATTTCTTCTTCAGGGAGTCATAGGTGAGCCACTGGGCTTGCACTAATTCTTTCAGACAGAGCTAAATCATCTCCTTCAAAGTCCCAGAGGACCAGGAAATCCTGGATTGCAAACATGAAAACACTGCCATCTATTAAACAGTAGCTAGAAATAAAGCCTACTGCAATCTGTATTTGGTGATGTATAGCTCATTGAACCAGATCCTCAGCTGGTGTAAAGCAGGATAAATCCTTTGAAGTCAATGGAGCTCTGCCGATGACACAAGCGGAAGAGTTGGCCTACTGAGGTCAATACTCATGCAAGTAATGACTGTTGCCATAAGTAAGATGAGTCGTAGTCATTTTGTTCTTACTGGGAAGCAGACTTCTCAGCAAAAAACAAGCAAACAAACAAAAAATCATCTGTCTAATACTGCAAAGGTACTAATGCTAAACCTTTTAAACAACGCTTCCTAGAGAATTCACTTACTGTAAATTATCACCCAGAATAAACATGATGGAACATTTGACAAATTTGGTTTTTTAATTGCCAGACTGTTATTTTCAAGGCTCCATAAATCCTGAAAAATATTCCTAGAGATAGTTTCAGGTCAAAATTGTACAACGTTTTTTTTTTCTTGCAAGGCAAAACTGACTGTGTAGGATCAACCTTTGACCTTTTTGTAAGGAATACCAATTCCCAGGACTCATATAAACTGCTAGCACGTTATGTTATGTCCCCTGATCCCAGTGGGTTAACAACTTCAAATGCCTCAAAAATCTGTTTGACTTCAATACTGTACCATTGGTAAAGTCATTTAAAATATTCTACTTCTGCTTGAGCGGATTCTGATACTGTCTCATTACTGTCTGATCTTACAGCGTGATACTGAGCATTCTCGTTAGAGGGATATAAAAAAAGAGACCAGCACCTGGCCTTCTGCTTCAACTTCTTTCTGCTGCTTCAGCAGTACAAAGGGCCTTAGTGTTGCTCTAACTTGTCATCTAAGGATTCCCCCACTTGGGAGGGATTTCCAAGGTGGGATAGAGCTAGCTCTGTGCGACCCCATTTTGAAACCTCCAGTGTAGGGGACAGTGTTCCAGGCACTCCTGGGGAAATGTACATGGTCAGAGTGCATTTGCACCTCAGTTGATCCTCAGGTAGCAGAAAGGCCCTTTGGGAAGGTGTGTGGAGTGAAGGTGGGACATTTCCCTGCTCAGTTACACACTGCTCAGTCACAGCAAGGACACTGCAGACAATATATCTTAAACCCTTTCAAAAGGTCATCTGCTTCTCCATCATGCACTCCTCCCTGGGATCAAGAGATGGTCTTACCTAGTTTTGCAACGGTTGGGCATGAGTTTCTTTTATGCTAAGTAATGTATCTTACACCCAGGTAAAGGCCCCTTTATACAGCCAGAGTAGTGTAAAGTGACTTTAGTGTAAATGTCAAAAATTCATTCACCTCACCTTACATGTGGCTAGAGATTTTTACACAGGTGAATCCAAAAAGGGTTCAACCCATAACCTTGTCAGACCAAAAATCCAAGCTCTGTATACATGAGCTGAGAACTTCCATGGTCTGTCTGTCTTCCTTTCTTTCTTGCACAATCTACGCTTCTCCTCTCTCCCTGTGAAGCCATACAGTCAGGGTAGGGCTTGTTGGAGCCAGTTTTTCCACCCCTCTCCCTCACAGCTGTGTGGAGCTGGTCAGTGTTCTGGGGGCTGGTTCACCCTCCTCATACTCATGATTGGCAGACCTGCCCTTCTCTCACTCCTGGCCACTTTTCCCATGCTTGCCCTGATTGGCAGGGGTACCAGCAGTTGCCAGTCTTTGTCCGTCTCCTCCCCTGAAGCCAGTAGATCACCATTCTTCCACTCTTCTTTTATTCAGCCAGTGGATACATTTCCAGGTATCACTGTCTCTCTTCTCTCACCACAGGTCTGCTCGCTCTGCAGCTAGTCACCTAACTCTCCTTCCAAAGCCTGCATTGCACCCCATTCCTTCTCTCTCAAATTGAGTGGCATCATTCTCTTCTCTTGTTAGGTAGGCAGCCTGAGATACTGAAATCCTGATTCTCTATTGCCCTGCCCCTTGTGTAGTTATTTATACCAGTGTAGGATGAGAGCCATGTGCAGTTATTTCTACCAGTGTAGAGTGAGAGCAATGCAGGTATGAAATGCTACCATTCTGACTAGTGCTACCATTCACACCTGCTAGTGCTTTGCACCTACTTCACACTGGTGTAAATGACTACACAAAGCACAAGGAAATGGAGAATCAGGCTCTGATCTCTCTGAACTGATTTCCCCAGGGCTGGCTGCTGTGGCTTCCATCCTCTTTCAGACAGGTTGGGGCTCTCTGGACCAAAAAGCAGGTCTTTGCACATCAGCTGCTGCAAAGTCTCTGTTCCTATGTTATGCAGCTGTGGGGTCTCTGCTAAACCACTCCCTGAGTTCCAAAAGGGGTAGTTCCTGAGGAAGCTTCTCCAGTCTATTAGTCCATTGAGCTGTTCTGGTGCACGGATAGGTCTCATGAAACCATCTCTGGAGATAATTCTGCATTCTCCATAGGCCAGGGGCGAGCATTCTGTATTCTTGCTGAAGTGAATGATGGGGGGGGGAAACAGTAACTCTTTGTAAAGTAAAATTGAATTATGAGGGTTAAGATTGCAATGAAACCAGTGAGACCAAATTTAAATGTACATTATTTAGAGTGAAATCATTGTTGAAAGCACAGCACTAACAGGGATACTGACCATGAGGAAGAAGGAGGGTGTGGGGAAGGATGGAAAGGAACATTTTTAACTTTAGGGAAGAAATTTATAAAGGTCCTTAACTTGAATTACTGAGATCTGGCCTCAATCCAAACATAATAGTTAAGATGCAGGTTCTCTGATCCCTTTTCTGTGTGCAACCGCCTATTTGAAATGTGTAATTACATTCTGTTGATCTTGCCTCCTGCATGATTAATGTGCATACGTAATGTGTAAGAGACAAGGATATACAGTAAGGCTGATTATTAAAAGCAGCAGTCAGCAGAGAGGTTTTTTTAATATATATCAATATTATATTTTACTCTTACACTCCCCCAATATATTTTGCCTTGCTGGGATTCAGCGCCAACCAATGCACATTGAGCCAAATTAAGGGCCAGATCCTGTCTAGACTAGAGTATGCTGAGGAGGGGAAGAAGAGTCCAAGGGGCCTTACCCATCTCTTTTGCACCCTGCCTAAAAGCCAGATAGAACTGGTGTTCCTACACTGGAGTGACAACAGGGATTGTTCCCTCCCTACTCCTCTGTGGCATACAGTGACCTAAAGGGGTGGGAAGAAGGTAAGGCCATGGCCTTACTGTTTGTCTCACTATACACTAGCCTGCAGAGTGGGAAAAGCATGCAGGGAGGGGGCCAAGTTACACTTCCTGGGCCTGTAGTTAATTTGCACAAAGCCCTGTGCAGACGCACTGACCCTCACCAGGAGAAATTGTGTCCCAAGTTGCACAAACTCTCTCCCGGGACGGCTTTGTGAGCACCGATCACATCGGGCCCCATAAAGGGGCAGAGTAGTGGGTACATTTCCCTTGCACACTGGGTAACTTGGGGAGGAAAAGCTAATGCAATGTGAGCTCCCCTTGGGTGAGTGTGGATCCCCACTATCCCTTACTCTAAGCTCCGCCTTTAAAGACATCATCTAAACCTGAGAGCCTGGTGCAACCCTATCAGAATTTCTCTGCCTGTGCAGTAGTGACAGAGGATGCTAACTTCTAAAATTTCAGGAGCATCAAGTTTAAAAATAACCATGCAAGACAATTAACAGCACACAGGGATCCCCACAGAGGGATTTAGGTACCTAACTGCCACTTTAGGTGCCAACATCAAAATCTAGATCCTCAAACCCACTGCTCAGCTGCCAGCTAACCCTGTAGATGCTGAAAATCCCTCAGGGCCTAAGTTTCCACCAATTAAAATCAACCATAAAAACCTGCAACTGGGTATGTGCACAGCTGCCTTAGTCTTGATACCCAGAGACCTAGCTCATGCCTAACCTTGACAGAATCCTCAGATTAGGCATCCTCCTGTCTGTCTTTCCTATGGGGCATGATCCACTGAGTGTTCTCAGAGGATACCTAATGGATCAGGTTCTGCACAAAACCCAGGTCCTGGAGGAAGTGGTCCCACTCCCCCTTATAACCTTTATCCTGGTGGTTAGACCAAGAGTGGCAGCCAACGGGATATGGGAGACCCAGATTTAAATCCCCTCTCTGCCTGATTTGGAGCAGGATTTGAACAAAATGGTTCCAATGTTAGGAACCTTTAGGAAAGGGATAGATGATACAGACAGAAAATGCGATAATGTCACTATATAATCCATGGTATGATCACACCTTGCATACTGTTGAGTTCTGGTCACCCCATCTCAACAAAGATACATTAGACTTGGAAAAGGTACAGAGAAGGGCAACAGAAATGGTTAGGGGTCTGGAACAGCTTCCATAGGAGGAGAGGTCAAAAAGACTGGGACTGTTCAGTGTGGAAAAGAGATGACTGAGGCGGGTGTATGAGAGAGGTCTATACAATCATGAATGGTGTGGAGAAAGTGAATAGGGAAGTGTTATTTATCCCTTCACATAAGACAAGAACCAGGGGACACCCAATGAAATTAATAGGCAAACAGGTTTAAAAACAAACATAAGGAAGTACACAACGCACAATCAAGCTGGAGAACTCATTGCCAGGGCATGTTGTGAAGGCCAAAAGTATAAATGGTTTCAAAAGAGAATTAGATAAGTTCATCTAGGATAGGTCTATCAATGGCTGTTAGCTAAGATGGTCAAGGACTCAACCCCATGCTCTGGGTGTCCCTAAACCTCTGACTGCCAGAAGCTGGGACTAGACGACAGTGAATGGATCACTTGATAATTGCCCAGTTCTGTTCATTCCCTCTGAAGCATTTGGCACTGGCCACTGTTGGCAGACACGATGTTGGACTAGAAGGACCACTAGTCTGAAGAAGTATGGCCATTCTTATGTTTTATGTTCTTGAATCCATGTCTCCCACCTCTCCTCAGGTTTGTGCTCTAACCACTGAGGTATGGGATATTCTGGGGTGGGTCTTTCTCAATCTCTCCTATTAACACTTTCTCAGCATTTCCCACTGGCTAGCTTAAGCGGCTCCCCATTCTGCTTGCTGGCTTTTGTGGATCCCACTTTTAGGAGCCTAATTCTCCCCATACATTGTATAGGGCTCTTGGGCTACAGGACATTATTGAGGGCTTTGCCATAGGCCCAGTATACCCCATAAGGGGTTTGTTTTGTTTGTTTCGCACATGTACTGTGTGTGACTTGGCCGGAAGCTGAGTCACCAAAGACCCTCCTGCCAAGAGTAACAGCCGACGGGGCACCATGAGCAGAGGAAATTGAGAAAACTGCAGGCATGCACACACTCACCCAGGGGGCGATTGCGAGAGACGAGTGTCACTGCATTACAGTAGTCTAGTCCACAATTCAAGGAAAGGGCTTCTTTCCTTTTTGTCTCACATTTCCTCCATTTTTTCTAAACATGCTCTAGACAAGCCATTTGCTCAGGGTTAGCTCAGCTTCATTTCAGTCCCATTTCCCTCCAAGAAGAGAGTGAGCATTCAGCATTCACAGTGTCTTCGGGATTAAGGGATCAAACAAGACACAATAATGAAGGAATGCTACTCAGCCTGGTTCACTTACCTCTCAGTTTGTCCTTGGTTTAACAGTCCAGATATCCATCTGTCTAGACAGGAGTTATCTCACTGGGATCTAAAAGTAGAAACTGAACATCATTATTTGAGTTCTATTTAGTTACTGCAACTCCAATGATAAAGCAGTTTTAGACCAAATGGAGCAGTGTTACAGATCGCTTCCTCTGAACAGATGGGCTGCAAAATGGCATACTTCGCATGAACCAGCTGTGGATGTTAGTAATGAATACAAGCCATAGGTAGCACAGTCTAGACAGGATTGCATCCAGAAAAGGACAGTTTTGTAACATAATAGCTTGTGGTGGAAGTGTGACTGCTCTCTGGGTATTTTATGAAGTGGTATGTTTTTAATAGTAACACTAAAGGTATTATATACTTACAGATTATTCTCTACTACCTTGACCTTTGTCTAATTTATATCTGTGCAAAATTAGTGCAAAGTAGGTGTCCAGTATCACCATTAGAACTGGTTGGGAATTTTCCATGGGAATTATTTTTCTGATGGAAAATGCAGTTTAGGCAAAATAAAACATTTCCATGGGAAAATTTCAATTTTGCTGAATTTTTTTGGTATTTGGGTCGGGGGGGATTTAAATGAAATATTTCTGTTTGGTTTGGTTTCACCCAAATCAGAATACTTTGAGGTCTTTTAACTGACCTGATAGGTTTAATTTTGAGTCAGTTTGACATTACATTAAACTGCCTTTCCCTATCAGTGCATTGCCTCATGGGTGATGTAGTTCAAACCCACAGTCTCTCCTATGGGCTGGATTACTACATCTCCAGTTATGCATTGCAGATTTCCCTCTGACTGAGATGCACGGTCATTATGAAAGATGTAGTGTGGCTCGGGAGCCTGGGTCATAAGGGCAAAAGGGGACATAAGTCTTTCTAACTACTACTGTAACTACTACCATAATGCAGTGCACCAGTTTGAAGAACTCAGTTTAATCCTGAACTGACTTGAAACAAAGCATTTCAGATCAGTTCAATGAACTTATGCTAAACATTTCAATTTTGGAAATGTCAGAATGTTTTGTTTTGATTGAAAATATAAAACATTTTGACATTTCCAAATTGAATTTTTTCAGAATTTCTGTTCTGTGAAAAGTTTCAAAATTTCAACTTTTGGTTCCAACACGGGATGAAAACAAATGCTGAAAAGTCAGAATTTTCTGTAGCAGGAAAATTCCAAATTTGGCTAAACTCTTGTTACTGTTCTGACTGAGTAGCATTTTCATTCACTTTGCATTTCCTATGCACTGGTATAAATGACTACACAAGTCTTTAACCAGTGGACATTTCAGTGGTACCTTCTGACTGTTTTATGTTGCTCCAGTGACACAAAATTGCAATAAATCTGTCTTAACTGGATGGTTAAGGGAGGGTTAACGGTGGTTTTGTACTGCTAAATTAGCAAAATCAAGGGAAAGAAAAATAAATCAGGTCCATCTTATTTTGCTTTATAGAAACATTGGTCCAGATTGTTTACTCTGTTTTGGTTCCTCAAACCTTTTAAAGGTTACATAGCTGGCCAGCTGAGATTTTCTCTAGCAGAGAATTTCATAACTGGCGTAAAGTCAGTAGAGCCAGGTGCCAACCACTCCCTCACCAACACCCCACACTGAGGAGGAAGTGTCACTTGTGAAAGGGGGTTATGTCATGGATGGAGCCGGACACAGATCCACTTAATGAATTCTCAGCTAGCCTATAATCCTTTAGGGAATGTACACAGCGAGCATACGTTAATGTAGCCCGGAGGTTACAAACATTCATTATCACAATTCAGACTGTAATTGTTAGCTCTCGTTTCTCATCAAAGCTATTAAGGATCAGATTCTGCCACCTGTATTCATGTTTGACAAATACCTTGCTAATCATGTCTATAAGGATGGGACTAAATGATTATGGTTCATTTTAAAATCATAACAGCAGAATAATAGTGGGTATATCCTACAAAGATATATTTTAAGTGCAAAAGAAAAAATCACGAGAGTCTAGATGATGCACTGGCCTTTCACCTTTGCAAAACTGGGTTCACTGGTAATCGTAGCCAATGAGCCATTTTTTCACCTTAAAAACTCGACATAATTTTGTACACTTTCCCTGCCCTCTCTATTCCCATCTTTGCTAAAGAGAGTCACTGGAACATTGTAGACCAGGATGAAAGTGTATTGTGCTCTAAGCTGGTATGGTACCTGCCTGTGTTAGACATGACACTTACTAATGCTATGAAAGCCTCGTCCAAAGATCATTGAAGTCAGTGGCAAAACGTGGACTTTGGATCGAGCCCCTAGTTCCTGATTTTCACCACCAGTGAATGAGCCATTTAAAAAAAAAAAAAAAAAGATAAGGGTTGAAAATTCAGAGACTTCCCTGTTAGTTTGTACATTTGTCCATAGAGTATTGTTACAGCATTATTATGAACAAATTCACTCTGCCTTTTGGAATATCAAGTCAGAACTGGGCCACTTGTCTTGTGACATTTGGTATTACAGGCCATATAATGTGTTTTTCTTGTCCATTAAATAGAAAAGGGAAACCATACTGAGAAAGCATTCCTGAGATAGTTACCTCACCAATGTCTAGACATCCTCCAGCGTCTGTGATGCAGATACAGTAAGGTATTTATAAAGTTGATACCATTAAAAACAACGAGACCATTTATCTGCAGATAAACCTGTGGAAAATGCAATGAAATAACATTGAAAAGAATGATGTTCTTTAGGAATGCTAGACCAGAAGATTATTAGTAGGAGATCAAGTCTTTGTGATTTTGTGTAGGGGGGGAAAACAAACAAAAAAACCCAAAACCATTACCAAGAATAAAATTGCTGCAGAGCAAAAAGTCATCTTACAAGCTGTCCAGCTGTTTGTGTACTCTTTTAATAAGTGGTAGCTCTAAATGTTCCCCCTTTTTTATTTATAGCATCCTGAGACTCTTGTCTTTCATTTATTGTGCAAAGAATATTGAACACGGCTGTGACTAGCATCTTGGCCAACATGCAGGAAGGAAACAGCAGAACCTTGTTTTACTAGAAATGCCACGAGGGCGCAAAAATAATGCCTGTCTGGGAGTTTGTATGAAGGTATGAAGTACAACTACGAAAAAGTGCACCCAGGATCCATATCAATTTATAACAGAATTATGTTTTATTAACACACAATTAAGATTACATGAGAATATTGTAAGATGACATGAGTATGGTGCCCTGGGCACTGATTTTTCACTTGTGGCTATCTTTTTTTATTTAAGCTAGTCCACGATTTGATTTGTTGCATGCTCTGCACACTTCTTTAACTATCCTTCCTGCATCAAAATATATGCACTCATCCTGATTCTGGCTAGTTATCTAACCATGGATGAAGAGTTAATTAAGATATTGGAATTCCCTTAATGCTGTGGGTCAGACGTAATGCATTGTAATAACTCACCATCATCAAATATACTTTGCAGTGTGCTTCAATGTCATGCCGCAAAATGAGAGACAAGGTGGGTGAGGTAATATCTTTTAATGGGCCAGCTTCTGTTGGTGAGAGAGAGAAGCTTTCAAGCCACACAGTGTGGCTTGAAAGCTTCTCTCTCTCACCGACAGAAGTTGTAATATTTTTTATTGGATCAACCACTTTGTCTCTCTAATATCCTGGAACCGACACAGCCACAATGACACCGGTAGCCACAAAAAAAAAAAAAAAACAGGGAGGGAAAGGAAATTCATTTTGAATTTTAGCAGTTTGGATGTACATGATGGCTAAACTACAGAGGGAGAAATATTGCTTGAAGTTTTGTTTTTCTGTTAATTTACTACAATCTTGCACATTGTGACACTAAGCACCCGTTGTCAAACCCTACACGCCGTTGTAGTAGTCTTGTAGAACCACAGAATAGACTGAGAGAATTGTAGAACTGTAAGGGACCTCAAGAGGTCTTCTAGTCCAGTCCCCTGCACTCAAGGCAGGACTAAGTATTAAAAAAAAAAAATGCCTTGTGAGATACCTTTGAAAATTAATAACTCACTGATTGACTATTCCTGTGTGATGTATGTATGTGTGTGGTGGATATTAAGAGTTATGGATACATGTTGGGACTATGACTAAAGTGTGTTTAAACCAGGCATGTCAGGGGGAGTTGGTAATCAGGTCTGCCTCAGACAAAGGAATGGGTATTTAATGCTCTGAGCAGCCCAGTCTTCCGGTAAAGACATGAAGGTCAATTTTTACATATTAGATAAACAATGCTATTAAGCTAATAAATTGGAGGGCGGGGGGAAAGCATGGTGCTTCCTTCACCACCAGACTCTACGTCGCCTTCCTCATAGCTTGAATAAACTTAACTTTGAGGAGTTACCATCAGAAGAATCCATTTCAAAGGTTTACTAGTTTACAAAGATGGGGGCTGAACCTCAAATGATAAGCAACTGAATCAACTGATCGTATGCAATATTACTGAATTATAGGAGTCTATGGAGTGAGGTCTTTTCTGGAAGTTAATGACATGCTGCTGATTAATATAGTGAAATGTCTATATTAGCACAATACGAAGAAATATGGATGACCTTTCAGGGTCCCTTCCAGCTCTATGAGATAGGTATATCTCCATATATTATTTATGACCATCTCCTTTCAACACAACACTGAGTTGGTTTCTAGTAAAAACAAAACAAATGTATGAACAATAGGACATAGATTAAGTGATGCCAAGTAAAAGGAATAAAGTTAGAAAGGATCATAAGTAAAACAAAAAGTGAAAACATGCCTCTAAACTTAATCTAGCAAGGTACAATCTTTTCTTAAACAGGGTTTGTACCTATATTCAGTTCTCAGAGACTTCAGCCCACCTTTGGTTGAAGGACTCAGCTTTCTCAGCTTGAAGGAGCTCTGTTCCCTTGTGTCTGTCTAGTGATGGATGCTAAACATGGCTTCTGCCTTTGCTATATTTACCCCAGTTAATTTAATAAGTTGTGTTGTGCTTTTGTGTCTTCATCATTTCTCTGAACTGTGCAGCAGAGGGCTGGACATTACAGAATACATGGTTTGGGGAAAATTCAGGGCCATGAGTGTGTTGCAGCCACCTTGCTAGATACAACTAGCAAGATGACCCCAACATACTCATGGTCCTGAATTTTTCCAAAACCAGGTGTAACCACGGCTGGTGGAAGCCAGAGTGGGGCTGCTGGGCTGTAGACAGGCTGATGGGGTCAGAGCTGCTGAATCTGGGCTGTCTAGCCTGCAGACACTCAGGGTGTAACCTGCATGCTGGTAAGCTGGTTGTGAAAATCCCAGGTTGGGAGCTAGAGCAGCAAAGCATTGTGAGGCAGCCAGGGTTGCAGGGCAAGTGATGACACAACCCTCCACCCCCCATTGGTCTGGATTGCACTCTGAAAACCATCACACACACATTGTGGTGTCAGCCTGACAGAAGGAAAACTATGGTGAACATCTGTGTGGTGTACCATAAGAGGAGATGGTACAATAGCCTTGCTAAGGACCTGATCCAAAGTCCACTGAAGTCAATGGAAAGGTTCTCATTGATATCCAATCCTTAGTGAGTCACCTGCTAAAGTCTGGAGGAAGGTCAACAATATGTTCTGAGACTGACAGCCTGATTCTCCTCATACTTTAGTGTAAAACAAGAGTAATCCCTTTGAAGTCAATGTCTTGATTCTGACATTGAGTATGTTGGTGTAAATCTTTAGGGTTGATTATTCAACTGGGTAGGAGAGACTGGAAAATAAAGTGGAGTGAAACTGGTAAGAGACTGGACAATCAGGCCCTGAGTGTGCTAATCACAAACCCAGGGCTTCCAAGCATATGAGGCTCCACCCATCAATCTCTTGGTTGAACATGGTATGTTACAGCTGCATCAACAATACACCCACTTGCTTTTTCAGTTATTCTAGTAGAAGCAACTCCCAGTGTAGGAAGATTTAACATTAGTGCAAGAGTAGGACACATAGGTGGGAATTATGACTTTTCCTTGCTCTGAACCAAGCTGTGGTGCTGACGTAAGAATAGCTGGAGCTGATGCACTGAGAAGTGATGTACATACCATTACTTTAAATAGCATCCCATAAGAATATAGCTATTAACACAAAGGCCCGGGAATTACTTGACAAACACACACATAACCTGTCTCAAACGAATCACTTCTTATAACTCTGCGTATTAATAAATGCTGTTTCAGTTGCTTTGTTTCCCAACAGATGGTGAGGTTTGACGGTAGTATCTTTAATTAGGCATAACTCTCCATCTTAGTCTCCCAGGTCAGCATGTTATAACTAGTGCTGCCTCTGCCCTAGTGTTGGTTTTCAGCCATTGACTCACCCAGTTTATTCGCATGCAGTGCTTATTCACCATAAGCCAGGAATTGGGTTTTATTAACAGATCTTACCGATGACAGAATGCCAGTTGTGCAGCTCATAGCCCTCAAAGCACCTGTACTCAGCTTTGTAAATGCCTGAAAATTATTGTACATGGTTTTACTTTTTAATATTACGCATACCAATCTGCCAGTCTGTGAGATGAATAGCATGAGCACATGCATGAACGCACTTGCTTGCAGAGCAAATGCATCATTCTAGGAATCCTTTCTTGGAAATGTAGCTGAAGGTAAAGTATGTAACTCCCTTTCTATCTGCTGTTCTTACATTGAACCTGTGCCTGAAAACTGACAACCTGAATATTCATTAATCATTCAGATTAAATTTAAAAAAAGACACTGACATTCATAACTGTTTGCTGATTGGTGGCTGAGCTGTGGGTGAGAGGAGGGATGTCAGTTTAGCAGACAGGTGTTTGTCACACAGTGTGATCTTGAATTAAGCAAATCAGTTGATATCAGTTAAGCTGTTACTGTGAGAGGAAGACAGAAGTGGGTTTTCACAGGGCCTCTGGTCCTTTAAGGGGAGATGGATCCAACCCTACCTGTGACAAATCAGCTGTGGGGCTAAGGGTCAATTGATAGCCTGAAGCGCACTGAGGGCCAGATCCACCAAAGTAGGTAGGCACCTTTAGGCACTGCTGACAAAACTATCTCTCAGATGCTGCCTACCCATGTAAGTGCCTAAGTTCCCATTGGATGCCATCCCACAGCTAACAAGCTGGTCAGAATCCTAAACCAAGCCAAAGCCCCCAGTTGCATTCTCAAGTTAGTTGGGAATGCCAACATAGCCAGCAGGACCCAATACCACAGACGTGCTCTGAGCAGGCATAAGATGTGATACCTGTTTTGACAAAACTTCATGGTGGTTACGGCATTCACCTGGGCTGTGGGAGACTCAAGTCCAAAACCCTGCTCTGCCTGATTCAGAGCAAGGACTTGAGCCCTGGTGTCCTAAACCCTGGTGAGTGCCCTGACATCAGACACTCTCTCTCTCTCTCTTTCTCTGGTTTTTCATGAGAAAGGTCTCATAGTCAGGCAAGGGCCTGACATAGACTGGTGTGGCATGGATCCTTTCTGGGCTGGTGAGTTACCCACCTATTTATGCGGGTGGGTCAAAATTGCTCCATATTCCAGAGATACAAAAACTGGGCCTGAACCTGAAAGGCGCTCCGTGCCCTCAGCTGAGGAGATAACAGAAACTACTGGAATCAGTGGCTGTGACAGATGACCGTTAACTTCATAACCCTGACATTCATCAGGTGACTGAGACCAGGAAATGAAGATGCATGTCCCTTACCAGCACTCCTGTGAGTCACACTTCTCTTACAGCAGGTAATTGTGCCATGTAGAATAGGAACCCAAATAAATATGTTTGTATGTGAAAAACAATTTCCCATCAGAAATAAAATGTGGGTTCTTTCAGATGTCAGAAAGGTGCAGCATTTCAAAGTATATTTCTTTCCTACACAAAGAATTTATGAAATAATTCTGTTGTGGCAGGGGTCACCAGACGGTGTTATTTCACATAGCCTTGCAAGCTCTTTTTCTTAGCAAAGTTTTAGTCTTTGAAGAAATGCAGTATTGTTAGTTTTGTTACGCTGTGGTCCTTTTGAGAGAGGCTGAGGCAGCTGAGATAACAGAGAGATTATTCTCAGCTTTATCTTCTTTATGTAGAGGTAATTCTTGGGACAGAGTGGATTCTGAGAAACCAGGCATTGGTGTATGGGCTGAGATTTCTGGAAGAGGAGATTACCTACATACTGTTTGTGACTCCTTCTGTTCCAGGACTTGCATACATTTAGAATATATTTCATGCACTAGGTAATAACATGAAAAGACTCCAAGTTTCTCAAACTAAACTGGACCTTTGTTAAGAGAATTACTTCCAGAGGAGTTTCAGCTGGCATGCAAGACATATTCACATAGACTAACTTCCTGGTTCCTCCTCCAAACTCTTCCCTCTGGCAACCTGCTCTTTTTCCATGTTCCATACAGGTTGCTACTCATATAGTGATACTCTGCATCACTGATTTCTCCTTCATTGGGAAGCCAACCTGCAAGCTCCCAGACACCTAGTACTGGTCAGAGTGGCAACTGGTGTCAGAACAGGACACTATCAGAAGTTGAGGCATCACTGTAATGAAGTCTCATTTGATTTTTTTATTTTTACAAAATGTGCAATGGTAAATTAATTACTAAACCACTGCATGAAATATACTCACAACCAGTTAAACTTCACAAATCAAAACAAGTGAAGAAAGTACATTTTGTGATGCAAAATCCATGATTTTTTTTTTTTGAAAATGTTTGTTCCCCTTTGATTTACAAAATGTCTAGACTTCAAATTATCTGACTGGTTTTAGTGTGAATTAGCAAGGAACTGCCACATATTTGTATTAATAAAATGTTATTTCTGTGATGTTCAGTGATCACTGAATGCTTACAAGAGATCAATAACACAGTTACTATGACAAATCATTATCCACATAGGGCATATATTGCAAGAAAGAATCCTCTTGATATAGAAACATAGTGCCAATGATTTTTAGGCAGAATATTCTTTTGATTTCTATGGGGACATCTCCTTAAAATCTGAATGTATCCAGGTCCCATAAGATTTCCCATAAAACTGGAATCCTGGCTCTAGCAACAGCAGCCAATCTACTTAGTAACAGAGATCACAAGGAACTCATCATTCTCATGTTCTGCTGTCTTCACTTGTTCCCTATGGGATACAAGTGAAAAGTTTCTATCCTGATATTTGAACTTTCATGGAATTAATCTGAACTAGCTGGGAGATTGATTCTGCCCCTCTAGGACCATGGCTTCTCACAACTCTTGGTCAATATGGGGAGTTTCAGAAGTCAGAATTTTTAAAAGAGCTGGACTTAGACTATGGAACTCATTCCCACAAGAGAGGAAAATTATCACTAACCTCATCGCTTTCAGAACTAAATGGAAAACTCATGTCTTCAATGTAACTTTCCATTAGTAACTTCTTCACACACATAGACCAACACCAAACATAGCTGCTCACTCACATATTCAAACAAAACTGATAGAACAATTTATACAAAAGCCGGGAAGGAAGAAAGAATGGGAGAGGAAGAAAGAAGACAGAGCTCAGCTGAGGCATTCAGGTACACTCAGGAAGTCAAATAAACACATTGGCTGATTAAATTATAAAGATAACAGTGGACAATACTTGATATTTAGAGGGAGGCAAATTACCTCCATAATGCAATGCTGTTGGAATAAGAAAAATGCCTTCTTGATTCCTAAATTAGGAATATCATATGAATGATGAGATTTGATTCCCCTGTCTCTGTCTTGCTATGAAACTATAAGTGATGATAGTGAGCCTTTTTAAAAATTCAGATATACTTCAGGACTTCCTGTGACAATGAATTATGCAGTCTGGATACACTAGGCCTAAGGCATATGTGTGGTTAGCACAATGCTTGATTTTTGAACAAAACATGGGCTAATAACACATAGTAGACATGGTCTGGACTTGATTAAAGAAATCTGTATTAGACAATGATCCAGTGTGTAGCATGCTTGTCTGGGATTTAGGAGGTCTATGTCAATTAGCCTCTCTCTGCCTCCACTTCCCATCTGTAAAATGGGGAAATTTACATTAACAACAGTTCCTTACATCACGGGGTGTTGTGGAAAGAAATATGTGAAAGATTGTGTGGTGCTCAAATACTATGATATTGGGTGCCATATACGTACCTATGACAAATGTAAATACCCTACTTACCTTTTTATGATTGTTATAGGCCCACATATAAATATATGTTAAAGAACTTATGGGTAACATTTTCAAAAGTGCTTAACTGACTTAGGAGTCTAAATCCCAGTGCCTTTCACTGAGACTTGGGCAATGTCTACACAGCAAATGAAAGTGAGATTTTACCGCAAGCAGGCATATCTATGCTAGCTTTAATCTAGCTAATGTGCATAACAATAGCAGTGTAGATGTGGCAGCATGGGCTCCAGGGAACCGGGGTACGTTGGTTGCTAGCCCATTCCACCATGTCTACAATACTATTGTTACCCATGCTAGCTAGATTAAAGCTTGCATGGGTATGCCTTCATGTGCTATAGTCACACCTTCACTTGCACTGTAGACATACCCTTAGACTTTTGAAAATGAGACTTAGGCTCCTAAGTCAGTTAGGCCTTGCAACACTGAGAGGCGCAAAGCCTAAGTACCTTTAACAGTTTCGTCCTTCAAACTATCATTGAAAGTCAACAGGACATAAGATCTTACATTACTTTGGCACTTTTGAGATATCTGAAAACAAACACATACTTTTCAAAGAATGTGCTTCATCTCTTGTATTTTTGGAACATCCCCTTGAAGCTTTCATTTGAGTGCAACAGTCAACATAAAACAGTAACAGTCAACATGGATTCACCAAGGGCAAGTCATGCCTGACCAACCTGATTGCCTTCTATGATGAGATAACTGGCTCTGTGGATATGGGGAAAGCGGTGGACGTGATATATCTTTAAAAAGCAACAAGGAGTCCTGTGGCACCTTATAGACTAACAGACGTATTGGAGCATGCATCTGACGAAGTGGGTATTCACCCACAAAAGCTTATGCTCCAATACATCTGTTCGTCTATAAGGTGCCACAGGACTCTTTTTGTTGCTTTTTACAGATCCAGACTAACACAGCTACCCCTCTGATACATGATATATCTTGACTTTAGCAAAGCTTTTGATACGGTCTCCCACAATATTCTTGCCAGCCAGTTAAAAAAGTATAGATTGGATGAATGGACTATAAAGTGGATTGAAACCTGGCTAGATCGTCTGACTCAATGGGTAGTGATCAACGGCTCAATGTCTAGTTGGCAGCTGGTATCAAGCAGAGTGCCCTGGGGGTTGGTCCTGGGGCCGGTTTTGTTCAACATCTTTATCAATGATCTGGATGATGGGATTAATTGCACCTTGAGCAAGTTCGCAGATGATACTAAGCTGGGGGGAGAGGTAGATACACTGGAGGGTAGGGATAGGGTCCATAGTGACCTAGACAAATTGGAGGATTTGGCCAAAAGAAATCTGATGAGGTTCAACAAGGACCAGTGAAGAGTCCTGCACTTAGGAAGGAAGAATCCCATGCACCACTACAGGCTGGGGACAGACTGGCTAAGCAGCCATCCTGCAGAAAAGGACCTGGGGATTACAGGATATGAGTGAGCAGTGTGCCCTCATTGCCAAGAAGGACAACGGCATATTGGGCTGTATTAGTAGGAGCATTGCCAGCAGATCGAGGGAAGTGATTATTCCCCTCTATTCGGCACTGGTAAGGCCACACCTGGAGTATTGTGTGTCCAGTTTTGGTCCCCCCACTACAGAAAGGATGTGGACAAATTGGAGAGAGTCCAGCAGAGGGAAATGAAAATGATTAGGGTGCTGGGGCACATGACTTACGAGGAGAGGCTGAGGGAACGGGGGTTATTTAGGCTGCAGAAGAGAAGAGTGAGAGGGGATTTGATAGCAGCCTTCAACTACATAAAGGGGGGTTCCAAAGAGGATGGAGCTAGGCTGTTCTCAGTGGTGGCAGATGACACAACAAGAAGCAATGGTCTCAAGTTGCAGTCATGGAGGTCTAGGTTGGATATTAGGAAACACTATTTCACTAGGAGGGTGGTGAAGCACTGGAATGGGTTACCTAGGGAGGTGGTGGAATCTCCATCCTTAGAGGTTTTTAAGGCCCAGCTTGACAAAGCCTTGTCTGGGATGATTTAGTTGGTGTTGGTCCTGCTTTGAGCAGGGGGTTGGACTAGATGGCCTCCTGAGGTCTCTTCCAACCCTAATATTCTATGATTCTATGATTTTGAATTTAATTTTACTTCAAAACTTGTTGAGCTTCAGAGCGAGGAAAGTTATAATACAAGCTGGGAGGCTTGAGGCTCACACTGTATATTTTCTGATTAAAATGCTATGTGGACATGACTCAAAGACACATTGAGCCCATATGCTAAAGCATCTGGTCTAGATTTTTTTATTAAAATATTCTTGCATTATACAGTATTTTTGCAATAATATTTTTTTTCATAATTTGTAAGTTCTGTATAAAATTTGCACCTGAGGGATGTTTCTTCCTGAAAATAAAAATAGTATAATTGCTCAGTGAGCTCTTGAGAAGATTCTGCCCAACTAATTCATTTGTCACAATATCCTGAATTCCCTGTTTTGCCTGATTAATGATGACTTACAATATTCAGGATGTCAGGGTTTGAATTGGCATGGCCTAAGGCCTCTATTCTAGACAAGCACGTTAAAGAATAAACAGTTTATCAGCAAGAATTGTTCAGCTGTTCAGTGCGCAAACATCAGCAACTTTGAAAGCTGCTTATATTTCCTATAGGGGAAGATACTTAGCAAAGTTATGCAGGTCTGTGACCTGTTCAGATAGAACTGACCTTGCTTGTGAAGTGGTTTTGGCTTAACATATTGAGATTAATAAAACAAAAAAGAAAACAAAATAAAAACGGAGAGGAGAAAGCAGTTAACAAAAACAAGTATGCTTGTAGAATGCAAACAAAAACCTAATGAAGGAGGGGAGGGGAGAGGGAAAAGTAGAGGCCGTACAACTGGTTTTGGAGGGGTGGGGGTTCTCTCCATCTCCATTTCCTAAGCCATACTGTCTTCCTGTAAATACTTTCAACCTAAGAATAGGGCTGCTAAGCTGTTCATGAAATTGTAACTGTCTTACAATGAGAACTTGTAGCAAGAAATTCAAACACTGTTTTTTTTTTTTTTTAAAATCTTCCTTCTGGTGAGGATTCTCCTTTTGAATATAAGAACTTTGTTGTATGCTTCAAACTGATCATAAGGAAACTTTAGGAAACAGAGTAAAAGTTGGAAGACTGATGCAACTGGAAAAAAGAGGGTTGTAAATAAGAAACCATTTGGCAATGCTGCGGAGTCTAATTAAGAACAAACCAGGCCTTGATTGAAAGCTGTGGTCTTCTCATCTTCTGTTTGCAGAAGGCAAGAGACTGTTTGTTTCAAGCAATAATGAGATTGACACAGAAAGTTAAGTCAGGCAACATTAGAATTTGACAACATATGGTCTAAAACTCCACTAATAATGTGACAGTTTGAACTCTTTATATTATGAAAGACTAGGCACCCTAGCTGGAAGAAGTGCATTTATATAACCTTCAATGACCACTGCTCCATGGTACTTTACACTTTATACAATTAAAAGGCAGTTGGGAATGGTAAATTGAATAATTCAAGAAAACTATTTGTAATTTGGCTCTGCAGGAGGGAGTTGGGCTCAAGCTTTATTGAGGATCTTGCTAGAAACTTTGTCTACTCATCATCAGAAGCAAGCTCCCCGTAGACCGGGACCCACCAACTCAAAGCAGCACCACACCCAGCCATAAAAACAGATGCGAAATGTACAGACATATCTCCACTGCTACAGTGATCAGAACCCCCCACAACTTACTTTCAAGATCTATTGGTCCTCCACATATCTATCGCAGTACATGGTGTACCTCATCCAGTGCATTAAGTGCCCCAATAACAACTATGTGGGTGACATCAGACAATTACTATGTTCTCAAATGAACTCAGAGAAAAATTATAAAACAAACAAAGAACCCATGGGCAAACACTTCCCAAAATAATCACTCCATATCTGACCTTTCAGTCCTCATCCTCAAAGGAAACCTGCATGACACCTTCAAAAGACAAGCCTGAGAGTGTAAATTTGTAACTTTGCTAGACACTAAAAATAATGGTCTTAATAAAGTCACTGGATTTATGGCTTATTACAATGTTCTGTAACCCACTAGCCCCCCTTTTTTGTTCTATGACTGTAGAGGTGTTAATGTGCCACTTCACCTTGAATGATCTCTTAGAATGTGTATTAAGTACTTATGCTAAACAATCTGTTCCGCCTGGTATTTAGTTGTGACACTCTCCATTTCCCAGACATGAAGAAGAGCTCTATGTAGCTTGTCTCTTTTACTAACAGAATTTGATCCAATAAAAGATATTAGCTCACCCACCTTGCCTCTCTAATTGATTTCCAAGGCAGGTATGGGTAATTTCTGTTGAAGAAATTCTCCTTTTCTTCCCATACCCCAGTTACACCATTCATTTTTGACCCTTCCTGACGTGAATTATGTTGTGCTGGGCAATTAACCAATACAAATGCATGCATGATCAGAAAATTAGCCTGGGCTAAGAGGTCTTGTGTTCAGAACATTTAATATACAGCAAAACATAGAGCTTGGGGTTATGAAATCAACAAAAAAGGTAATATTTCAAGCCGCTATTTCAATATCTTAGTTGCTGTGTTTAACCTTAGAGTAGCACTCAGTGAGGAAGTCAATGGGGGGGCCATTATACCACAATTAGAGTATTGAGACAATGCTAGGGCAAATTTTCTCCTGTTATAACTCCAATGACTTCAATGGAATAACACCAGCAATTAATCAGAATTTGGCTTGATCTAGTATGTATTTTTTTTTCAATCCTCTGGAATTTGTAAGGGGACTTTCTCTGTGATATATCATAATCTCTAGGACAGTCGCCTGGGTTTTCAAAATATGGTGAAAATGCAGCTCTGTCAAGCGAGGTCACCCTGATCAAAAGATTTGAAGATTGCCTCATTATCCTGCTCAAAGAAGATTTGTTAGTGGGTGATAGGTGCCATAGTAGAATAGTTAACCTTCCCACCTACCATTATATGTGATTGTCTAATGGGAGATACTTAAGCACCTCAAAATGTGACCTGATTTTCCAAGGCCCTGAGCTCCCACAATTTGTGTTGATTTCAGTGACATTAAGCCACATTTACAATTAACTTGATGAAACTGAGGGCAAAATTTAGCCTTTTACTCTTCCATTGTCAGTAGATCACTACATGCAAAATACCTAAAAGAACATGGTCAACTCGAAATATAGTGAATTTAAAGAGAAAAAAAAAGTTAAAAGGAGGGTCTACTATTCTACCTGCTCCTGTGTCCCCCTAATATGGTTTGTGATATTACAGTTGTATTTTCCTATTTTAAACATTGTTTTCTGCCCCTTTCAAGGTGTGGAAAACCCATACAAACTAGTGGGGAAGCTGACTAACTGATTATACAGAAGAAACATGAAATTGACTAAATGCAACATTTTTGAACTTGAGTATCTGAAGTTCGGCTCCTAAATTCATAATGAGGCACCTAAGTCTAAGGTACTGAAGCTCCCATTAACTTCATTAGGTTTGTGGGTGCTGAGCATGCCTGAAAATCAGGCCAGTTACTTACACTTAAGTAGCAAATTTGGTGGCTATAACCGTCCCAATTTAGGCATTCAAAGTAGAAAATATTGGTCTTAATTTTGGTGTCTCAGCTTCTAGATACTGTATGCACTATAAAATACATGAAGCATAACTTTCATGCAGTGTGGAATGCATATAGTGTTCAGTGGGAAAAAGCTATGTTTGAATTCTGTAGCCATTATATTAAATTGCTTGCTTTGTAGGTTAAAAAAACAAACAAACAAAAACATTGGTTTTATTTCAATCGGGGGAAAAAGTAAGTTCTCTGGTAGCTAAGTTAACACCTGTAAATCCCTGTAAGTGTTAAAAATTTGTGTAGCTTAGTGGATATGGAACAGTTTAGCCCCCAAAAGCTAAATGTTAGAAAATAGCAGTATTTGAAAAACAGAGTTAGCCATGGTCACATTGGAACTAGCCAGAAGTCCCTGTCTTCTCTGAGGGTTCATAAATAGACACATCCCATGAGTAATGAACTCGGTGATCCAAGTTAGCGGCAGTTCTCTCTCGCATGTGCTCTTTTTTTCTTTTACTCGATCATTTAAGGCTGTGTCTTTTTTGTTGATTCCATAGGTTTGTTTATTGGGAAATTGCTTTAGAACTGGATAAGCACAAATAATCAATGTATAATCAGAAAACGGCATTTTTAAACAGTGGTATAGATAACACATCTTTATATAGCTAAACTCTTAAAGAAGAGTTTTTATCTGCCTTTTGGAGTCTTTTTATTCCATATGAAATGTTTTTGATCAGATGTAGAGTACAATATATATTGTGGTGTAGTACACATGTTGCATTCCTTTATTTACTTTAAATGCACTCCAATCAATATCAGATATCCAAATCTGAAGAAAGGCGGTGAAATTGCCTAGAAAATATAACTTGAAAGTGCACCCATTATATTGGGCTGTCTATTTGTTGGACTGTTTTTAATGATATAGTTTGTCAGGAAGGATAGAAAACGTATTGATCCTTGTGCCTAAGCAGTTACTCAGGTTTTGTTAAAAATATAGTGAGGTACTGAGTGAAAGCAAGATATTATTCAGATTTCATTTCATAAATTGATGGTGGAAACAAATGAAATTACCCAGATCCTCCACTCTTACTGAGTAGATAGCACCTGAATCCATGAGTAGGCCCACTGGAATTACTTTCACAGTAAGGGTAGCAGAATCAGCCCCTTGTACACAATGAAGTGTAGTGTGCAATGTATTAATATCATTTGTTTGAAGCAGAATTGCACAATAAAGTTTCAGTCACTTTCTACGGACACAATAAAGTGGGTGAAATGAGCCTATTTTTTTTATTAATAGGCATTTCTTTGGCATTTAACACTGTAATAACTGAAGTTCCTATTTACTGGATGGTAGGCAAATGATAGACATTTCTTTCTCCATCATAAGGTTGCTTATTTAATTACGGTGATATGTGCTCTGCCTTTAAGGAGTAATCTAGTAAGGGCCAAAGCAGAGTCTGACCACCCCAGGAATAACAGTAACACTGGGAAGCATCTCAGCACACTCACTGCTACGTTACTTTGTGGGAGTACAGATTACTCCCTCTGATGCAGTCCTGCCACTCAAGCTGTTGTGTGGGAACCTAGGGTCGTGAATCTGCCTCCTCCACTTTAGGGCAAGGGACGACCCTTGTGCAATAAGGAGGTCATATTTCCTGTACTCTCCTGAGCATTTGGACTGCAATTTACCCTTCCTATTATGGAGTCGGCTCAAATGAAGTAAAGCTCCTTGTACGCTGCTCCCAGCTGTGCACCCAGGCAGAACCTGGCCCACTAATATTTTTTTCTTAAGCATCTACAACAGTGCTCCCCAAATGGTGGGGCATGGTCCCCTAAGGGGGCACAGAAGAATGTTTGAGGGGTGTGCAGAGGGGCCAGGGCCAGCCCCCATGGGGGGTGGGGAAAGACTGCCACCGAGCCCGCTCTGCCCCCAGTCCAGCTCCGTTCCACCTCCAGCCTCAACCACAGCTCCACTCCACCCCCTGCTCTGTCCCCAGTCCAGTTCCGTCCCCAGCCCAGCTTTTCCCTCATTCCTGCTCTGTCCCCAGGCCACTTCCACCTCTAGCCCCAACTCCTCCTCCATCCCCAGTTCTGCCCCTAGCTCTGCCTTCAGCCCAATCTCCTTTGCTGAGCAATCCTTGGCTGTGCAGTAATAGAGTGGGGCACAGACAGATTCCATTACTGGTAAGTGGGGGCACGACAGGAAAAGTTTGGGCACCTATGATCTACAACGTGACTGGCTGTTTTCTAGCTTTCTGATTAAACTACCCAGACAACAATTCCAGGTGTCACTGACTGACTGGTAAATTTGCCCTTTCAAGCGGCTCTAATCTTGAAGGACAAGAAGCATGCTATTATGCTAATAAAATCAGATCATAGATATGCATGTACCCTGATTCTAATGCTGAGTGCTGGAGTCTCAAAGGTAGATTCAGAAGGAAATCAGATTCTGCAGGAAATCAGAATGACCTAGGGTTTGGATTCAGACTTGGCGTTATACTTATTTCATCCACTCCTGTTTGCCGCGCCTCATAAAGCATTAGCTGTTTTTCTGTGCTTATGGGAAGATTGCTCTGTTACCCTTGTAATTTCAGAGAGGGAACACGGCCTTCAGAGGAAAGAAATTGTTTCATTAAATGACTGTGTTGCCACCTAGTCCTGGTATCAATATATGTGGTCAAAATGTTCAGAAGTGACTGAATTTGGCTGCCCAAGCTAAGACACCTTAAAAGGGCCTGATTTTTAGAAAATACTGAGCACCTGCCCTTTAAAAATCAGATCCCTTTAAGGTGCTTCAAGTTGGACACTCAAAAGTTGAAGCATCCACAGTTGCTAGTTAGCCTTTGAAATCTTGGTCATATAATACTCATATAGATTTGTGTACTTTTTCCCTAAAATACACTATATGTGCCCTAAAAGTTGACAAATTATGAATTAGGTACATTTCTTCCTCTCCCCCCTCCTTTGTATAATATTCCTGGCATGCCAATCAGAATTGCTGCAAAAAGCATCTAAATTGAGTCATTTGTATAGCCATATTGATTGAATTGTTCTGTCTTTATTTATCTCCGTTAGCGGAATGATTCAAGAAACACTGGCAATGACGGAGCTCATGTATCATTAATCCACCTGCAGGATTTGAAATGAAAAATGATGCTGCAATTCATATCAGTTCATATAATTTATAGATAGCTCTAAAAATTATTTCTATTTCAGAAATAACCTTTTTCTCCATAGAAGTTTCTCAAGTCAAGAGAAAACATGGAGCTCAATTTTGAATTCTTTTTCATTCGTAAGCCATCATGCACTCTGAAAGCTGCAATTTGACTATGAACATGTGTTTAATTTTTTTTAAAGGCTTTCTGCTGCGATTAAGGCTTTTTTTTTTCTTTTCTTTTCTCCCAATTAAAGGCTCATATCGGAAGTCTTATGATCTTAGCTTCATAGTAACTTCCACGGCATTTGAACAATTTAAATTTTCTGCTATCTGACAATATTTATAAGTTTTCATTATGTATTGTGATTAGATCTGAACAACTAGTTCTGAACAAACAATTTGATTAATTTCATCCTTTTTTTTTACTGGGCACAAATCTGCAAACAGATCTCAAAGTCATCATATTTAGTAATCTTTAAAAATAATCTCTAGTGAATTATTCTCAGTCTGAAGATTATTTGCTAACAATTTATTGCAAATATTTGTAGATGACAAATTCTGCTCTTTTGGTCACGTAAATAAGATATAAATCACCTGAGACTATAATTTACAGCCTGATTCTGTGTAAGTATGTGAATAGTCTCATTTCTTTCAGTAAAACAGTTCATGAGCTTAAATCTAAACACGCGTGTAACTGCAACTTCAGGCCCTTAGATAAGCTAATTACATAAATCATAAATAGATTAATCAGCTACAAGCATCAACCAGTCTGAAAACAGAATCAATGCCATGGGGTAGCTAATAAACACAGCAAAAACTGTGAGTTATGCAACCAAATATACAATGAGAAATTTCCTTTCAGCAACTATTTTGAGCCTTAGAGTTTAAAATTTGCTTTCCATTAATGTGTGCATTTAAATTTGAGTGTTTGAATGCTTATGGAAAGCAAAATCAAAAGGGTCATGAACCCAGTCAAAATCCACTTTAAAATCTAAACAAATATTCACGTTTTTTCCCCCATTACTCACCAAAACCTAATCCTTGCTGCTTGAATACTAGTCATCCATTATGATAAAATAGCAATCACAATAGTCCTAGATCTTGGGTACAGGTTTGAATTCAATACAGAGAGATGGGTTAATTTGAAAAGGCAGCACATAGAAAATGAAAGAAACAGCATCATATTCTAAGGGTAATGCCAAACAATTTGAGTTTGTAACAATGCTGTAATGCTTCTAATTTGCTGTTCCATTGGCTGAGTGTACTGTCATTGATGGCTTGCTGCGTAGTTTTGGAAATGAAATTGAGTCTTTTTTCCCCCTCTAATCTGTATTTTTTGACAAGCTATTTTATTGCTTAATTGACAATTGCCTTAATCTCATGTTTTATGCTAATGGTACAGTGCCTTGTTTCAAACATTGATTGTATAATTTGTTTAGCATTGCAACTAGTAAATGCTTTTAAGGTTTAAATGGGACGCAAAGTCAATCAATCATCTAGCTTGTTGCATAGATATTGCCATATAGTAAGGGATAATGTTAAAAGGATTAGATCAAAATTTGGAATAAACTAAAACGATCATGCTGATGGGTTACTCACTGCATTAATTTACCCCCTTTACCCCCCATGAAGTAAGCAGGGCTGTTGGGGAAGGAGTGGGTATAAAGCGGTTCCGAGTTTGGCTTGATGTTTGCTTGAATGTATTTGTTGGTCAGAAAAATGACTGTTAATCTTGTAAGGGCAGGTTTTGTCCAAAATACCTCCTGTTTCCCTTTTCCCCCCCCTTCCTCCCCCTCCTCCAAGGTGGACATACAGTGAGAATAGCTGTTATCATGATGTGAAACACTGGCCCCACTGAGAGTCCTGTGGCACCTTTAAGACTAACAGATGTATTGGAGCATAAGCTTTCATGGGTGAATACCCACTTTGTCAGACACATGTCTGTTACATCCAGGGCAAACATCCACCTCCCAGACTAACATGGCTACCCCTCTGATACCTGGCCCCACTGCATTCAGTGAGGCCAGGGTTTCACCCTTTCTATTTTGGTATGTCTGTTTTATGACGACTCAGAAAAGATTGCGTTCAGTTCCAGGTTTGGACAAAGTCTTGGGTCAGTTCTCCCATCCATATATCCCAGGTAAGATATTTTTCTTTACTTTGAGGGGAAAAATTAGGGCTGTGTGAAAGGTTCTCCTATCTTACTGAATCCACCCAAAATCAGGGAGTGTATGTTCTTCCAGTGGAACACTGCATGAATATCATGCACTGGAGTGATGCAGTTCACACATTTGGCACCCTCAAGCTCCATGGACTTTGTAGGTAGCTGTGACTAGACTTCTTTTTCTCCTACTTGCTTGGACTGGATGCCCCACTCAGTAGAGTCTTCCAGGGCATCAAGCTGTTGCTTCTCCACCCTTTTCTTCTTCAGAAGGGCTGCCAGTTTGGTCTTGTTTGGAGATTAATGTGGGAAAGTGAGTCACCGTTATTATACAAATTCAGACAGAATTATTGTTATTTATAGTGTCTGAACATACATTTATGCCAGGCAATAATAACAAACAAGACGGAACTGGTAGGGACCTAACTTACCACGTTCTGGGAAAGTCCTTCCTTGCCTCCTCTGATATCCTGGTCTGTTCCTTCAGTCCTGTTCCTTCAGTTTCTGGTCCAGTGTTTCTCCAATTTGGGCCTTGTTCACTTACATGTATTAGACATTTCTACATAACAGATTACTTAATCTTTATCCAATCTTCTTTAACCCTTTTGATTTTTATGTACCCTGGACATTATGCAGGCACATGCTTCAGTTACCCAACTTTTGCACTTGTATGCTGATTTTGTGTCATGATGTTCTTTGTCGCCCTGTTCCTAGGTTTTCCCAGAAAAAAGGGATTTTATTTATCGTTACATATTTGCATACCTCTTACTTGCATCTTCTAGCACGACCCATTACTTATCTTGCCAGCAATCTTATCACTTTAAGCAAATCATAAATTTATATCATAGAAGAACTGATAAAAACACACTCATTCCAGACAAGGCCTTGGCCTAAGTGTTACCTTATCTATACTCATTCACTATCCATAATTACAATATGTAGCTATCAACGCTTTAAGTCTTACCATTTAGCAATCCTTCATTTTTATATATGTGTTATATCATTCTAGATTATCCCTTTAATCTACTGGGTGTGTGTGTGTGGGGAGGGCGGGGGGATTTTGGAAAACAAGATTTACTAATGTCAATGTTTCTTATTTCTTTTAAATATGGAGTTTCAAAGGCTTTTTTAATTCAAAGTCCAGTTTTGTTTTGCTAATCATTACACAAAAACTTCATTCTTTTTTTCCTGTGTTACAGTTGGACGGGGTGTCTCAATTTTAGAGTTTTAATATTTAGTTGCTTTTAATGGTACCCCAACATTCTGCTGCTACTAAATTTCTTAGATTGTTTTGGGGGGAGAGGGGAAGATTCAGGAACACCTGGATCCTTGCCCCATAAGGAGTGGAAGATGGAGAAATGCTTCTTCTCTCCCTGAAAATGCCAGTAGGGTAAATGGCAGTGTCTTACTGCTCAGCAAATTGTCTATGTTGGGTTCCCTCCGAGGCCTTTTCCACTCAGCTTAATGCAGAACACCTGATCTGGTTCTGAGAGAACTTCATCCAGTTCTCTGAGATCCAAAAAACTCAGTTTGACTCCAGATGTTGTCATTCAGTTTCTCTTATTTGGCATACAGCAAAGGTATCCTGAGTTCATCAGACTCAAGCAAAGGGACTCCAGGTAAGGTATACCACACATCCCAACTTACACAGACACCCTCTCCCTTCATGTACATTTACACATTTCATTGCATTTACTATACATTACAGCACACGGGTTTTTTTGATTGCGTTGGTCACTTTGCAGGAACCAATCCCTGTACAGCATGCTCTGTCCATGTGATGTTCATGGAGAACCTGATCTTTACATTATCTCTAAATTTCTAACTCAGCTTGTCCATTGTTAGTAAATGGTTCCCTGGTTGTTCTCCCTCTTATCTTAGCTAGCTCAGACATTCTGTCTTTTTCAACCTAATGATCATTTGACCTTCCCAGTACTATTCTCCAAGAAATGAGGCTCTCTCCTGGTGTTAATTGCTCATGTCAGGCCAAACCTTAGCTACGTTCCCTGCTGTTGACTTTCTGTGTTATATTAGCATTAATTGTATCTGTATCATCTTCCTCTCTTTCTGTGCTCTTTTTCAAGTGTATTACTCAGCAACACCTGCTCTGTGAGAACCCACCAGGTTGTAATCCCACATTATAAACTTGCTCTGCCTTTAAAGCATCCTTTGATAATTTTAACTTTGCTTTTATTTTAATTACATTATGAAAAACTGGTAGCAAATATAAAAGTCTATTTGTCACCACAGAAAATTTAGGTGTGAAACAGAACATTGGCCAATTAAAATAACATTTGCTGGGTTCATACCTGAAGTTCTCCTTGTCAGCCCTCACATAAAACTTGTCATCACCAGCTGTCATAATGACTGGTATGTAGCTCCAATTGAGAGAGCTAATGTCAGGTAAGACTGTCAGAAAACACCCTAAACTGGTGGCATATTCTGTAATTAGATTTCACCAAACTAGTAATAAATGTGCACTCCTGAACTACTGTATTGGTCCAACCATGGAGCCACAACAGTTCCCTTAAGCTCTCCAGCCCCATTTTACCACCCAGACAAATTTTACTTTATGATGAAAGGTTATTAAAACCAAAATCACCTCACATTAGGGTCTTCCAACCCCAAAGGATTGGTCAATCACCCCAGGTCAATGGATACTTCGGATCACACACCAAAACCAATGCTGATAGCCAATTTCCTTAGTAAAATAAACTAACGATTGAATACCTAAGAAAAAGAAATTAGACTTATTGAGATGTTAAAGCAGGTAATATGCATAACAGGTGAGTCAAAGATTGTAAGTCCAAAATTATAGCGGAGACCGTGTTTCTGCTTAGTTCTCCATAAGTCCCTGAGGGCTGCCCAAAATGGCTTTGGGAACCTTTGTCTTGTGTCTGGAATGCCCACTGGCAGCATCCAAATAGATCAGAAATAAATGTTCAATAACAATAACAGAAAATGTGGAAATGGCAAAAGTGCTAAATGACTTTTTTGTTTCAGTTTTCACCAAAAAGTTTAGTAGCAATTGGACATCTAATTGAATGAATGCAAGGGAAAATGAGGTAGGATCAGAGGCTAAAACAGGGAAAGAATAAGTTAAAAATTACTTAGACAAGTTAGATGTACATCCTAGAATACTCAAGGAGCTGACTGAGGAGATATCTGAGCCATTAATGATTATCTTCTAAAAGTCCTGGAAGACGGGAGAGATTCCAGAGGACGGGAAAAGGGCAAATATAGTGCCCATCTATAAAAAGGAAAATAAGGATAACCCAAGGAATTACAGACTTGTCAGCTTAACTTCAGTACCCAGAAAGATAATGGAGCAAATAATTAAGCAATCAATTTACAGACACCTAGAAGTTAATAAGTTGATAAGTAACAGTCAGGGTGGATTTGTCAATAACAAATCATGTCAAACCAACCTGATAGCTTTCTTTGACAGAGTAATAAGCCTTGTGGATGGGGGGGAAGCAGTAGATATGTTGTATCTTGACTTTAGGAAGGCTTTTGATACTGTCTTGCATGGCTGTCTCACAAACAAACTAGGGAAATATAACCTAGATGAAGCTACTATGAGGCGGGTTTATAACTGGTTGGAAAACAGTTAAGTGGAAGGGCATATCAAGTGGGGTCCCACAGGGATCAGGTCTGGGTCTGTTCAATATCTTCATCAATGATTTAAATAATGGCATACAGAGTACATTTATAAAATTTGTGGATGATACCAAGCTGGGAGGGTTTGTGAGTGCTTATAGGATGAAATTCAATAAGGACAAATGCAAAGTACTCTACTTAGAAAGGAACAATCAGCTGCACACATATACAAAATGAGAAATGACTTCCTAGTGAAGTTTTTAAGAATGTTTTTAGTGTTTAGACTTGATAAAATGCTTGTAGGCTGCTGCATGTAGTAATCTCACTTATAACATCAGTATCTTACTTATACTGAATATTTGCATCGTAAATCTCTGTAACTGTGTAACTCACCACACAGGAAAGAATCATTCATTAATGTGAAGTGCTTGTCCTGCACCAAGAAAGGCCTATTGAAACCAAGTGAGCCATTGTGAAACAACAAAGGACAAAGACTTTGCTGATTGCAACCTCCCTTTCCATCACCACCCATAAAGAGAAGTCAAGTGCAAACACTTGTCCTTTCAGTTTGAATTCTGAGGGAAGGGAATAAATATCCCTGACCAGAAGCAACTGTATCACTATGCTGCTTGGAATTTGGAGAGGCTAATATTTCTAAGCATAAGCTATTCCTGGGGGAATTCTGTGCCACTGCACAATGCAGAATTTTGCAGAAATTAACGTTGTGTGCGCAGAATTTCCTTTCCCCCACAGAAATGGGCTGCAGTGCTGCTAGCCGCCACTAGGGGCCACTGGACTTGGAAGGGAAGGGGGCAGAGAAACAGGAACTGGGTTGTCATATGGGTTTCTTTAACTCTCCACTCCTGGAGGAATTTTTGTGTGTGTCTGTATTGTTACAGACCTACTTGCTGGCAGGTATTTGAAATACATTACCAACATAATTAAAACTGGCACGATTATGCAGAATTTTGCAGAACTTTAAAATATTGTGCACAGGATTTTTTATTTTTTGGTGCAGAATGCTCTCCCCCTCCTCCCCCCAGAGTAATAAGGAAGGGATCCCCAAGCTGCTTAGCTTGGGTTAGCTCTAAAGAACATAGAAAGCTTGCATATCTCTGCAGCTTCTATTACCTTTTTGAACCTAACACTGTAACTCATTTTGTGTGTGTTTACCTGCTTTAACCTTGTAGATAACTCTTATTTCTAAGTTAGTTTATTATAGGATTGGTTACAAGCATTATCTTTGATATGAGGTCTAAGGTGCAATTGACCTGGAGTAAGTCAATGGTCCTCTGGGACTGGGAGTAACCTGAATATTACTGCGATTTTTGGTATAAGAGACCATCTATCACAAAGGCAATTTTGCCTGAGTTGCAGGAGAGACCAGAGTACTCAAGGGGACTGTCTTTGACTCCATGGTTATGCTGTTACAGTGCTTGAGAAGTTCAAACTTGGTACTTGGTTGGTGAAATCTAAGTGTAAAACTCACAACCAACTTGGGGTTTGTGTCCTGTTTCTTGACAGTCTGCCTTGAGTTGGCACTCACGCTCAGGAGCTACTCCAGCAGCTTGATAATAGGAAATTAACTTTATCTTGTACATTGGAAAACATTTACAACATCATGCATACAAAATAGTTTAAAACTCTTTACCAGTAAATTCTTTTTTTTTGTTGATTTTCAAAATACAATACTCTAGAGGTTACTTCTGGCAGAGACGCTTGTTCATGCAACAAGCATGTGGCCCGTCAGGATAATCCGCTGGCAGGCCGCCAGACAGTGTGTTTACATTGCACGGCCACCCACAGCTTCCAGTGGCCATGGTTTGCCATTCCTGGCCAATGGAAGCTTAGGGAAGCGGCGACCAGCACGTCCCTGCCAGCCTGCGCCGCTTCCCGCAGCTCCCAATGGTCGGGAACGGCGAACCCTGGCCACTGGGAGCTATGGGCAGCCGTGCAAATGTAAACACACTGGCTGGTGGCCTGCCAGCGGATTAGCCTGACGAATCGCCTGTGGCCTGCAAGCCACAAGTTGCCCACCACTGATGTACTGCATGCAGTACCTCTGCTACTAGCTTCTGTTGAATGCTTGTTCACGTTGCCACAGGATCTGTGCCAACTAGGTTTCAGAGCGACATACTAGCCCAAACCAGCTCAACTCATATGTCAAGCTCCTTGCAGTTTGTTGCTGCTCCTTTTTGGCCGGTTTATGGATTTTAAAAGTTTACTTTTTGTCCACAACGTCCTTTTCAATAGTTCTCAATTATTTTGGACCAAAACCCAGTAACTGCTGGTCAGTGAAATTCAATAACCATTGGCATATTAATAAAGTAAACATTATTAAAGAATATTTCCTTAATAGATTTAACCCTAAGTCATTGGTTGGATTTGTTTCCAATGAAAGGCATTTCAATCTTCTATATAAATGTTTAGTTTCAATACAATTATTCTTTTTCCATGTATAAAGCACCACCATGTAGGTTTTACTTCCTAGCAACATTTACTTTATACTGCAGTGAAACAGAACTTTTGAATAATCATGTTAATGGTTAAACTCCATTTCCTGTATTCACTGATCTTGGGGCTGGATTGGTTTCTTCTTCCAAACCACACAGTCATCTGAAAAAGAAAACACAACCTCTGGAGCCTCTATAGGATTTTAATTAAATAGCATGTCTTTACATTTGTTTTACCCCCTTTATGATATATATGTTCCAAGGGAATGCACCTTCCTTCCATAGTGTAACTCTTACCCTTTATCTGCCATAAAATCATGTTACCCATATTCATTTGCACAAAAAGTGTAGCTGTTTTGTGCTTCAAGAGCTTCTATGTACCCTGTATCAAAGTGATTGTCTAACCATTCAGAGCCACCTTAAGGATCGATGTTCCTAACATCAATATTCTTGTGACCTCTCCCTCCTATTGCTGTTACTCCAGAGGTGTACTGTCTTTTTAATTTTTCATTCTAGTCCTGCACCTCTTTCAGCTGCAGTTTCATTACTACAAAAGGCTTCAGAGTCTCTTCCTACTATCCTTTTCTGGCTGTCCCTGCATCAGCCACAGCCATGTCCTCTAGTCCTTATTTCAAAAGGTTTTGAACTTCATCAAACCATTCAGGTACCAAAGCCTGGTAACGCCAGTTATTTGTGTTCGAGGAAAAAGAAAAATCAGCAGACTACCAGGAAACATTGGCAGCTGCTCAAAAAGTGTCTGTCAGGTTTTTGCACCTTTGAATGAAAGATTCAATGGATTTTTAGTTAAATATTTTAAAAATGAATTCATTTTAGATGTACAAAATAGGGTTTTACAAGCCAGGAGTGTTTGTTAGGTCCTTAAAACCTTGCATAATTACACAAATGTATTTGCATTTCTTTTAAATATTTTGCCCAACACCCCTTGTGTTGCTCTAATTATTTTGTATGCTACTGTACCCAGATGACTGTCTCCAGATGTACAAGTAAGGATTGTGAAGTTCAGGTGGAAGCCCCTTGTTTCCTTTTAAGTGATTTAGACTAAATTGTCCATAGTCAAATGATTCAAATCAGATTGTCTCTCTGCCTACAGCAGTCATTTACAATCTTTACAGACCATTCCTTCAGGGAAAGGGCCCGTTCTCCTTCAGAATGGCTGTAAAGATTCCTGGGGATGAAAGCATAGTGGTGATAGTTGTCACCGCCTGACCTCCCCTTGGATAATTTGTTTGACTACCAGGGTTCCACTAGACGAGACTGCTATAACCATGTTTTATTATTACACCAAGCTTTCTTTTCTCCCTTCTTATTTAATGTTATGTCCAATACTTCTACAACACCAGCCTGCTTAATCCTTTCAGCATTCTAAAGTTTTTAACATCTGCATCAATGCTCCCTTTAACTCCTCACTCTCTTCCTTTAAATGACTTACTTATTTCCCAAAGTCCATTTCTTTCTATGGTTCTGAGCTTATCTTGGTGCTTTTTTGCACCAATTTGCTACAATTCTTATTCTCTAGATGATCACCCAAGTGTCTTATTTTTTAAATGACATTCAACAGACCTCTGCTGTGCTCTGTCAAGCATTCTTTTACATGGTGATCCAAAGTACCTCCCTCTATTACCCTTATGTTACTGAATGACTCTTTAGGAGACACTTCTATACTGTAATTTAAAAACATGGGGGTTTGTTTCTTTTTTTGTGTGTGTGTGCATTTCTTGTCTAATACTATTTGCTGGAGTTTCTTTTCCACCTGGTCCCCATCTCCCTGTATCACTTCCCTGGGGAGACCAGATGGACCACCTTTAGATCCAACCCACTCCTCCAGTGCCCTGGAAACCTCCCCAAATTTAAATCCTTCCAATCCCATTGTTAAACTGCTGGGATTGTGGAAAACAAATACCATTTTTCAGCCAACTCTTATCTCCAGTCACTGAAATGCTTCATAAGGTTGTAGAGAATGATCCCATTTACTTTATCATTCTCCCATATTTGGGAATAGGGCGTGAATGGTTTTATATAACATATTGTGCTTGATCCTACTCTCCTTGATTTAAACACAAGCTAGATGATGACCATGGTCTCAGCCATAAGTAATTAGAACAACATTAACAAAAATAATGCTGAGTATTTTTGTTCAAGGAATTATTCCTACTTGCTAATTTTTTTATGCCAGTAATTGTCCAGATTTATTGCAGTGAATGTTCTATCCCACTGGGCTAGGTACAGATTTACAAGATATATAGTCTACATCTTGAAAATTTTGAAGATCTGTTTGCATTGCTTATGCAATGCTTTCACAAGCCAAATTGTTTTTCTGTGACCAAAAAAAAAAAGTCAACTGGTTTATACTTGCTGATGTTTGCTAAGAATTAACTTGATTATGAGATCCTTGTACAAACGTCTTCTGCTTGCAGTGACATGACTTTGCATTTAAGTTTATTTGCAAAGATATAATGGATAGAGCCTTTGAAAATTTGTTAATTTTGTTTAGTACTGTATCTAATAATTGCATGCAAGCTTAAAGGGACCATTCCCTCAATAGTATGGCATAAATCTGATATAACTTTATTGAGTTCACTGGATTTATTGCAGTTTTACACCCACCTAACTGAGTTAGAAATAAACCCCATATATTATGCTTAGCATATGACTACTCATACATTTGGGTTTAAAATAATAAATTGGAAAAGAAGTCCTAACCAATATTACTAATAACACATTAGATCATTAAAACGGAAGGAATTTTTAAATCCAACTTACTTTTTACCATTTTTGGTTCTTGCATTTCATTCATCTTGGACAATTACTATCTGTTTGTTTGTTATATAGTTACATATTATACCACCACAATGTGCTAGGCACTTTCCAAATGTCCCTGCCTCGAAGGAAGATTAGTTAGTTTTGTTTTGTTTAAAACTGATTTCTAGCTATTTTTACACTGTTTCTCAATATACAGCCTCAGTGCTTCAGCTCGAGCTATACAATAGCTTTAAAAATATCCACAAGCATTTATTTGAATGAAATTAACTAATTCACATCTATGGTATTTGCAGCTTTTTATTTAATGAGTTTTCGGTGAATATTTATGAGTGATTTTTTTTTTAAATTGCAAGAATGTTTACAGAAAGTGAAAGTCTCACGGATTCTCATTCAAATACATATTCATATGCAGGTTCATGCTGAAATCATTCACATAGCCAACTTGAAATCTCTTCCATTACTTGTTAATAAATCTCAGTTACTTAATGAAGGAGAAGACACAATACCATGAGACCGATTACCCATCCCAAAGAACAAGTAGTCAGTAGCTGAAAATGCAAAGTGTATATTCCACAAACCACCCATAGGCTGAAATTTGTTTAGATTAATTTCTCATTGAACAGTAATGAACAACAGACTAATTGTCAAAAGTCAAAATCTGTTTGTGGACAACTTATGAACAGAATAAAAGGGCTACATGCATGGAATGAAATATTCACTCTGAATAGTTTGCCTAGCTCTGGCTCCAGTGTTGGATTCTAAACACGTCATAAAAATATTTAAATAAAAACAAAACTGTTTTATTGAGCTTTTTACGTGTTATTTTTGTAGTTCATGGAGAATTTCTTTTAATATGAGGTTTTACAACACTTTCCCCTGCTCTAATAGAGCCTGGATTTTATATCAAACTCTGTTGAGACAGCAGTATTTCAGATTTGTTGTTCCTGAATACATTATGCATGCCCAATATTTTTTTTCCAAAGCAATAATCAAAGCCTAGATTTAAATTGTGTGGCACTACATTAATTTGTCAACTAGCTGCATAATCCTCTCCCTCCATTTGGAGTTGGGCACCTAATCCCTTTGTAGAACTTGGCTCTGGGGCCCCGTTTACAGAATTCTGTTCTTTACAGGTGCTTACACCATATCATCTGAGTGCCTTTCAGCAGTGCATTAATCGATGTGAAGTGCTGAGCTCTCATGCTGAAGTTGACAGGAGCTGTGGGTTCTCACAGGGCCGGCTCTAGGAACCAGCAAAACAAGCTGGTGCTTGGGGCGGCACATTTTTAGGGGCGGCATGGCCAGCGCCAGAATGCCGCCCCTAAAAATGTGCTCCGGCCGCCCTAGCTCACCTCCGCTGCCGCTCGCGCGCCGCTGCTCCCCCTCCCTCCCAGCTGTTTTGCGCCCCGCGGCCGCTCGGGGTCTCCCCCTCCCTCCCAGGTTTGAGAGCCTGGGGGGAGGAGGCAGGGAAGGGGTGGAGTTGAGGCGGGGCCGGGGGTGGGGTAATTAAAAAACGGGGGGGGGAGGGGCGGCCAAAATTGTCTTTGCCTTGGGCGGCAAAAATCCTAGAGCCGGCCCTGGGTTCTCAGCATCTCTGGCAGTAAAGCAGTGTGGTCTGGAGGAATGAGCAGTGATGGAACTCACGAAGTCCTAAGTTGTTATCCTGCCTCTGTCACCGATTCCCTATGTGGCCTCAGGCACGTTTTGTTTGTCTCATTTTCCCCATCTGTATGCTGGAGATAATAATACTATCTTTTTCTCAGAAGGGATCTGGGGGGATACATTTGTTAATATTTTTGATGTGGTTAGATATTGCATGGCCTTAGAAAAAGACCATGAAGGAATCAATAATTCAATCTTCAGTGCACAGTTTGGATGCTGTGTAGTGAATAAGGCGGGAGTTGCATAATGATTTTAAAAAAAGGACAAGAATTAAAAAAGGAACAGCTGCTTCATTCCCATCCTGTGCACTGTACCATCCATCCTGTGCACTGTACCATCCATCCTGTGCACTGAATGAGACAAGGGTCTTGTGGGAAATACAGCATGTGATCAGATATTTAAAGATGTTATCATGCATATTCACAATGGGGAAGAATTAAGCTTTCCTGATTTCTGAATGTTTGGCTTTGTCATCTATAACCTTCTTTTAAATTTTCTTGCATGTAATTTCCTGGGTTTCAATAAAAAAATAAAAATTATGTACAGCTGTAACAATCCCACCCGCAGCTGAGGCCATGTGCTGGATTTTGGTATTGTCAGGTTATCCCAGCCCAGCCCTTTCCATCTTCTCTTCCCTGTTTGTTCAGCATCCAGGCTAGCTGCTCCTGGTGTTCATGGTGCAGTGTTGTTGTCTGAGGCCAATGCTTTTTTGGTGGTGTGGGTCCTGCTTTTGATTCAAATGAAAAGCATTTCTCTAGCCCAAGGACTATCTGTGATGAGGTTGGGGTGCAATCCACACTAGTAAGGAGTTGTCACCACTTGCCCTTCAATCCTGGCTGCCTTACTTTGTTTTGCTGCTACAGGTAAAGAGTTGTGTTCTCTCCTCAGAGGGAACCTGTTTCTTCTCCCTGTTTGGCCACAGACTTTAAAACATAATATAATTTAGTATCCATATTTCCTTGTACAGTGTTAATACAAAAATGTCACAATGATATTAATTGCCAGTGGGTCATTAGCTTTCAGAAAAGACCTCATTCTGTACACTCTTACAATACATTAATGTTGTATACAAACAGTTGATTCAATACTTATCAATTGAGCTGCTGCCCCTTCCCCATCTTTGTAAACCAGTAAACCTTTGCAATGGATTCTTTGAAAAGTAAAAATCCAGACTATGCTTCTATCTTCTACTGGGTGTAAACACCATGCTGTTTCCTCCCCAACTTATTTGCTTGATAGCTTTGTTTACCTGATATTTAAAACAGACTTTCATTGTCTCTGCCTGCTGACTAGGCTGGTCAGAGAAGCACATATACATTTCTTTGTTTAGGGCAGAGCTGGTTACCAACTCCCCCTGACTTGCCTGGTTTAAACTCACTCTTTATAATTCCATAACTCTTAATACACAGCACGTACTTATATCATGCAAGAATATTAGAGATCAGTGAGTTACCATTTTCAAATGATATCTCACGAGGCATATTTTCTACAAAGATTATTACAATAGTGTGTAGGATGTGAATACGGGGATGCTCAGGATCAGACCTCTCCCCTTACAAAGCTGCAGGAGGGTTAGCAACTGGCTGACCTGGAGGCAATAGGACAGAGCCCTCTTTCCTGGACAGGGAAACTTCCATCCTATTTTCTTTTCACTTTATATAGAAGAAACCTGTTTTGTCACCTTTGTCTGTTTGTCTCCAGGACATAATATCAGAGAGTATCCATAATTTCACCTACTGAGTTGTTACAGGCATTTCACAGTGACATTAATGACCTGTGTGTTATTAGATTTCAGATGATATATTGCATGTCACCTTTTAAATAAATATCATGACACCAGCGCGTGAGGTGTAATGAGTATGTCAGTCTGGACGAGAGTTGTTCACAGAGAAATGAACCACAAATGGGTGTCTGTGTCACACTTTCCCTCTTCCAAATTTCAATGGCCAGCTGCAACTATAGGAGGTCTTACAGCTTCTCAAAAAAAGGTTGCAAGAAACTGGTCATAATGGAGATTTTTAGGCTATTTAAAATATAGGGGTTGCTACCAGCTCCCCCTCTGATTACAATAATTTAAGCCTTAGCCTACACCACTGTTAATGCATGCTCTCATTCTCTCATTTGTGTTTTTCTAATTTCCTCCTTTGTAGCAGTCTCTGCAGTCAGAATTTTGAGTGACAGATGGTCACACCTAAATGACAGTGTTCCATTTTGGCCTTCTTCTGTCTCTCTGTTTTTAGGATAGTCATCACTCATGGTGTTGTAAATGTCTAGCTTTTTCACTTTATCCAACATACATACTCTGTACCCTTTCAACGATATACATCACCAACCCAGTAGATTCAAGTTTCCTCTGGGGAATCACTCAATTCAGATCAGATTTACATGCATTTCATGGTTTATTCAGAAAACTGTGGTGATTGTCACGACATTGGTCTCATCCAGATGTTAATACTGCTTGTGACTATTGGTAATTAACCATCAAAACCTTTGTCCATTTATGACACTTAATCATTGTAACCACATGTCTTTTTAAGGGTCACCATACAACAGTAACCTGGGAACTACAAAAGTGCTGATAGAATCAGAGAGTCCCTGAGCTGCTACAGAGTGTTGGATCTCTAATGATAAAAGAGTATTGGATGTGATTGTGTGTCTGCATCTGTGTGTATGTGGCAGAGGTGAAAGTGGGGTGGTATGGGCCGGTACAGCGTACCGGTAAGAGAGCGGATGCCGATACAGGCCAGTACACAGCCTTCGTTAAAGCGCTGCCACCCCCCACACCTTGCCCAGAAACCTCGCTTCTCTGTGTACTGGTAAGTCCTTTAAGTTACTTTCACCCCTGGTATGTGGTCAGTTTAGCACCTGTTCCCACAAAAAGCATACAACCTCATTTTACTACCTTGAACATTCAACAGATATAATAGCTACAGAAAGATGGTGGCATTTACCAGCCGATGTTGCACTGACATCCCTGAGTGCCATAATGTGATGATTTTTGGTATGGATTTTCCTCTGTGCAGATAAAGCGCAGTCTTTCAGTCCTGTAAACACATACTGCCTGGTGGGAGCCCTTTTTGTAATCAAGCATTTCTTTCATCCATTTCTTCAAAGACCACTAATGTCTGTTCACCAAACTTGGTTATGCTGAATAAAAACATTAATGACAGAAAGATGACAGCAGTGTCAAGCAGTCAGTGCTTGGACATTAGCTGGTCTGTCCTTTTGCAGATGTACGATTAATTTACTATGACTGCAGTTAGGAAAATGAGTAGCAAAATGTCACATTTACAAATTTATTTTGAACTTTAAGAAGTACAAAACATATTTAAAATGGCATTGTACCATGAGTAAAATGATTATGGCTGCTCATTATAGTCATTAGAGACTTCTAGAATAGCCCTTTATTGTGTCTTCCAGTCATCGTACTGGTCTATTAACATTGTCAAAGGAGTCGGAAAGTCTAAGGAATGCTTAATGTACCCTGCACCAGAAAAATGCAGGACAGCCACTTGAAGCATCTCTCTCTCTCTCTCTCTCATTTTTTTTGGCCAGATGAACTAAAGAACGCGTCCTTTTGCTGAAATACTGAAGAAGGCAGTATTTTGCTATTGTTGTTGAGGATTTTTCTTTGTTACCAAAGAACAAGTTTTAATGAAGGAATGAAAAAAAAATTAAAGGGGGCCTCTAGAAATTCATGTTATTTATTTAGTTAATTATCACCTCTGTGGTGCTGTTGAACCACAGAGTGATTTTATGCTTTTAAACTATTTCTCCCTATGAGCTGTACTTTTTAGTTTTTTTGTTGTGTCTTTGAAGGCTGGTTTCCAGCTGAAGCACACTAGGGTTTAGTTTGGTTGGTTTTTGCTGTGAAAGTGAAAAAACAGAGGTGAAATTGTCATTTGACATGCACATTGTTGGCTGTGCCTCTGGACCTCCTTTCCTCCCCTGAGTGTTTCGCAGCTTGGACAGCTTGGGGTTGCTGCTTGATTTTTGAGAGAACTGGGCACTGTTGGAGCTCGATGATCTGATGAAGCACCCTGCTCACTGGGAAACTTCTACTTGCTTCCACCCAGGAGTGACAAAATGGTCGGGGTGTGCAGATTTCTCCATTGTTCTGAGAAGAGCTGAGAACAGGGAAAAAAACAGATAATTTAAGGGTCGAGCAGCTAATAAATAAGATAAGACAAGAACCTGTATGGTGCTTAGCATCTCTTGAGAGGTGTTGGCCACACCTCTACTCTCACTGAAATCAAGAGAGGCAGTAGTTTAATGGTTAGGACACTTGCCAGTGTGTTTCTGTAGGCAGGACAATCAGGGCTTGTCAACCTGGAGAGCTAGTGCCTGGCAAGCCACTCTACAGCACATTAACTGACCATATGGACACTACTAATGTGTATTAAAAGTTCCTTAGTGTGGTTGATATACTTCTCTTTGAAATGAGAATATGTCAAAGTGTGTGGCAAGCTCATGCACAGTAAAGTCACACCCTGGTTTACCGGGCACTAACTCTCTGTGTAGACAAGCCCATAGGTCTGAAATCAATTTTGAGTTAAGCACCAAGCTGCTTTTGAAAATCCCACTAGATGCTTCTCTGACTCTTTAGGCCCTTAGTAGCTCTTTGCCTATTTCCTCATCTCTAAATGAGATATAATAGTTCTTCCTTATATCACAAGGGTGTTGTGAGAATAAATGCATTAAAGATTGTCAGGCGCTTAGATACAATGACAACAGGGCCATATATGTACCTTAATTATTAGAATGGGACACGCTGCACCTCACCTGAAGCTACCAGTAAGGATAGGACCCTTACAGCCTTTTTGTGGCTTGTACCTGATAACATGCTCAATTTACGAGGCAGGCTGGGAAAGCAGGTAATAACATTTCCTGTTTGTTTTTTTCCCCCCGACCTTTTCATTAGACAAACTCTCACTGAGCTAGGAAAAAGGCTGCTTTTAATGTATATAGGCATGGTCTGAGATAAGGCCTTTTTAAAGCAAGGAAAGATACTTCACTTGTCAGTGATCTTTTGATATCAACCTGGGGTGGGAATGATGCTTTCCTCATTCTTATTTTATCACGGGCAGCCTTGTTAATACAAATAGACAACATCGATAGCTAATTCATAGCTTTGTATAATAAAGAACCAAGGATTTGTTCTTAAGGATGCTGTGACATTTTTTTTCCTGCAAAAGAGGGTTATTTTTATGGGTTTGTACTGAGTGTTGCAAAATCATTCGCTGACCTCTTTGCCATAAAGACTAGTGACGAGTTTGTCAGTTCCATTAGGCATCCTGATCTCAGGCCATTTAGTACTAATGCAGTTGTCAGGAAGAATCTGTTACAGGCTCTTATGTTATTCAGAGGGGCTCCTCTGTCTAAGGAAACAAAAGGACTGAGGGGGAAACCAGGACAATGTATATTAACCCTACAGAAAAATAAGTTGATGTCTTAGATCCCCAAAAGCTACAATTCACTTTGTATTGCCATAAGACAAACATGTAGCTTTGCCTATTATATTGACAGAATGTAGGCAGTATGCCTGCAGTATGCTAACAGACATTAAAGGCATAGGTCAAATGTGTAGAAGGATGCTGTGGGATGGGGTATTATAGGTATACAAATAAAGGACTTCCAATCCCTCCATCTGTGCTCTTCACCCCATCCCCTCTCAGCTACTAACATCCCTTGATGCTACCCTTATTCCCTTTTTCCTAAACATCTCCCATTTGAACTGGCTCCTTCCCCTTTTCCCATTTAGCGCCACACTCATTTAATGGCTTGTCTACAACAGTATATCACCTTCCACACTGCCAACTCGTTACTAGATTATTTCCAGTGTACATTCTGCCTCCCCTCCCCACATCCCCACACTCCACTGAAATCATTCACACAAGTCTCCAGTGACCCGTTCCTGGCCAAATTTAAAAGCCTCTACCTCATCCTCCCTGAACTTTCTGCTGCTCTTGACACTGTAGATTATTCTTTACACAGTGTCCTGTCTTCTCCTGGCTTTCATGCCCCTGCCCTACCCTTGGTCTCCTTCTATCTCTTTGATCACACTTTAATTATCGCCTGAGCTATTGGTCTTTTTCTCCCAAGTCCTTCCCACTACCTTTCTTTTCCATTATGGTTGACAGTATCTCCAGTCCTCTTGTTCCTAAGGCCTGCAATCTTGCTTTTGTATTTCACTCCTCACTTGCCTTCTCTTACAGTATCCAACTGATAAAATCCTGGATTTATTTTTCTTCTTGTTATATCTTTCTTCTTATAACTAATTTACTTGCCTATGCCTTAATACATATAATGATTTGCATACGGCAACCTCGTTGTTCCTGGTGTTCTAAGTGTTGCCAACTCTCACAATTTTTATCACGAGTCTCATGATATTTGATGTTTTTCTTAAACCCTAGCTCCTGGAGTCAAGTGATGACAGGAAATTCTCAGTTTTTTTTTAACGAAAAGTATGTTTCTAGTCGTTATTTTTGCGCAGAAAAGTCTGAAAATGTGAACTTGAGTGCACATTAAAGATTCAGAAACCAGGCGACAAAAAAAGTGATCCAGAATGTAGTTCTGTTTAATTTTTTTTTTTTGCCATTTCCATCAGTGAATGAGACTAATTCTCACTTCTGATGAAACAAGAGATTCTTATCTCAAGTGATTTTTCCTTCTCTAAAACAGAGATATAATGGTGTGAAGTAAAATCTGAAATAATAATGAGACAGCTCCCACTAATTGGAAGAATTACTGAAGGTAATAAATTATTAGGCAACTGTCTACCATAATCTGATGGAAACGGGATGAAAAGAAAAAAATATCTGATCATCCAGTTGGATCAGAGGGTCCAACTAACACAAAGCTGCTCTCTGCAAAATAAAGTGAAAATGAACAAGAATGAAACTCTTGATGACATGGGATAGGCTCAGCTAGTCAGATGCAAAGTTTTTTTTCCTGAGTGACATGCCCCACCAGGCCAGGATCCAGCTTTAGATTGGCTACAAACGGCAGATTGATAAAATGTGCTGATACTGCTACAGAGCAAAAATATTTCATAAAATGTTGAAAGATTTTTTTAAGAGCGGTGTAAACTGGAACTCATGTGCATCATTAATGTTATTGGTCCTACAAACTTATGAAAAATGTTGTATGTTTTCTATGTGCTATATCACAGAAGATTTATGGACCAAAGAGCACACCTTTGCTTGATGTGGATACGTGGCATACTCTAACCAAGGCTGATTTCAAGTACTTCTAACGTTCAAATTGAACACACTATATTCTGTATATGAGAACATCTTTTGAAGTGGCACTGTCTATTTTCTGGCAATTATGATATTTTAGGATGGGAATGCTTAGATATATGATTGGCTGAAAACTCCTAAGTACTATATATAGTATGATGAGTAGACTGGAGAAAGAGGATCAGGTATCACAAGGGACTTCGTTTTCTGCGATGCCATGTAGTTGGGTATATGAGCTGGGCCCAGGCTTCTTGCACATGACACTGTAGAGCTTCTGCTTGTCACTCTGGCTTCCCAGCATACTTAATAAAGTTCTCTTTCCTACAGCTCTGCCTGCCTACCCCATTACTGATTGCTAATGACACACTAATAACATGAAACAAAAACGAATGGAGTAAGAGTTCAAGGATTTTTGGGGGGGACTTTAGTGTATATTTTAAATTAAGATGCCCTTGTTCGTTCATGTATATTTATTTATTTATTTGTATATGCAAGCATATTGGATACAGCTTAAATCTTCTAGCAGGTAGATTTGTTTTCATTATCCATTATACAAGAACTATATATCTTTGCTGAACGAGAACAGTCTGGGTTCAGCAAACATTAAGGGCTTGTCCATATGGTGTGGCACTACACACTACGGGGGTGTGACTTCCAATGCACACTAGGGTGTTGTCATTTGTCCATGCAGTTGTGTGCTAAAGGTTCTCTAGTGCACTTCAACATAGTGCTGTAATACTATATTAAAGCACACTATGGAAACTCTGGTGTGTACCAGCCTGTATGGACCAATTAATGCACAGCACATTTGTATGCTTGAGAAATCACACCTCTGTAGTGCATATTGCTGTGCCATGTAGACAAGATGTTACTGGCAATGAAAACTTTTAAGAAAGAAAATGCCCAAACCCAAGTAAGATAATATCTCCTCTCCAGTACTTAATTGGAGACCCCATATTTATTATGTAGAAAGTATGTATTTAATGAGATGAAATGTTTATTTTCAAATCCCCTCCCCCCCAGGTGACTGTAAAAAGTCAACTTTCCTCTTTTGGTAAATGCACAAACAGCCAAAAGCTAAAACAAAGAAGAACACAATGGTGTTGTGCCTTCAAAGACTGATGATAAAGCATGAGTGCATCATCCAAAGCATACAGACAGACCTTCCCTCTCTGCCACCTCATTCCAGAGCTCTGTTCAATGCAGAAGCAGTAAAGAAGAGGTGGAGGATTGAATTTTGGTTTGCATGTGCCAACATATTCTCAGGAGTTTGTTTTTTGGAAGGCACTCATTCAGAAATTTGTATTCAAATATTAGGCACGTGTGTTATGTTCTGATGTGTTTATGGTTCCACATGTCAGTACGGTAGCAGTAGAGAACCAAAGTTACAAGAAGATAAGTTTGAGTTTTATGGAATAGATGTACCAGTTCAGTTTCTTTCTTTGCTGTTGACTTGAAGATTGACATATTCACAGCTCCTCTCCAGGTGCTTGGTCCTGCCAGGTACTGAGAACCTTCTACTCCCACTGGCTTCAGTGGGAATGCTCAGCACTTCACAGGATCAAGTCCATAATCTCATGGCTCCAGCAGCTGGAACTTGAAGAGAAAAATCAACAAAAGTCATGAGAGTTGGCAAGAGTATAAAAGGCAGATCTGTGAAGCACTGAGAACGTTAGCATGGCATGATCAAATTTGATACTGTTGGAAATGGGAAGCCAGTGGAAGGATCTAAAGAGGAGAATGATGCAGTCCAGTCAGCAAGGAAGAAATCTTAGTGTGGGTAGCTGTGATACTGGTCAGACTGGGGGGCGAGGGTGATTGTGAGAGCCCAGAGAGGAGCAAGTTGAAGTAATTTAAAGTGAGAGGTGACTAGGTCATGGAAATATGTTTTAGCTCTTGGGACAAAAAAAAGGCTGATTATTTATTTACTTATTTATTTTGCTGTGGAAGTTGGAGTGGCAGGTACTGAGATCAAGGATATCAATAAATATTGCAGCCCCCCCCCCCAAATTAAAAGGAAGCACATCTACATATTAGACATACATAGTTGAAACCCATAGTTGTTAGTTTTCCTGTGACAAGGACTTGCAATTTTTTTCTTAAGAAAAAGTGTAAGAGGGTCATGGGGCACCTTTTACAGCCCTTTAGAACTGGGAGCTGTAGTTACAGATTAAAATGTTGCTGCTAGTTGTGTGCCCTACTGACAACCATATAAGGCTTCTTGCCTCTTAGACCCAACAGACCTGAGAGAACCAGGATCAGGGAAGGGCACGAGCGAGGTCTCTCTGTCAGGTAAGAGTTCTGAGAGGGAGTCATCTGCAGGAACTATCTGGGGGAAAGCTGGAGTCAACTGTGAAGTCGTGGAGACAAGAACGAAGACCAAGAGTATGAGTGAGAGAGAGAGAAAAAACATCTTTCTTTCTTTTCTTTTCTTTCGCCAGGGTTGTCAGGCTCCTTACTACACCTAATCTTAGCATGAGGAAGCCCAGTCTGTGCCTGCCAGAGGTCAGCTCCCTGCCTTCACTGGTTACAGGGAACATAAGCACTTCCCTTTAGGCCTATGCAAGGACGTGCCCTTTCTTTACAGGTTAGCTCTAGGCACACTCCAACCCCTGAACCCTCCAAGCATCTCTCCCTGGAGTTTCCAGCTGCTGTTCCACTGGACACTTGCAGTATTCAGAGATTCTCTGCTTCCAAAGAAGCAGTGCACACCGGTTTACCACTTCCACCTCAGATCACTGCTCTACTTAACACGCAGCACTTTGGTATGTTTATAGTGAAAACAAGTAGAAGTTTATTTAACAAAATATAGAGATTCAAGTGATGGCAAGTAGGAGTAGTGGAAACAAATGGTTATAGGTAAAATAAAATCATAATGAACCTTCTAGAACCTAGACTTACTTAACTAGATACTGATACGTCAGATAGAGCAATGCTCATCCAAAGTCCAAACAGCATTTTACCGTGAGGCTTGGTTATGACCCTCTGTTCATAAGACAGACGTGCTGTTGGCTTGCCTCCTCCGTGAAGGATCCAGGGTGTACCTCTGCATCCACAGATATAACCCCCAAATCCACTGACTTTACTCGTAAACACCATCTCCTCCTGTTGTGTATTTCTTCCTATACATTTCCTCTTGGAGATTTCAGTCTCTTGATTAACATTTGACTTAGTATGCAGACAGCTATCCACTGTGAGACATACATACACACATGACCAGACAGAGATAAGTGTCTGCTACCTCCTGCTTGAAAGGAACCTGTCTGAGACACATTATTAAGGCAGGTAACCAAGAGGAAAACAATTTTCAGGACAGATACAACTCCTTAAATAGTATCCATACATACATTTCACAGTGATTATGATGACCAGTGGGCTACTGGCTCTCGGTAGAGACCTCACATGCCACTCTTTAGTGAATTACTTCCTATATCTGATCAGGGGATCCCTGTAAATCTCTTCAATCCCTGTGCCTTCTGCCAGGAGGTTCCTGGGTCACTGGGTGTGGCGATGGAGAGGGTACAGTAAAGACTCTTTCGGGTTATTTTGTTTTGAAGCATTTGTAAGTGAATAAAGAAAAGACCAAAACAAAGGAACTGGAAGGGAGCAGTTGTTTAGGATTTCACCTTCAATGGCTTTTGGATCCTGGCTGCCGCCAGGTTACAGGCCAGATTCTGGTATGCTCTATATAAATAAACAATCCAAATGTCTGGGGGCACCAAAGGTGACTTAGAGAATTTGTGAACTACTAGTATGCAAACATAACTGAAAAAACAAACAAGGAAGGATTCTGCATCATAAAGTGTGCAGTACTTTGATCTTTATTTTGATTAATTTAGTTTATGTAATTTTATAATACGTCTACATACTAATAAACCTGTTTAAATATATATTTTAAAAGCAGTGAGGCATTAATAATATGAGACTGCATAAGAGTGCTTAAATCCTGTATTGAAATTGTTGCGTATTACTAATTGGAAAATGTACAATATTGGCTATATTAATGTGGTTACAGAATTAAATACATGAGCATATCATCTGCACTTAATGACAATTATTCATCTTCAGAGTTTGGTGGTGACTGCACGTTAAAGGACAAACAAAGAGAGCAAGTGAAGTAAAACAGATTGTATCCCAGTTGTTAAGCTGCTACACCATTTCAGGACCAATAATGCCTCAAACAGCTTGCTAGCTACATAGTAATTGTCTGACTGTTGATCTCTGCGTCCTTGTTATGTAGATCCAGGAACGGGCTGCAGTTTACATCACAAGGCCAATATGTTTATCAGGACAAAAGTTAAAAAGGCATGACAAATGGGGGACACAGCCGAGGAGAGATCTTGAAAAGATGTGGGAGTCATTTTCTTGGATCTTGTAGAAAGCAGCCTGTCATCTTAGCTTCATGATTCAGTTTTTCTGCTGCCAATAATGTTGAGTAGTAAAGCAGCAAGAGAACACCTGCTCTGTACAGGGAAATTTGGGTTTACATTTGAATGACACAATTTATTAGGAAGCACAGTTGTGGGCATCCATTTACTTGTAATAGGCTTAGTCACAGACTGAATGGGCCAATTCATGCTCATAGTGTTTCATATTTTTTTCTACATATTTAGTAGTATTAAAGTAACACCTTAATGCCCAATGGACATTGTGGTCCCATTGTGCTAGGTGCTGTACAAACACACAGTAAAAGACATTCCCTGCCCTGGAGAATTTACAATCCAATTAGACACGTCAGAAAAAGTCTTAGAGGAGAATTAGAAACACAGAGAAGTGAAGTGACTTCCTCAGGTCACCCTGTGTGTCAATGGTAGTGCTTGGAACAGAATCCATGTCTTCTGACTCCATCTGTTAGTCCATGCTGCCTCTCTGTCTAAGGCAATAGTATTATAATATCCAAGCACCTGGGCTGGATGCATGGACTGTAAGGTGGATAGAAAGCTGGCTAGATCATCGGGCTCAACGGGTAGTGATCAATGGCTCCATGTCTAGCTGGCAGCTGGTATCAAGCGGAGTGCCCCAAGGGTCAGTCCTGGGGCCAGTTTTGTTCAATGTCTTCATTAATGATCTGGAGGATGGTGTGGACTGCACCCTCAGCAAGTTTGCAGATGACACTAAACTGGGAGGAGTGGTAGATATGCTGGAGGGTAGGGATAGGAACAGAGGGACCTAGACAAATTAGAGGATTGGGCCAAAAGAAATCTGATGAGGATCAACAAGGACAAGTGGAGAGTCCTGCACTTAGGATGGAAGAATCCCATGCACTGCTACAGACTAGGGACCGAATGGCTACACAGCAGTTCTGCAGAAAAGGACCTAGGGGTTACAGTGGATGAGAAGTTGGATATGAGTCTACAGTGTGCCCTTGTTGTCCAGAAGGCTAACGGCATTTTGGGCTCTATAAGTAGGGGCATTGCCAGCAGATTGAGGGACATGATCATTCCCCTCTATGCGACATTGGTGAGGCCTCATCTGGAGTACTGTGTCCAGTTTGGGGCCCCACTCTACAAGAAGGATGAGGAAAAATTGGAAAGAGTCCAGCGTAGGGCAACAAAAATGATTAGGGGATTGGAGCACATGACTTATGAAGAGAGGCTGAGGGAACTGGGATTGTTTAGTCTGCAGAACAAAAGAATGAAGGGGGATTTAATAGGTTTAGGGAGGTTTAGGTTGGATATTAGGAAAAACTTTTTCACTAGGAGGGTGGTGAAGCACTGGAATGGGTTACCTAGGGAGGTGGTGGAATCTCCTTCCTTAGAGGTTTTTAAGGTCAGGCTTGACAAAGCCCTGTCTGGGATGATTTAGTTGGAGACTGGTCCTGCTTTGAGCAGGGGGTTGGACTAGATGACCTGCTGAGATCCCTTCCAACCCTGATATTCTATGTTTCTATGATCTTCAGAGATGAATGGTTATAACATAAATCTACATCTTAACACAGGATGTGTTAAAAATAGACTGGCATAAGTTTTTGTTTAAAAATATCTAAAAGTAAACTGGAGTTCACTGCTATACAACTGAATATCACTAACACTCCATCCCCATGGAGGGATGTGTTTGTCTTTTTTTTTTTAAAAAAAACCCATTATTGTATCTTTTATTCCATTAGGAATCCCCACATAGAAACATTTCTATACTAAAAACTATCATTTGCTTTATAAACTCTGGAAAATGCCATCGAGGATTTTCTGCTGTTGAGCTTAATAGCAGCAATAGTTGCTTTTCATTCCTGAATAAAATCTTGATGAGACATTGTACTAGATATACATTGGAGAGTCTCTGTTAAAGTATTTATATGTTAATTTTTAGTAGAAATCATTCATTACACAATATAATTTATGCAAAGGATGCATAAAAATAATGTTATAGGCAGCCCTTCCCAGCCATTAATGTGAATGTAAACAAAACTCCAAGTGTAATACTGACATAATATACATCATCTGATTTTTTTTCTCCCATAAGGTGGAAAGGATCAAGCATTGACTTGTCACATTTTTTCCCAATCATTTCCATATTTTAGAGAATACTAAACTGACACGTTCACATATGAAAAAACCACCTGTTTTGAATTCTTTTAAAACTTTTATATCCAGCCAGCTAAACCATGGGGCAGTTCAGCAGGATTCTTGGGTAGAGCATGAGACTATTTTCTACTTGTTTTACAGAGCACCAAGAAGTCTCAGTCAAGATCAGAACTCATTGTGCTAAGTGCCACACACACACACACACACACACACACACACACACTCTCTCTCTCTCTCTCTCCTTACTATGAAGAGCTTATAGTCTAAATACACAAGAGAGAAAGAATGGGGGGGAAAGAATTATTATTCTCCCCATTTTACAGATGGGGACCTGAAGCACAGAGAAATTATGTGACTTGTCTAAGGTCACACAGGAAGTCTTTGGCAGAGTTAAGATTTGAATTTTTGTCTCCTGTGTTACACTCCTCTGTGTAGACCTGGGCAAATCACACAACCTTTCTGGACAATTTCTTTTCTCCACACTAGCTTTTGGGGTTCTTAGCTTTGAGGGAAAGATCATTGCCCCCTGCTGTAACCAAATCCTTTGGTGATTTCCTCCTGACTGCTACCTGCTAGGCTGCACTCAACTGTGGAAGCTGAGCCTGCAAAGGGTGACAAAGATGAAACAGACGCTGCAGCCAGTGGTGTCCTGTAGAAGGAAATGCAGACAACACATTTTATATTCCTGCAGCCCAGTTTCCTTGGTGGGAGAGATTGCACACAGAGTGCAATACTGGAGGCAGATGAATGATTGCCATATAAAATGTGTGACACGTGATAGGCCTGACCACTCAGCGGGGGTGATCTAATACATGTCTGAATTCCTCAAAATATAAGGAAACTGTTAGAGATCCTTCCAGCCTGCTTATGTTATGGATAGCTTCTTCTATGGTACTTACCCCTCTGTATTTGAGTACATTCTACACATTGATTAATGTATGTATCCTCTCAAACCCCTGTGATACAGGACGGTATTATCATCCTTCTGTTGGAGATGGGGAACTGAAACACAATACATTATAAGGAGTAAAATATAAGAAAATACAATCTTTAAAGGGAATTTCTATTCATTTTACAAATGTTCAGACCTAATATATCTTAACATTATAGATTAACTTCTCTTCTATCCATGCACATAAAGACTTTCTGATCATGTATGTGAATGTATATGTTTACATGCATATACACAATAAAGTAAAAAAATAAACAGTGGGGATGAGTAAACAGATTTAGTTCAGATAAGTACCAACCCTAGTCTTCAAGTCTTCATGAACCAAATCAAACCCAAACTTTTATTTTGAGTGTCATATAGTTGTGGTAACTTAAAAAAATATATTGTATTTCCTTGGACCTCACACTTCCAGATAGGAACAAAAGCTGCAGGGCCAAAGTAGAATAGGAAATACTTTTCTGATTGTCTTCCAGGACAAGTCAGAACCTGGGAGTATTCCACATTTTAGGAGATCTGCTTAGATTTTTAGCCTGATTTTGTAAAAGAAAGATTCAAATTTGAGTCTAAGCCTCCAAATTGTGGCATTCTTACCTGAACTTCAATCTTTTGAGGTTCTTTCTTCACCAATATATTTATCAGAGGAAGTAGAGTTCAGAAAAAAAACATGATTTCCCCCCCGCAGTGCACTTTCAAGTTGCCATTAGAGAAAGGTCCAGTACTGTACTAACATGCTTTAAAAAGATACTGCTTTTTCCTTCGTTATCTATGTTGAAGGACTTCTTGGACGTGGAATGGTATAAATGCATACATTAATGCATTTATTTTTTTCCTTCTTTAGTATGATAAGCCTTAAGAAGTTATGAAACTATTAAAACATTACACTAATGATATGAAAAGGGTCAGAACTAAATCCACATTTACCTTGAATCTATGTTAAACTCAAGAAAAAAAAGAATAAATTGGTTTCTTGTGCTGTTTTTCATCACATTTTCATTATAAGTGAAGTGGTCTCATTACATAATGATGGAAAATGTCAGGAAATAATAGTTTCAGAGAGATTTGAAGCATGGCAATCTAATGAGTAGCGGTAGGGGTAGTATAGGGTTATTTATTTATTTATTTGGCATTGGACCAGTAGTGTGCCTTTTACATAGCATATGGAAGCTTCACAGGGGAATAGAGCACTGTCTTAATCATTCCCTTATCCACCAAGCAGATTATTTTTTGTACTTAGAGCATTAGAACTACAGTCTATAAATGTTTTACCCACACATTCCTATATGAATAGTGATGCAGTAACCTGTAAGATATTCATACTTGTGTAAAGGCACAGTGATTGCTCCCTGTCAAAAGGCTGGTATTTAGCAGGATTGCTTCATACTTGATACAGAGGAGTCGTCTCGTGAAGACAAGTGTAACATTAATTGCTTGCATAAGTGTCAACATTTTAATGGCCATCTCTGTATTTACCACTCACAAGCAATTCAGCGCACAGTACCCTCCTATATCAAGTATAGGAAAATACCACCAATACCACAGTAGTGATAGTTGCTATCAATGAGTATCAACATTTTAATAGTGACTAAAGTCATAGGGCTTATATGATCTGTGGGCTGTAGCCACTAGAGGACAATATATGACAATATATGGGCCATCCTGATTATCACTACAAAAGTTTTTTTTTCCTGCTGATAATAGCCCACCTTAATTGATTTGTCTCATTAGTCTTTTCATGTTCTGTGTGTGTGTGTGTGTATATATATATATATATATATATATATAAAAAATAATCTTCCTACTGTATTTTCCACTCCACGCATCTGATGAAGTGGTTTTAGCCCACGAAAGCTTATGCCCAAATAAATTTGTTAGTCTCTAAGATGCCACAAGTATTCCTCGTTCTTTTTTTTAGAGGACAATAGTATATAGACACTAGAGGTCAGCATGATCACATGGAATTTACTAGGTCCAACCTTCTCTCCAATAGATGGCAGTAGTACACAGACACATGATGTGAGAACAGACAGACTTAGAACCAGACTGATGCACTTAGTGACTATCCACTGGGAACAGTGTGGCGCTGTCCTGCCCAGAGGGACCAGGAAGAATTGTAACTTAAAAACTCAGCACTCGGGGGGAGTGTGCTCACTGCACCATAATTGTGAAGTACCTCCCCTCTGCAGTCATGTGAGCCCATGGTGGGGGAGGGGAGGGCTGGCTACGGTCCTCTCTCCTTCCTGATTTTCTCTGTCTTTCTGGTGGATTGTACCCACAGGAGAATTGAGGACTTTGTGGCATGGTGACTGTGGCATTTGGTGGGAGCTTTTTGTGCCTTCTCTCCTCTGCATACTAGTGTTTGGACCAGCAACATTTTGGCCCATAGAAAATTATATAGACAGACAATAATTATTGCAAGCACTGGTTTTTATTAATCAGTCTTTCTCTCTCTTCAAAGTAGGATATGGCTAGATGCAAGTATATAAAAGTGAGTAAGATAAAGTAGCTCACCTCACAGCCCTCTGAGTACAGTTCCAATAAAACCTCCTGCAGTGGATGCAGTTGGAGAAGCTTCAGTAGGTTTGGTTTGGATCCTCCTACTACAGAACTCAAGAATTCATTGGACCACTTGATTTCATTGTTCTCTTTCCCACTTCATCATATTCCATATTCTTTCCCCTAATTAATTCTCTCCATCTCACAGCAAGTCTGGAGGCCTCTTACTCCATTTCTTTGTTTTTTATTCCAGGCCATTAGAAGTTTTTTAGTTTTGGTTGAAATTCCCATCATGCATTTATTAATCAGTTCATTTCAAGGTTTGGGCTGAGGTTCAGGTTTGCTTTACAAACTGCTTCACCCATTCTTAGTTACATCCTTTAGGTGGGTAAATGCCAGTGCCAGTAAAAATGCCTTGAGATCTATATGGGCCTTTTCCCATCATCCAGAGGTTAGGACACTGATATAGGAGACAAACAACCTGGGTTCTGATCCCAGGTTTGCCATTGACTAGCTCTATTACCTCGGGCAGTTCACTTCTCTCTGCACTTCATTATTCCCATCTGTAAAATTTTAAGTGCAAAGTTATTATAGCCTCTTAATCAGAATCGCTTAGTTTCCCTGCTTTAAATATTCAGTGTGACAAAATCATTCATGAGGGTATTTCACAAAAATCTGGACAGGAGTAAGAATTTATAAAATTTTATTTTGACATAAATAGAGGAGAACTTAATTTTTCAGCAGGTGCCAGCATTGTGTTGTTTAACTACTCTGTGGACACCTTGAATTCAGGAATGAAACAAAGCTTCGGATAGGGGAACACAGAACTTATGGAACAACTTTAATATTGTGTATAATAATACTTCCACAGCATGTTTTCCTGGCACAGCAGCCTTTTCTTGAGCAAACATTAAAATATTCTTGATATTTTGGAAATAAAGATGAGGATCTCACTGGCAACAAACTTTTTTTCACACAACAGAATGTCAGACTTGGGGTAATGAACTGGAAGATAGAATTATTGCTATGGAAGAAGTCAGCTGATGAGTGAATGAGAGAGTTGCTTGAGGGTAAACCGGAGAAGGTGACTGCACAATTGAAAGAGCTTGAAGGTGCCAGTAGAGCTACTGTTCCAAATTCTTAGCAATCGTTAGCCTATCAGACAATACTGGAGGCAAGAAAGCAACGACTTCTTTGTTTATTTAAAAGTTGAAACAGATACATTTTGGTACTAGGGACCATAAAAATCAAATGAAATAAAAAAAAAGGAAAAACCAAACCTCGTGATTATTGTCCTGTTCTCTTATAACTAAGAGACAAACATCAACTTTTCCCTCTTTTGCCCCTCCCCCCCAGTACAATAATGTAATAAGTATCAAGAGAAAAAAAATCCACTCACACGTAGAGAATAATGGAACCATGACCTATAAACAGAAGGCTTTTAAAGAACAAATCACAGCAGAAATTTGCCTTTTTTTTCTTTTTTCTGATCTAACTACAAATTTACTGGATGAATAGAACCCAAAAAATGTAACATAGCCAGACTTTATTGGAACACTTATTCACAGTGCCTCATGAAACCTTTAGTTAAATGATTGATAGCCCACAACTGGTTATTTGGATTCCTCTTCCTCTCAGTCTCTGCTAGATAGGATGTTTTTGTCAGAGTATGTTGTCTGCCATCTCAGTGCTGCAAACATGGCTTCCTCATTTGTCTAAAGCAAGAGAGCTCTGCATGGTTCAGAACTTCTTTCCTGCAATTGGGTAAAAGTTAGACACCACTAGAATATCTGAACATCAGTATTATATCACTACACAACACCCAGCTCCACTCTTTGTTATAGTTGTATAGTCAGAGTTCCTCATGAAAATCAAACCGTGGCCTTTCAAGTTTGAAAAATGCATGACGGTTTAAGATAATCATCAGTCTGGCTTTTTTGCCATTCCTACATGTCACTGAAAAGATTGCATACAAGAGAGATTCCAAACATGAAGGCCCCTCATATAAAACACATTTTGTTTTCAGATGTGAGTTTTGAAATGTTACATACAGGTAACACCTCCATATGTCGGGGCTGCATACAACAAGACTTGGCATATTTTCAGATTTAGGATTTTGGACATTTGTAGTGTTTGCTTATTTCCTTGTTATATATAAGAGAGCTGGATTGTGCTCTCAATTTTTAAGATGAAAGAATCTTACTGATGAAAGGAAGACTGTCAAGTGAGACGTCTGCTATTGTGTTGTATGGTGAAACCCTTTAGGGTATATTTACTTGTCTCGGTATTTTTTATTTTTAATAGCCTTGTCATAGTCAGTCTCCCCAAGTGGTAATTTTCTGTTTAGAAATATAACTGGAATTGCAAAACTTTATAGACCTCTCAGCAAAAACCAATATATTCATTTCCTCTTTTCTTTTCTGACAACTGGATGGCTATTAAAAGTCCTACACCAACTTTTACACTAATGTAGATTATTCTGCATTTTAGTTTTCAGCTCATTTTAGTAGCTCAGGTTCTTTTGAGGGTATTAATGGTCTGCAGCCAGATTACCTAACAGCATTCTCAATACTAGAAATGCTTAGTGTATTGTAGCCTGCTCTCATGCAAACGGATCCTCATTTATAACTTGAAGGACATATGTGGGTGGTTGGGGGAAAGGATTATAGGAAACCTGTAATAAAAAAAAACCGCAACAAAATGAACAACCTAGTCAATACCTTGTTGATTTGATCTTTAGAAAATACACCACCATTCCCTGTCTGATGAGTCATATCACACTTCTAGGCTCTTCGTCAGCATGTATTTTTTTTTTAACCTTTTGTTTTTCCTTGATCAAACCAAATCTTTCAAGTTGAAACAAATGTGACAGTTCAGTTCAAAATCTACCAACCCATGTTTTAGGCAAGGTGTTCTACCACCGTTACATAGGAATTAGGCCACCCTTTAGCCCTGCAATTTATCTTTCCCAATACTTTTGTTGTTGAAAATTAGTAGCTCAAGTGCCTTGCAATTTATGAAGAAATATTAACATACTGTCTTAATGAATCAGCATGTATGCATGCTGGGGCAAACTGAGGTCTTTTACTCAGATAAACTGAAAGTGATAAACCTCCAATTCTAAGTCTTTTGTTGGCATAGATAGATAGAAGGATAGATCTGCAGGCAGCTGAAATCTGCCTTTGCATTGGGGGCGGGAGGGGGAGGGAGTAAAGCTGAACCAAATCTCAGGTTCAGATTTAGACCTTTTGGGGTGAAACTGAATATTTTCAAGAAATGTCACAATTTTTGTCCACAGGGCAACAGTATACCTAATGACAGGTTTCAGAGTAGCAGCCGTGTTAGTCTGTATCCGCAAAAAGAACAGGAGTACTTGTGGCACCTTAGGGACTAACAAATTTATTTGAGTATAAGCTTTCGTGGGCTACAGTCCACTTCATCAGATGCATAGAATGGAACATATAGTAAGAAGATATATATATATATATATATATATACACACATACAGAGAACATGAAAAGGTGGAAGTTGCCATACCAACTCTAAGAGGCTAATTCATTAAGATGAGCTATTATCAGCAGGAGAAAAAAAAACTTTTGTAGTGATAATCAAGATGGCCCATTTCAGACAGTTGACAAAAAGGTGTGAGGATACTTAACATGGGGAAATAGATTCAATTTGTGTAATGACCCAGCTACTCCCAGTCTCTATTCAAGTCCAGATTAATGGTATCTAGTTTGCATATTTATTCAAGTTCAGCAGTTTCTCGTTGGAGTCTGTTTTTGAAGCTTTTTTGTTGCAAAATTGCCACCTTTAAGGCTGTTACTGAGTGATCAGAGAGGTTGAAGTGTTCTCCTACTGGTTTTTGAATGTTATGATTCCTGATGTCAGATTTGTGTCCATTTATTCTTTTGCATAGAGACTGTCCGGTTTGACCAATGTACATGGCCGAGGGGCATTGCTGGCACATGATAGCATATATCACATTGGTAGATGTGCATGTGAACGAGCCGCTGATGGCATGGCTGATGTGATTAGGTCCTATGATGGTGTCACTTGAATAGATATGTGGACAGAGTTGGCATTGGGCTTTGTTGCAAGGATAGGTTCCTGGGTTTGGGTGTGTGTGTGTGTGTGTGTGTGTGTGTGTGTAATACTCACCAGCAACCACACAACAAAAAACATGTGTGTATTTATATTACTCTGTAGTGTTAGGCCCCCAGTGCAGCAAAGCATTTAAACCCATGCTTTATTTGAGCATGTGTTTAAACCCATCTCTATTCTATTTTATATAGATTTTTATACTGCTCTCATCACCATCGTATCTGAGCACTTTCCAGTGGTGCATTAAACAATATGTTTACAGGTGTGTTGTGTTATTTGTTCTCTTATCCTCTGCCCGAGGGGAAAATGTGTGCAGTGGAGTGTCTTGGGTTGGTAGTGGGTTTTTTTGTTTTTGTTTTCTCAATAAAACACTTGTGAATGTGCTTGAAAATATGCATGTTGGGTGTAGCAGTGAATGCCAACAAAAGTTTTAGAAGTTCAAGCTTCAAGTTTAACTCAATCTCTAACTGCTGTGAAATAAGATGAGATCTTCTTGGGAATCAGATTACCCCACTTCTGCCAACAGAGGCATTTCTTTCAACTTCCTTAGAAGCTTCTGATTCTGGCCACTGAATGAGACGGGATTATAGACTAGATGGATGGTGAGTCTGATTCAGTATGGTAATTCTTCTGTTCCTATGTAATGAAGGAAGGATGGTCTAGTGGTTAGGGCACTAACCTTGTGCACTCTACATACACTCTTTGCCTCAGTTCCCCCTCTATTGAATAGGGATAATAGTATTTCCTTACCTCAGAGGGTACTGTGAGGATAAATACATTACAAACTGAGGTTCTCTGACACCGTGGTAATAAGGACTGTGTAAGTACCTTGATAGCAAGGGCTTATCCCCCATTTGAAGTCAATGGGACTTAAGCACTTGTTGATGTTAAGTATGAGTCAGGGCCACAGCCATTATGTCTCATATTGGTTACCCTACTTAAGCATGTGCCTAAATTTAAGCACATGAACAGTCTCAATGACTTGAAGGGGACTACTTACCGCATGTGCTGCTTAATTAGGCAGATTCTTAACTAGTTTTTTCTGAATCGGTCCCTAAAATTGTATGTGAGCAAACAAGGAAACTATGCTTCGTAGTATCTTTTCTAGAGCCTGTTCCAGGAGACTGAAGAGCTACATGGAGGACTGTTTGCTTAATTAAATCTGTTAAGTAGACTTTGTTTATGACTTTTATATAGCTAATAAGCTTAAGTACTTAGGTGATTTTTCTTTAAAATTAAATATTACTCATTTGATCGAATTACATGATATCCTATCAGAGTAAGTACTCAGTAAGACTAAATTTCAAATACTCTCAAAATAAGCCATCTTTCTTATATAGACAGGTACTGAAAAATGGTAATGCTGTCCCAGAAAATGAAGCTACTGCTTAACTTCTACAGATAGATATGTTCCATATCAAATACATGGTTTTTGGCTGGATTAATACAGATATTTATCATATTGGTTTAATATAAAGGGAGTAAAAGGAGTTGTGTGTTTAATCTAAAAAGCACTGCAGAGCCAATACAGCTAAGAGAAATTAAAAGAGAGCACTAAAATCATTTATGACCTAATTCATGGGGAACAGATAAATTAAGTAAGAAGGTACTTACTTTACTTAGCCACTTTGCAGAGAGGAACTGCATCTTAATAGAGGAGGTATAAGTGAAAAATATTGACTGGCTTCAACAATTTCTAAAATATTTAATTGATAAAAATAAATAGGCTAATTAAGGTGAGATCAAATTCTTCCATCTTAGTTACTATTGTTCCAGCCTTCTTTATCATGGTTCCTAAAAGGCTGGTTAAATATTTCCTGGGATATTTTTTTTAAATAGAAAATTGGATTTTTGACAAAACAATTGCTGTAAAGTTTGTGCTTTCTGTGAAAAATTCTATTTTATTGAAAAAGCAAATGCCTCAACACCAAAATCTCAGATTTGATTCACACCTCTCACCATGGTGGCTCAGGGGAGTTGGAGTTGAGCTACCTTAGGTCCTCATTCTCCTTTATGGACTGGGCTTCCCTGCCAAACTACATCCCCCATGAGTGGCCACTGGTAAGCCTTGCTCCGGTTCAGACGTTAGATATATAAATATACCCAGTAGTAGGAGCAAAACTAAGTAACCTATTGATCTGGAGCAGATTAGTGCCACACATGGGCTTGACTCAAGCATAGGTATAAAAGTCATTGTATGGGTCACCATTGTTTTTGTGGAAGTTGATGTACCCCTACAAAGTCTCTACATTTAAAGGGGTGCAATTCATTTCATAGCAGATGCTCAGCTCCACACTTTCTTTCATACTGCACTATATATTTGGAACATATTCCCACTTTGCATGGGGAAAATATCCACACTTTCCTCTTTCAGATACCTGCTTATGTTCCTCTTCTTTCATGAGCCTCTCAGATAAAGTTTCCTTACCTTTTTTTCCGAACGGCAAATCTCGTTATTTCCAGTTTGCATTGTAAGCTCTTTGGGATCTAATCCTTCTGTCTGTTTTGTAAAGTGATGTGTACTTTTGCAGTTCTATATAAGTAAAAACCAGTCAGTGGAAGATCATGGACAATTTATTGGAAAATTGTGATAATAAGAACACTTTTTCCACAGAGAGTAAAACAGTTAACAGAAAACTTCTCATTCAATTTTCCTAGATCGGGGTAATTCCCATAACTGTGAAATTACTGTCACCACTGTGTATGTTGTTGTAATTGTTTGCTAATTAGCAGTTCATGGAGTAGACCAAATTGCTGCTTGACATGCAACTATGTGGAACAGCTTGGGCTCCCCCAATTCCCAACACTTGTTTTCCCTGATCTGTTTCACAAAATGTATGCAAGACACAGTGCTGTCTCACTGATTGGCCCATGAAGCCGGAACTCACTCCCAAAAGATGTTTGACCTTCCTGGAATACAAAATCTTCAAAGTAAACTGCAAAACCCCATTCCTACCCCACAATATCACATTAAGAAAATGAAAAAAAAATCCATAAAACCATACAAAATAAACAAAGACCAGTCCATGTTGCCTAAAAAGCCTAAAGGGAGAAAAAACAGGGACAGTGGATTTTGGGGTTAATGAGATTATTCTTTGCTGTTGCTGTGGCCATCAAACAATAAATATAAGACAAGACAAGTATAACCAAAGGCAAACAGCAGCAACTTCATTAATAAACATGAAAGACTGCAGACATCCAATGGGTGCCAGGGACTTATGTCATGTGATTTAATCCATGGTTTAAAAACCCAGCAAAATATTCCAAGGCTCAGAGACCTAAATTACTCTTCTCCACAGCAGAGATTAGGTAAAAATTCCCCATAAGTGGTGTGTTTTGTGTCTATATTTCACCTAAACCCACTTTTATCTTACAGCTGTAATATACAGACAGCATAACTGCACTTAGTTGTCAGAGATGCAGACGTAGGTTATGATCTTCAAAGCTGTCAAAGGACTTTGTACCACAGCTCCCACTGAAATTAATGGGAGTGGTGTATCTTCTAACTGGTTTGGAAAATCCCAACCTCATTATCACAACACAGTGAATTACATGTATTTATGTATGAGAATAGTACATAGCCACCCACCCCCACATACAAACAGGAATGTAACTTCATTACACCATGTCTGAATTTGCCCCAAAGGCTGGAATACAGTTTCTTTTAGTTTTTTTTTACTTCTTAGCATCTAAACGAACACAACATAACATGATAAATTACTTAGGTTACAGAGTAAGATTAACTGGTAGCCATCACAAGCAAAAAACAGGAGAGCAGAGTCAAGGTCATTGTAGTCCACTGGGATCTGATTCCTTCCTAGAACTGGCAGCAATTTACATAGTCTGATCCTGCTTTTTCCTCCCTTTTGCGCCCCCAAAGTTCCATATCAAAAATGGACCACAGCTGCACATGAAAAAGTAGAGAGATAGATGCATTTTCCAGCGGACGTCATACTCCACATGCATGGCTTGCTAGGCCCAGAAAATTGTGACCCTCAGATGAACCAGGTGTCAGCATTATTTCACAGGAGCATAGCAGAACAATAGTAGGTCTTTCATTTTTACCAGTGATTTATTAGCAAGTGCTGTGAGTTGCACATTTATTTCTATTACACCATCCAACCCAGACTGAGCTGCAGGCGTATGACAGTAGCTGCGTTTGCATTTTGAAGATGTAAATACCTTTCAAATCATGCTTTATATTGCTAGATTTTCTATGGCCATTAAGTTGTGATGTTACCATCAGACAAAGTAAAAATGACAATGTCCACTTATATTTTAAAAATATTTCAAAATGATTTTTTCCAATACCTTTGAGCCCTGCTCGTGAACAGTTTATAGTTGCTTTTAAATTCTATCAGCAGCTGATTGCATGATTGCACTGATCAGGTGGCTATGAGCATGTTAGCTGTAATTTTTTCTTAATGTTGTTGCCTTTCCAGCTATGAGGATGATACTATATAATGAAGTGTATGAAAAGTATCCAATTCAAGTCAACATCTTCGTTAGCTTGCTCTGAAATTGATGTCTAGTTAAGAACTGTGGAGAAATATGCAGTTACTTTTCCCCACTTCTACACTTAAAGGACTCCACATTTTAGACTGAAGCAGATTATGGATCAGATTCTTAGTTTATGTAAATTGGTGTGGCTCCTCTAAAGTAAATGGAGCTAATCTGATTTGCACCAGTTAATAATCTGACCCCATGTTTGCTGGAAGCAACTTTTGGCCTAGCTCAGATGGCTTAAAATACATTCACTTGTTACCTTCCTTGTAAAGCATTTTAATATCTACTATTGGAAAAAAAACATTTATATGAGATGGGTATTACAATTTTATTTCTTTAATTTGAAATATTATCAAAACAGTTTTAAAAGTTGTTAAAAGGTACTATTTCACAGTCTTAGCATCGATTTTTTTTTCCAGAGAATTAAAATACAGGACCAAAACAAGCACCTGTCTCAGGATATGAGAGTCAGTGACATGTCAAGGCAATAAATTTTGTTCATCTTTGTGCAAAAGTGGAACCGTTGTATCCTTGCAGTTTATTTGGTATGCTGCAGGTTTTGCATAAGATAAAATATATTAAAGTCCTCCTAAAAGAGCCAAATAGCTGTAAGCATCCTTGCTGAATTAATAAACCCTTGCTGCTGTATTATAAATAGATAACTTTGATTTTGGGACTTTTTAAAAAAAAATTCTTTGTTGGAAACCCTTTTTGCATCATCTTTAATGAAAAAGAAATGTTAACATTAAATGAGAGAGTAAAATAATTGGACAAGAAATCTGAGATGCAAACATACCCCTTAGTTTGCCTTTAAAACTGAAAATGTACAAACAAAAATCATTTATAAATAAACCATCTTGTCAAAATAGCACTCTGCTAATGGGAGCTGATGCTCAGACATGCTACTATCCTATCTCCAATCTATCCTGCCTGGGAGCCCATCTAACTTACACCAATATCCTGCCCCTGTAGTCAGTTATAACACATATGTGACATGCTCATCTCACTGATAGATTCTCCTCAACCCAGCCATGGACAGTGGAAAAATATCCCTGTTGAACTGACTATGCTGCTTCTAATACAGTCTACCGTGAGGTATTGTTAGCTCATCTGCAGAACATAGAGAGAGGGAACTGCTTTCACCTGGCTACACTCATTCTTCTCTGGCAAATCTCAGAAGGGCCACTGCTCCTGATAAATAAGAACTTTTTCCTGTGCAGTTTCAAAGGGATTGGTCTCTCCCTTTTTAGTTCAATATCTGTGCTAAGTCTCCAGAAGATGCTACAGGCTCAAAAACCTGCCATATGCTGATGCACAGCTTTGCATGTTGTTCTCCTAAGAACCAGACAACACTATCATCCATATTCTCCACTGCCTGGAAAAAAACAAACAGAAGCACAAGGCTGAATGACAGCTGACCCAAACTCAAGTGTGATGGAGGTGATGCTAGAGGAGGGCAAAGGGAATCATCGTGATGATCCATTGGGATAAACAATCACCAGGGCCGGCTCCAGGCACCAGCTTACCAAGCAGGTGCTTGGGGCGGCCACTTCGGAGAGGGGCAGCACGTCCAACTGTTCGGCGGCAATTCGGCGGACGGTCCCTCACTCCTGCTCAGAGCGAAGAACCTCCCGCCGAATTGCCGCCGCAGATCGCGATCGCGGCTTTTTTTTTGTTTTTGTTTTTGTTTTCTGTTTGGCTGCTTGGGGCGGCCAAAACCCTGGAGCCGACCCTGACGATCACTCCCTCTTTAGAAGGCATACACACATCAATTGCCCGGGAGGTGAACAGTGCGGAAATCATACTGGTCCAGATATTTAAAGAAACTTGAAGAGTCTACATCTACATCCCACTGTCATTTTCAAAGCCACAGCTCAGCTGCTGCCTAACCCCTTGGTTTCTGCTGGCTGGCATTTGGAAGTTGTTTAAGTGCTGATGCACTCCACAGCTAACAAGCTGCTCAAAACCCTAGCTCAAGCCAAAGTCCTGGAGGCCCGGAAGCAGGATTCTCAAACTAAGCAAGGGAACACCTATCTTGCCAGTAGGGTCTGATCCCATTGGCGTGCTCTGAGCATACCTATTACCTGCCAGTCCCTGCAGCAGGAGGCTAGATGCAGGCCACTGATAGGTGGAAAGGCAGCAGAAACTCCATACAAAATACACCCAGGGGCACAAGGAAATAGGTATCAAGCACGACTAAAAGACAAAGAGATGTTTTCACCACTGAGTCATGAGCTACCTAAGTGGCTGATCTGGCATAAGTGCCTAGCTCCAGGAGAGGATTTGCAACAGAGGTACTTCCCTCCACTTGCTATTCTATCTCTGGCCTGTCAACCAGTCAGCCACTTAGGCACCTAAACCCCTTTCCTATCCCTGCCTCTGCCCTGCTCAGCTGGCTGGCTTCTGAAAATCCCTTCCTTAGGAAGGAAACTCTCCCCATCCATTGTATGGGGAACCTGGACACCCAACTTGGGGATGAAAATTCCACTGGGCAGCAGACTGCTTAGAGTTTAGGTGTTGCAGCACTGAATGGAGCTATGCCTGAGTACCTTTTAAGGTCTGGGCTATTAGGCCTAGACACACAATCGGCAGCAGCTGCCAAGAACACAGCTGGCCACTTCTACTTGGCAAGAAAACTATACCTGCTCCTAGCAGACTGGAATGCTCTCTGACACTCACAACACTGATGTCCCATCCACCCAATAAAACCTCCACCCTAAAAAAGGAAATTAATAAGATTTTAAAAATCCAAACTCCTACCTCAAGCAGAGATTTTACCCCTTAAAGATATAAGTGCCAAAGACACTTTGAAATCCATTAGGGACTTCACTATTGCTATTGATGGAACATGTAAGTGCATCAAACACTTCGATGGGTAGCAGTATAAAACCCTAGCTAGACAGATGTGTGACGGACAGAGGGGTAAGAATGCTTCACACCAATACCCGCCTCATTCCATTGGCTCCCCATTTAGTATTCAGCTCACGGTCCCACTTCTCTGCAAATCCATCAATGATCTGGCTTGACTGGAGGAAACACCCACTTGTCCCTCTGTACCAGCACTAGGAGACTATTAGAAGATATCATGGAACTTTTAATACACTCAGCAAAGCTAATTGGAGCTGGGATCAGGGTGTTCTTATTGAAGGGGTGTCAGCAGGTGGAAATTCAGATTAACTCATGTTATTTCCTTCAGAACGAAATGCAAGACTTGGCTTGTTTGCACAGGCCTTTCTTCAGTAAAGGCAGAGACACTCCAAACTAAAGTGAAACATACAATCTTTCAATCTACAAGAATACAAGAGAATTTAATCTTAGTTTACTAGAGCCTGTAATGGGACTGTAGGAAGACCAGCTGGCTTAGTGATTAGGCAGTGGTCTTACAGTTTCTGCCAGCCTAGTCATCTCAGAGGGGGCCCCAGACAAGTTGTGGGTGGTAGGCCTCAATCTCTCTGAATGCTCTTATTGCTCCCCATCGGGTTCTGCCACTGCAGACGAACAGGGGTAAAAGTGGGACCTGAGCACATCCACTCCACCAAGTCCCAATCCAGGGCCCTAAGCTTTGTCAGTGTCCATACCAGTTATTGATCCACCCCAAGTAACAATTTTCCCTAGGTCATTTCCTACCAGACTAGAGCTCCCCTTCTGGGGCATGGTCACTAGCCTAGAAGATTCCACTTGGTCTGTTAGTATCCTGTCCAAAGCCACCTCTTTTTGGGCTTTCAGCTCCCCAAAGAGGGAAGTGAAAGCAGCCACAGCAAAGCCATAGTCACTCCTACAACAGCTCCCAGCATCTGCCTTGTATTCCGATGTACCTATAACTTCTTCTAGTTCCCCTTTCCTGGGCTACCAATGTCCTTTTAAGCTATTACACCACCAGGAGCATGCGCTGCCGCTGTTGTGGGGCAGGGCCGCCCTAGCCGAGTGTTGCTCTATTCCTTACCCTAGTTCAGTGTGGGGCCTGTAGACCACCATCACAGGGCCATGACAAAGTTTCAGAATCAGCTTGAGAATGTATTAGCTAGCAATTGGTAGCCTGGATGGGTGAATGCAGATAAGTAACTATGTCAGGACAGCAGCATTGTCAATGAATAAACAATAATCTAAAGCAAGTGCAAATGTGTAGATATTTTTCTAGATATTATATTTGGAATGAAGCTAATATTATTGCAGCTTTAATAAGCAGCACCCTACTTACCATATGTCCCAAAGCACGTGCTCTAGTGTCAGTGTTTGGATCACAGGATATCTGCACATTGATTATTTTTCTCCATTTAGAATTACAATATTTAGATGAAGCCAAGCTGCAACTGCATCACAGGCAGAAAGCTAGTATGAAGCCTAGCAAATTTGTCTGGCTTTATGAGATTTCTGGCACTCAGAACCTCTAAGTGTGCTTATACTGAAATGAAACAATAAGTGGCCTGATTAAACCATTATCTTGTTTACAGGACAGAATCATTATGATATCAACCTTTCTTTTCCTCTGGTGTAATCTATTGAGTCTCAAATGTAGTCAAGTGTCTAAAATTGATTTAGAATGGGACAAATGAAAGGATAATTGCCACATGTGTATTTCTTTATTAGTGGCAACAAAGAAGTTTACCGGGGGTAATTATCTTGGCTTACAGAGCCAGTGGGGCAATTATACCTGTGGCAGTTCTCCGCTTGGAGACCCACTGTTCCTGGGTATAAACAGTTAAGCTTTTGGAATCACTCCCACCTCTGAAAAGAGTTGATAGCTGAGCAGGATATTCCTGTTCAAGTTCTCTCTCTTGCTCCACCCACCCATCCACCCGCACACACACACGCATGCCGTCTGTCACAGAGAAACACAAAACCAAAGCACCTTTTCATCATTCACACAACTCTCACTTCCTGTTTTAGTCCCCACATCGTCCTTTTTGTGTGAAAGGTAAAAATTGATTCACAAAGATAGGCTGGAGTTAGTGAAATGGAAGCGTCCAAACAATCTCTCAAGATGGTTACATCTTTGCCAGAGTGCTTTTGTGTTTGGAATGAATTCAAGAGTACAGTAGTAATAATGATATTGACACAATCAAGAGAGTATAATAGTAGAGTTCAAACTATACATAAAGTTTTAGAGACCCCATAGAAAATGAAATTGTGTGGCAATGAATAATTACCTCTCTCCACTGAATTTTTAAGGCCAGTCCTTGGAGATTTATTGTTCGTGGTGATAATATTGTCATTCAGCCCATGTTATTAAAAGGTTCTTTCTGTGTTTGTCTACCAGTATTCATTGTTAAATATTCAAATGCACCTTAATGGAATCAAAAGTGTTCACTGATTGTACAATGGAAGCTAATGATTCAAATTCAGTTCCCGAGTTACAATTACAGTCAGTTATGATAGATTATTGAGTGGGAAAAAAGTAAAAAGAAATGTTGCAATGAGTTTTGAATAATCCATCAAAAGTTCTGGTTTTTATTATCATAAATCAGAAGATAAATTCCATTGCAAAAGAGCTAAAGAATCACTCACTTGTTTGGGGGGGGGGGAAGTAGAGGAGGGAGGGAGAGAAGTGAAATGAGTTTCTTCAATGATGATTATGCCAACATCAAATCCAATTTGCTTACTGGGTTACCCTAGGCAGTTTATTCATGAAACAATTTCCTTGTGGATATTTCCCACTGACTGTTCTTCACCATATTCCAACAGGGAAACTCCATTATTTCTGGACACACATGTTTCCTACTAGTCTGCATCTTCATAGATTCATAGGAAAGGCCAGAAGGGACATTGTGATCATATAGTCTGACCTCCTGTATAACACAGGCCACAAGACTTTTCCTGAATCATTTCCTATTTGAACTACAGCATATCTTTTACAAAAGATCTTGGAATTCTGAAGCTTCTTCTTTACAGAGGTCCATATTGTCCAGGGTGTCATACATTACAGGCTCTGTCTTAGGTACATATTTGGCCCCTGTCACCAAAGTATCTGAGAATCTCATAATCTTTAGTGTATTTAAAAGAAATGAAGAATTGTTATCCACATCTTACAGATGGGAAACTGAGGCACGGATATTAAGTGACTTGTCCAACGTCACACAGGAAGTCCAGTGGCGCAGGAAATTGTACTCTCCCAAGTCCTAGGCTAGTACCCTAACTCCTGTAATGTAATATCATTTACTGATAAAGTGATTTTATACCCATTTTCACTGGCAAATTGGATGTAGAACCCTGATTGCTTTATTCCTACAATCAGTGCATTAGTTCTTTGCATGGTCATTTGTTTTAACTGTAATTTTATTTGCTTTTACCGATGTCATATTATGGGATTCCAAATTCTGAAGGTTGATTCCGCCATATGCATTATCAGAAATTATAGAGACTGAAAATTAAACAAGTAGTCATTTTAATGTGTTTATGGGCACAGCATCTAAGTAAGTTATTAAAAGAACACCTGTATGTTGACCATAGATGATAAAATATTTTTTGACAAATGGTAAAATGTGCCAAGTAATATTTAAGCACTGCTCTTGTTTGGAAAAACTTTTCCTATTGAATAGTGCTGCCGTCTACACTCGTACAATACTATTTAAATTAAAAATACAGTTCAACCATGATTAACCTAGTAACAAGGTTACCTTCCCTCAATTATCTGCAATTTTGATTATCCAAATTTTATTTACTACTCCTGTCACTCACTGGCATTTGGATAATGAAGTCTGAACTGTAGTAATTTTGTGGAGCAAAGTAGAATGCCACGGTAGTACATCTTTGGGCCTCCTTAAAAGCTCCTTGAAGTTAATAGGCAGCCTTCAAAGGAGGCGTTAGATGAGAAACAAAATCAAAGTAATACTTGCCCAATGGAAAACTAGCTGTAATCCCTGGGTGAGGTCCTGGCTTCATTGAAGTCAAAGGCAAAACTCCCACTGAGTTCACTGGGGCCAAGATTTGATTCCATATTTTTGAGGACATTTTTTCTGTAAGCTATACATGTCAAAGAGAGTTGACTCATTAATTTCTGTCTGTACCTACCATTTAGCATGGATATTTGGTTTTCCTTAGAAATTAAATACTTTATATATAAATATGAATTTTATTGAATAGGCAAAGTAGAGAAAAACCCCACTCTTTACCAAGTAGAGTATTATCCCCGATTTATACAAAATGCACAGGAAGACATTTTCAATAGCATGTATAAAACATCTTTTCATTTGCTTTGCTGTTCGTTTATACAATTGGTTTTGGTTAATTTGGTGAAATTTCACTTTAGTTGCTGATTTTAAGGGCGCTTGCAGCATTAACTAGAGTGTGGGATAATGTGGGAAGCTGCTGTGAAAGTATCCCAGTATCGTTTTTTTTCATATCAACTGAACCACAATATTATTGCGTCTGTACTTCAGCCTTGTGCCTCTGCTGAGCAGAGGCTTCCACTTGTGCTTAATTATGTCAAAGAGTAGCATGATTTTGTAATGTAGACAAATGATGCCAACAAGGGACTAGACGGAGAGCCCATTAAATACTTCTGTTCCACTTGAGAGCTAATCCTATGCTGAAACTCGGTCTCTAGAAGTGAAACAACATCCTTCACTTTTCATTTACTGTGCTTCTAAAATATCTTATACAGTAAACTAGTTTTCTTCACATCTATCTGCCGCTCTTGAACACTGTTAGGTCCAACTTCTCCATCAGTTTTTTCTGGAAATCTTTGACTATACTCTTTATTTCTCACTCATTTTACTTCAAATGGAAAAATTTTCATAAGGACCGAGGATTTCTTTCTTTTTTGGATCATTCTGTTTCCCCACCATTGCACAGGTAGGGAAGCAAAGACTAACAGAGGTTAACGGACATGCCCAAGATCCAAAGCAGGCCCAATCCATATTCCTAGTCCTGTGTCTAGTTCATTTAGCCACAGTTCTCTCATGCCAAGTCAAAGGGTGAAATCCTGGCACCACTGACAAACTGCCACTGACTTCAGTTGGGCTAGGATTTCACCTAAACAGTTTAAGTTGTACATAAAGCTTTGCCTCCATTGGGGCAAAAATCTCTCACTGAATTGTCACCTATTACGTACTTATTTTCCTGGTGTATATATATCCCACAAGTAGTTACAATGTTATATAGGATACCCTGGAAAGGAGCACCTAGGCATAGTGTCTAGTCCCCAGCTATTGCAGGCAATCCAATCACATAAGCCCTTTCATAAACTCATCAAGTTCTATCTTAAAAGTAGTTAGGTTGTTTGCCCCCACTCCTATTGGAAGGATGTTCCAGAACAATAAATCCTAGGATGGTTAGAAAACTACTTTCCAGCCTAAATTTATTCATGGTCTGTTTATACCAGAGGTTCTCAAACTGGGGGTTGGGATCATGAGGTTATTACATGGGGGGTCGTGAGCTGTCAACCTCCACCCCAAACCCCCCTTTGCCTCCAGCATTTATAATGGTGTGAAATATATTTTAAAGTGTTTCTAATTTATAAGGGAGGTCGCACTCAGAGGCTTGCTGTCTGAAAGGGGTCACCAGTACAAAAGTTTGAGAGCCACTGGTTTATACCCATTTGTTCATACTGCCAAGTCGCTCAGATTGAGGCCTCTAGTTCCTATATTCATGTGGTTGGTACGATAGCTTTTTTTTTTTTGCTTTTTTTTTTAAGTAAATTTCCTGCTCTCATGCCTTCAGAGAGAAGCCATAAAACTTGCTCTGAACATTCTTCTTCTTCTTGTTTTTTAAAATATGATTGTTAAAGTAGTCTCATGGTTTTTGAGGGCCCGATTCATGATTTTTAAGCTCTTGGGTTGGCAATATTGTAAAATCTAGTACAGAGAAAACAAATCAATCCCATCAGTGGAAAGAACATTTACTTATGCTTCTAGCCTACTCAAAGCAGGCCAGACAATGCATGAAACAAGTTGGGCCAATGTTTTATAACTCACAACAGAAACATTATCAAAGAAAACATAGCCAAGTGTCTACATCATGGCACTTGCCACTATATCACTCAATATTACTAAGAGAAATAATCATTGCATTCTGTTACTCCGGGATAAAATATCAGAACTGAATAGAAATAGTTTCTAAATATAGCATCACTAGCTGGGTGAGATTTAACAATCCGAACAAACAGTGTTTGCACATTCAGCCTGGCTTTCTGTGTTCCTGTTCAGAAATGCAAAGAAAATTAAACTTTACTTTCCAGCAGGTCTGTCTCTGGACAAGCGACCAAGGTGGAGAAGCTAGTTTATTTTTGGCCCAACATCCCACCAACAGAACTGTGCAAATAACTAATTTTTTGGTTTCCTGCATGAACTAAAACAAATGTTTTGTTCAACCTGAAAAAAAACGTTTTCTTTAGTTTGAGTATTTTTTACTTTAAAATAATTGAAGTACAATTCAAAACAAAAAAGCCATTTTGGAATAAAAAAAATCAAAATGTCTTGTTTCGGAAATGTCAGAACAATTTTTTGTTACCTTTTTGTTTTGTTTTGAGCAAAACATTAAGCAAATTTTATGCGAATTTGAAAAAAAAAAATGTGGTCAAACTGAATCTGCACTTGTCAGCAAAATGTTTCCACCCTAAAATTTTGCCCTACTCTATGCACCAATGAGTCTGTGTCCCCAGAGGAGATGAGCCATTTCCTCTACATTCAGCATTGCTTTGAACTTACTTAATCAAAATATATGCATGTCTGTATATCATATCAAACTTTCTGTGCCTTCAGAGTGTTCCAGAAAAATGTAGTAAGAACACATTTCTCAAATGTGGTTCTTATTTTTAATTGACATCTTGTTCATTGAATCAGATGAAATGTGAGATGCCAAAGAAAAATATAAGTTCCACTGATCAGGAGTGAAATCACAAAAAATGTTTATTTTCCAGTAGAACCGAGGAGGAACAGCCATGTTCAGACCTTTAATCTGGAACTGGGCATACCTTAGGGTTGCAAACCCTCCCAGTTTCGCCGTGAGTCTCCCAGAATCGGGCCATATCTTCCGGAAGCTACTGAAGCCAAACTGGGAGATTTTAGGTGCTAAAAATCCAGTGGTGCAGCAGAGCTAAGGCAAGCTCCCTGCCTGGCCTGGCCTCGTGCCGCTCCTGGAAGTGGCCAGCTTGTCCCTGTGGCCCCTGGAGGGGACGGGGGTCTTTGCGCACTGTCCCTACCCCCTCAAGCGCTGACTCCGCAGCTCCCATTGGCCGGGAACTACCACCAATTGGAACTGTGGGGGCGGTATTTGTGAGCGCGGGCAACGCGTGGTCCTCCCCATGACCACTCTCCCCCAGAGCCGTAGGGGCGTGCCAGCAACTTCTGGTAGGGCACGGGGCCAGAGCAGGCAGGGACCCTGCCTTAGGCCCACTATGCTGCTGACCAGAAGCTGCCCGAGGTAAGTGCCACCTGGCCAGAGCCGCGCCACACATCCCCTCCCGACCCTCTACCCCAGCCTGGATCCACCTCCTGCACCCAAACTCCCTCCCAGAACCCGCACTCCTCACCCTCTTCCATACCCCAACCCCCTACCCCAGCCTGGAGCCCCCTCCTGCACCCAAACTCCCTCCCAGAACCCGCACCTCTCACCCCCTCACACACCCCAACCGATGACAAGCCTGCTATTGCTGCACGCTAAGGGAGTTCTCCTGTAGCTTGCATGGCAGAGGCTGGTGGCTTTGGAGCAGAAGGACAACCCCCTGCTCAGCTTGCAACCCCCTCCTGCACCCCAACTCCCTCCCAGACCCCGCATCCCTCACCTTCTTCCGTACCCCAACCCCCTACCCCAGCCTGGAGCCCCCTTCTGCACCCAAACTCCCTCTTAGAGCCCGCACCCATCACCCTCTCCCATGCCCCAACCCCCTGCTCAGCCCGCAGCCGCCTCCTGCATCCAAACTGCCTCCCAGAGCTTGCACCCTGCATCCCCTCCAGCACCCTGCACCAGGCTTAGCCTGGAGCCCCCCCCCACTCTGAACCCCTTGACTCCAGCCCAAAGCCTGCACCCCAACCACTTGCCCCAGCCCGGTGAAAGTGAGAGAGATAGAGAGGGCGGTGGAGGGAGTGGGGATTGGAGAAGGGGCGGGCGGGGTCTCAGGGAAGGGGCGGGGCATGGGCGGGGCAAGGCTGTTTGGGTTTGTGTGATTAGACAGTTGGCAACCGTAGTATATCTCTGTTAAAGATATAGGCTTTTGCAACATGCTGCACGTTAGACATAGAATCGTAGATGTGTAGGGTTGGAAGGGACATAGAGAAGTCACTTAACAGAGAGAGCAAGAATCAGTCAGGAAGAAGCTCTTGGGCCAGAGGCCATAGCTAGCAATGAGTGACAACATCAGACTCTTAATATCCTTTCCTCCTCCTCTTTCCTATTCCAGAGGGAATGAAACTATCCTGATAGCCCTTCCTTCCCCTGGGATGATGAGTGACAATACCCCCACCAAAGTGGCAGCAGCTACCTGTGTCTCTGCCTCCCCTGGCCCTTTGGGAGGAGTACAAATTCCCTTGTGCTACACACAGTGATCATCCGTGGCTGAGTGTTGATAATCCCCCAGCAATTGCAGCTCCCAGCAATTCCCTCTTTCCACAGAGTGGGGGAAATGAAAATTCCCAGTCCTCTTCCCAATTCCCCCTGTTGCACTGGTGAGCAACCAAAACCAAGAGTGATGTTGGAGGGAGTGATGATTGGCCAGAAATGGAGGGGGAAGAATGGTTTGTGTATGTAGGGATTCAGCAGTAGGGACAGGATATGAGGGGGTTCAGGAATGTGGGGAGAGCAAGAAATGGTGTGGGGGCAGGCGGTACTAATTGTGCAAGGAAGCAGGTTGTTTGGAGGCAGGTTTCATGTACACTGGGAAGTGGCAATATTGCTCTGTCTCACAGACAGTGGGATACTCGTCAGCAGAACTCCGACATGTTTCCAGTTAACCAGACCTCTTGAAACTTAAAGAGGAACTGCAAGGCAAACACAAAAATTGAGTTAAACTTAGATTTTTGTGCAGCATATCCCCATTAACCAGGCTGTGGGGCCACAGAAATAAATCTAAACTAATTGATTAATGCTTGTGTTTAATTTAATTCACGGAAGATAACCCAAAATACACTCAAATTCCATCCTTCTCATTGCAGCTAATGAAAACCTTGTTTGTGGTGTCAGTGTAGCATATTACAAGATATGTTCAGTTAACCAGGAAGCACCAAGAGAATTTCACAGAGGAGAAAATATAATAAGAACATAAGAATATAAGAACGGTCATACTGGGTCAGACCAAAGGTCCATCTAGCCCAGTATCCTGTCTTCCGACAGTGGCCAATGCCAGGTGCCCCAGAGGGAATGAACAGAACAGGTAATCATCAAGTGATCCACTCCCTGTGTAAGAGATTAGTCAAAATATTTCTGTGGTAAATGACAGGTTTCAGAGCGGCAGCCGTGTTAGTTTGTATCAGCAAAAACAACGAGGAGTCCTTGTGGGTTTTAGCCCACAAAAGCTTATGCCCAAATACATTTGTTAGTCTCCAAGGTGCCACAAGGACTCCTCATTGTTTTTGTTCTGTGCTAAATGTCTTCCACAGATTGGTTAGTGTGGTCATTGAGCACAGACGTCTGTGCTCAATTCAGTTTTCATCTTGGCTTTGCAGTTCATCTAGCAGTTTTTATGTTAACAGTAACTCAAAATAGAGAAGGAAAAAAAAAAACAAAATACAAGCACACAAACAAACAAAACCTAAGTTCTAAATACACACAAACTTTTTTCCAGGGACTGGCATTCAAGAAAGTGGAAAAAATCTTCCTTGAGATAGTGTTTGATAACCTTCCGGGTTACCTTTTAATCAACTACATACGTTTAAGGTGCATGAATTCATGTTCAAGCTTCAATATTGCATAATATTTTATTCATTCAAATGTTGTGCCACACTGGAATCAGCTCCTGAAATAACTTGTTAACCACTGTCCTGGGGCAGTGGATACATTCGTAATTCAAAAATGTTCAATAGTCTACATCAATCATAGGCTACAATTTCTGAAAGCATAGGCATATCAATGCATGTTAATAAGTATAGTCTAGAATATAACTGGAAAGTGCAAAATCAAGAAAAATGAATCTACCAATGTTAGGGTCATACAGGGAGCAGTCAAGAATACTTGGGGTCATATTGGTACATTTCATAATTAATTTAGAAATTGGTAGATAATGTCCTGGTCAATTATCATAATATTTATATAATATATTTATTAAAGAACAAAATACACAGAAAAACTTTCCAAATATGTTTATAATCTAAATCTATATATAACTATATAAACTTTCCAAATAGGTTTATAATCTTGTGCTCTCGCTCTCTCTCTCTCTTTGTGTGTGTGTGTGTGTGTGTGTGTGTGTGTGTATAATATATATAAAAAACCTATTTGGAAAGTTTTATTTATACAATAAACCTATTTGGAAAGTTTTTCTGTGTATTTTGTTCTTTAATAAATATATTATATAAATACATTGTATATATTTGGACAGATTAGTTATCCAAAGCTACAATTTACAATTCGGAATGTTTCAATATCCACCCTAATTAAAAATACAGCCCATGTGTTTGTATCTGACTAATCCAAAATTCTGTGTTGTTTTTGTCCACTCCCACCACATCAAGTCCTTTTTATTGACCATGTGATTAAGCTGGTATTCAGTCACAGCCTGCTAAATTGGTACAGCTATCAATGAAAATCACCTTTCAGCTGAAGGCAATAGCCTTGTCTACGCTGGGGAAATTGCTGAAAAACATCCCAGTGGTTCAGTGGGAGCTGTAGCATGGACAAGGTTCCAATGACCAAGAAAGGATTGAACTATTTTAAAAAAAATAAGTTTGCTTTCGGAGTTTAACAGTGATAAAATCAGTTTTGGCCATCACAGCTTTGAATGTGCCCATTTTAATACCAGTTCAACTGAACCATTTTAGAAGCTGTTTAGTAAATTTCCTCAATATGGATACAGCCAATATGTTTGCAAAAATGAGCTACTTGACAACTCAGCAGTGTGTCCATTATCCTGCATTTCATCTGTGTTTCAGCTTTTAGGTGCTGAGACCTTGTAATTGTGTGTGAAAACATGGCCATGATTGCCTAAACTTCTCATTTATGGGTCAAACACTTGACCATTAACGTAGTAAAGGCTCATGACAACATTTAACCACTCTTCGAGTGATATTTCCTTCCATCTCAGATGTGAATTCATTTCAGTAAATTTTAGTCACCTGTCTTTACTACATGTATAATCTGTCTCTTAATTGTGAAGAATGTGGGACAAAACAAAGGCCAGTCCTACACTGTAAATGTACATTGGTATAACTGCGTCGCTCAGGTGTGTGAAAAATCCACACCCCTGAGCGACAGTAATACTGACCTAACCCATGGTGTAGACAGCTCTATGTTGCTTGGATGACTTCTGTTATTGACATAGCAACCACCTCTTGCAGAGGTAGATTAACTAGGCCAATAGGAGAAGCTCTTCATCAATGTAGTAGCGTCTTCACTGAAGTGCCACAGGGACGCAGGCTGCAGCATATTAAGTGTAGACCTGCCCAAATTCAGAAAATATACTCATCAATATATCCAAAAGGCTGGCAGTTGACAATGTAGTTGAAAAAACCTCACAATTAGCTAAAATTTGGGAGGATATGTAGCAATCTAAAAATCTAGTGTAAGAGTGCTGGATTGCTTTGTCTTTCTTATTAGAAGGTCATTCGGCCCTAAAGCATTTTTCTCTGCCACCCATCAAAGGTAGCAGAAAGTCTCTAAGGAGCATATGTTTACGCATAGTAGCATATCTGTAGGTCATTGTATAGAAGGATAAATCTTCCTACATAATGAGAAAAAAATCTTATGACTTTACAAAAATAATAATCATTTTTAAAACATAAATATTATTTTCTACTCTTGATTTCCCAGTGCTATCTGTCATTTACATCTGTCTTTGTGTCTTGTACAACACTAGGTGCATTATTGATACCAAACAAAGAATAATATCCTTTCTGGTGAATAGATATTACATATGTGATATGATGATGACAAGCACAATATCAAAGCAGTCCCTTCTCTTGTAGTTCCTTCGAGGGCAATTTCTTGGCTTCTATTAGCCAAGTTCAGGATTGTTCTCTTATAGGGACTTTTTCCTCCCCACCATAATGTTCTGGTGCTGGTCTTTGATATTTGACTGAGCCAAACAGCTACAGTCCTAATGTAGCCATTTTGCAAGTAGCTGCATCTTTCTTTCAGCCGACAAGGATCTGTTTCATTTTTTCTTATTGTTGAGCTGGCATGTTTTTAGACCTTTCACTTTTCAACACAGTTTTGATAAAACAGATTATATTCAGATACTTAAAAACTTAAGTTTAATAAAAGGGGGTGGTAAAGTGTCCCATCAATGAGTTTGTTGTTACATCTCCTCCTACGTAAAAACCAAAGAGGCTCCTTTAGTGAGCATTTAAGGAGGTGGTGGTTTGTTTTCAGAGACTCTATGGACTTTGAATCATCTGGGGAGTTAATAGAAGGTCTCTAAGCCTTTTTGTTTAAGGAGGAAAGGTGTGTGTTTGATGCTCACATTGTATTCCTTATGCATTGGATTCTGTTCCCACTGAGATTGGGCGGAATCAGAATTGCAGAATCTGATCCTGTAAGATGGAGAGTGGTTCTAGAAGTTCCCAGAGGAGTGACCCTAGATCTGAGTTGCACCTGACCTACATAGACCTATACAAAAAAGAGTCTGGATGTGATGGTCTTTAATGCCTTTGGAAAATGAAAGGGTCAATTTTACAAAAGATGGAGTCCAGCAGGGGTGATTTTTCAAGTTCTGTCTGCTCCCTGCACCTTGTCTAAAATCCACACCCCAGCAGCTGAGCTAGGTACTGAAGAGATTTAAGGGAATCCTCTCTCCCAAGCCCCTTATAGTTTAAAAAAAAGCCAAAGCTGCGTACTTGCTAGGCACCCAAAAGAAAGGATTTGTGCAAAGGCAGATCTCTTAGCCAAATCATGCACCTCCCTACTCCATCTTCTGTGTACTCCTGTGCAAGGCTATGTACTCTTCACAGCTCCCCACATACAGCCTCCCCCCCTAACTTTACACAATAGAACCACCTTTTCTATTTGGCATGGGGACCCTCTGTGGACACAGAGGACATTGCTGGATTCTCCCTTCTGTAAGTGCACAGGCCTTAGTGCTGATGTTTTCCAGGACCGTTTTGGTGTTCCGTGTTTGTACAGCGCCTGGCACAATGGGGTCCTGATCCACGACTAGGGTTCCTAGGTGCTACAGTATTAACAATAATTAACATTCTTTCTTCTTTCAATAAATGAAAATAATTCTCATTGTTTGGGTCTGAAGCTTTCCTCACTATTCAGAAATCATGACAATAGGCTCGATATTAATAAGGACCAAAGCAGAGCAAATAATTGGTTTTAAACCCCTCCTCCCCCTGCCCTGCCACCCACAAAAACATCAGTTTGCTTCAAACCAAAACCTGCTTTTGTTTTTCTCAGTGAAAGAAAAAAAATTGTTTGGGTCAAGCAAAAAATTTCAAATCTTCCAATGATCCAAATGATCCACAATAACATTTAATTCATTTCAACATTTTGCTTTGAATCCAAATTTCATTTTAGAAAAAAATTGTTTTCAGATTTTTTGTCCAAAACTATTCACCAAATTGAACCCAAATTTGTGAAAAGGTTCACGGCCTCAAAAAAATGCATTTTTTTTTTGTTGAGAATTTACTATGCACTGAAAACGTTTTGCCCAGCTCTAATAAGGACTAGTAAAAATATATTTTAACATACAGTTACATGAGCATGAAAAAAATACATGATTTGAAAACTTCAGATTTTGAACTTCCTCTCATGCTGTGTTACTAAAATGAGTTGGACTTGTAGCTTGATTTGTCTGTTTGTGAACAATAATAATAATAATCATAATCATAGGAAAGGAGTCTTTGTAATTAAAACACAATTAGAAAGATGCATTATGGTTAAATACAATTAATATTCACATGATTCCACTGGATATTTGGGATATTTTCACAGTAAACTAGGAAGCCATATATTTTGAAAGTTTCTTGTCTTCAACTCCATTCTTCCATTCTGTAGGTTAATAAAGCAAGTTAATCACTGAATATGTAAGAAGAATTGATTCTTCTCTGGGTCAGTTAGGCACTGGGGGTTTTTTGTTCACTGAATTGAACTTCTATTAGAATGAGCTTATTGAATTGCAATTATATATGTGTGCAATGCACGTTCAGCTTTGTGGGACATAATTTTTACAAAACATCTGTTCTGAATATTTTATAGCTTTAATGCATATGGTACTGGTGCCTTGTACAGAACAAGTTACATGTAAAATCAATCTCAGTCTCAGCATTATTCTTTACACTTCACATTCAAAAGGTTCATACTCTGGAAGGAAAATTCCCTAGCTGCTATGAAACCTGCAGATAGGCAATGGTAGCTTTTTCACTTATTGGCTTTTTATTTCTCCATCAGTACAGTTTAGTTAAAGGTAATATTAAGTTGCACAGGTTATAAACAGATGTATGGTGTTGTTTTTTTTTTTTTCAATCAACCACACACAAAAAGCAAACACCAATCCAAATGACCACCTGTCACTGAGTTCTCTATTCACCATTAGGTGGCGCCTCCTCCTGGCCACGTCTGGGAATTAGCTCCACTCCGGTCCAATGGTCCTTTCTGCTGGACACTGTGCACCTTGTCACCGCTCTCTGTCTCTCACTTTCTGCAACTCAGGGTGCTGTGTCTTTGTGGCTTGGCCGTCCGTCTAGGTCACTATATACCTACCCTTCTGGGGTACCAAAGTCCCACTGGATAACCATCTTAAGCAGTCTGCGCTCCACTGCCTGGCCTGTGCCACTTCTCCAGTGGCTGGTAGGGGAAGCCAGGCCCGCTCACTACTCCAGGTTCCAGTTCAGGGACCTTATACCTAATAACAGTGGTCTGCTTTCTCTCAGGCCCTGTTGCTCTTGCCCTGGACTCCTTCATCAAACACATCTCCCTACACCTAGGGAGTAACTGTAGCCTACTTCCCCTGCAGCCTCTTTCTGCTGCCAACTCCCTGACTTTGTACCAGCCCATCGTGTTCCTCCCCAGCTGGGCTCCATCTTCAATCAGTCCTTCCATCCCTGACTCTTCCCCAGGTGCAGCCCATCAGGTTAATTATCCTAATTTACTGTCTCTGCCATGTGTCCATCATACTACCTCAATATGCCACTGACATTTTTTGTTACTTGTGTAATGTAAATGATTGTAAATTATATTTAGCTACATTAGTGCACTTAACCCTTTCGCCCCCCCCCCCCAAAAAAAACCACACAGTGTCTGTTCTTGTAAAGTTTCCTTAACTTTTTTTTTAACATAGAAACAGTGAACCACTTTTCAAAGGTCTCATAAGAATATAAGAATGGCCATACTGGGTCAGACCTAAGGTCCATCCAGGACAGTATCCTGTCTGCCGACAGTGGCCAATGCCAGATGCTCCAGAGGGAGTGAACCTAACAGGTATTGATCAAGTGATCTCTCTCCTGCCATCCATCTCCACCCTCTGACAAACAGAGGCTAGGGACACCATTCCTTACCCATTCTGGCTGATAGCCATCAATGGACTTAACCTCCATGAATTTATCTAGTTCTCTCTTAATCCCTATTATAGTCCTAGCCTTCACAAACTCCTCAGGCAAGGAGTTCCACAGGTTGACTGTGCGCTGTGTGAAGAAGAACTTCCTTTGATTTGTTTTAAACCTGCTGCCCATTCATTTCATTTGGTGCCCCCTAGTTCTTATATTATGGGAACAAGTAAATAACTTTTCCTTATTCACTTTCTTCACACCACTCATGATTTTATATACCTCTATCATATCCCCCCTTAGTCGCCTCTTTTCCAAGCTGAAAAGTCCTAGCCTCTTTAATCTCTCCTTATATGGGACTCGTTCCAAACCTCTAATCATTTTAGTTGCCCTTCTCTGAACCTTTTCTAATGCCAGTATATCTTTTTTGAGATGAGGAGACCACATCTGTATGCAGTATTCAAGATGTGGGCATACCATGGATTTATATAAGGGCAATAAGATATTCTCTGTCTTATTCTCTATCCCTTTTTTAATGATTCCTAACATCTTGTTTGCTTTTTTGACTGCTGCTGCACACTGCTTGGACATCTTCAGAGAATTATCCACGATGACTCCAAGATCTCTTTCCTGATTAGTTGTAGCTAAATTAGCCCCCATCATATTGTGTATATATAGTCGGGGTTATTTTTTCCAATGTGCATTACTTTACATTTATCCACATGACATTTCATTTGCCATTTTGTTGCCCAATCACTTAGTTTTATGAGATCTTTTTGAAGTTCTTCACAGTCTGCTTTGATCTTAACTATTTTGAGCAGTTAAGTATCATCTGCAAACTTTGCCACCTCACCGTTTACCCCTTTCTCCAGATCATTTATGAATAAGTTGAATAGGATTGATCCTAGGACTGACCCTTGGGGAACACCACTAGTTACCCCTCTCCATTCTGAAAATTTACCATTTATTCCTACCCTTTGTTCCCTGCCTTTTAACCAGTTCTCAAACCATGAGAGGATCTTCCCTCTTATCCCATGACAACTTAATTTACGTAAGAGCCTTTGGTGACGGACCTTGTCAAAGGCTTTCTGGAAATCTAAGTACACTATGTCCACTGGATCCCCCTTGTCCACATGTTTGTTGACCCCTTCAAGGAACTCTAATAGATTAGTAAGACACGATTTCCCTTTACAGAAACCATGTTGATTATTGCCCAACAATTTATGTTCTTCTATGTGTCTGACAATTTTATTCTTTACTATTGTTTCAACTAATTTGTCCGATACTGACGTTAGACTTACCGGTCTGTAATTGCCGGATCACCTCTCATGATTGGCCTAACTCTTCTGTCATTGAAGTTAACAGTAGTTCACCATTGACTTCAATGGAAGCAGAGTTAGACCAATGCTGCAGAAATCCCACCCTAGAGCATAAAGTTAGTTCTCCATGTTTCTTTTAGGGATCCTGGCTTGCAGCTATATATTCATGGTTAAGCTACTCTATTAGATCACCTTGAGGCCAGCCTGTAGCACATGATGTTATCAGATAGAAAAATTGGAGACTTATGCTCTAGTTTTGTGCTTCTCAAATGACTTTTGCCCTGACATCGAAACCATGGCTTAGCATAAGGAATACTATGCAGGATGTCAGTAGGGATTATTGATCTCCATAATATTTCTCATTGAATTATATCATCAGAAAATAATCTCAGAAGCTGCTAATCATGCTGATAGGTAATTTATATGACCACTACCTTTCTTTTCCATTATGGTTGACAATATCTCCAGTCTTCTTGTTCCTAAGGCCTGCAATCTTGCTTTTGTATTTCACTCCTCACTTGCCTTCTCTTACAGTATCCAACTGATAAAATCCTGGATTTATTTTTCTTCTTGTTATATCTTTCTTCTTATAACTAATTTACTTGCCTATGCCTTAATACATATAATGATTTGTATTACTTAAACTACAACCTGATCCTGCAAGCACTTAAGCACATACATACTTTTACTGACCATTAAAATTACACCCATGTGTAAATGTTTGCAGATTGGTGCTTTAATTCATAAACTCATTGGGGCTGGGACTTTCTTTTACTATGGGTTTATACAGCACCAAATACAATGGGGCCTCAATTCTGATGGGGCCTCTAGGTGCCATTGATTGTAATATAAAAATGATGTTTAATAGAATCATAAAGTCGGTCTAGTGTGTAGTATGGCCCTGCTGAGATATTGCTAGTGGAAGGTACTATGGTGGCCTGGCTTACAGTAAGTCATAGGCAATTCACGAGCCTGCAAGTTTTCTGTCTCTGGAGGAATGCTGGTTGCAGTTGTTCTGTGTTGTTAAGACTAGTGCTGCTAGGCAGTGGAACTCTAGTATTGCTTTGATTAAAACTGCAGTCTTCATCTTTTTTTAGTTGAGTTTTGCTCCTAGCAAGTTCAACTTTATAATTTGATATATTCCTACATAATGAAATAAAATTATTTCTGGCTTAATAAAGTTGCTTCAGTCTGGTTATCACAATGATTGCACTTATATTGGTTGTCTTTGGCAGGTGGGGGAAAGGCTTCATATTATGTATACACATACATGTCTCACGAGAGTTAATGCAACAGGTAACAGTAACCGAGGCACTAAATAAGAGTGACCACAATCTAATTAGGTTCAACATCCTGGGGGGAGACAAGCTACCAAAAAGTGACACTAAATTTCAGAAAAAGAGACTTCAAATAAGATATTGCAGATTGAGAAGGGTTCAGAGAAGGATGATAAGAATGATGGCAAGCATGGGAAAAACTCACATATGAAAAGTTATTGAAAAGACTGAGATTGTGTGACTTAGAAAGATGATAAAAAGAGGGAACATGATTAAAGTACAGGAAATAATGAATAGTATAGAAAAGGTATATGGGAAACTTCTGTTTTCCATGTTTTATAACACAAGAACAAGGGGACGCCTAATGAAATTAAGAGTTGGCAAATTCAAAAATTGATAAAAGGCAATACTTTTTCTATGGACCTGACTGCCACAGAAACTGATTGAGGCCAAGATTTTAGCAAGATTCAAAGAGGAGATGGACATTTACATGGATAACAAGAATAACAAGAGTTATCAAAAATGATTATAAACTTTTTGGAAGGAATATTAAACCTTATGCTTAGGGTTTAAGTCAAATTCTAACTATTACAGATCAGGATGAAAGCTAATGTGGGGGGGTCAGATTATCCCACATCTGTCTCATGTTGGGTTCTTACACCTTCTTCTGGCACGTCTACCACTGGGCACTGTTGAAGACAGGATGCTGGACTAGAAGGTCCTTGCGTCTGATCCATTGTGGCAATTCCTAATTGCATTCAGAAGACTGGATTTGGGGCTGAGCAGGTTTCAATGACAGCATGATTTCAAGACCATAAAATTGCAGTTGTATTAATGAGAACCTAAACTAGCATTAAACCCAAGTTTGACATAAAGCCCAGACTGAGGGATTTGGGGTTTTTTTTGGCGTGGGATGGGGGTGAGGGTGAGGTGGAATATTTTACTTGGTATATTTGGTAGATGAATCATTGAGGGACAATAAGATGGAACCCCAAGATACCATTTGTTAGAATTACATTTTTAAGAACTGCTCTTTAAGACTTTTAGAGATTTTGCTATTACAGAACTGAAATGTCTTTGTAGGACATCACTCTTCAGTTGTCTTTTTTTGGTGCTTGGGAGAAAAAAGCACAACTACAGAACATTAATGTGTGTTGCATTGCAATGATGTCAGGAAAAATCAGGGCAACATAACCACTCAAATTCATTTCTGCAGGGCATTGGTGTAGCTGAGAATTCAAGAGAGACCTCTTTTCTTTCTGTTCTCAAGCAAGTTTTCAACTTTTGCCACTGCCAGCCTGCTCCTTTTGACCTCTTTTAAGCTTTTAGAGTTAAAAGCTGTCCCCACCTCCCCAGCCTCATAGAATGCACATCAATAACAGAGAAGGGAATTTTCTGTAATGGACTATGCCTACCAAAATGTTTTCATTGCAACATTGACAATACTAGAGAATGAAGTTCTCAATTCTGTTAGAACATAGGCTACAGAAATGTCTGGGTTGGGAAGTGCAAGCTATCCCACAGGTATTAACAACAAATCTGATTAAATCATAAAGTTGAGGGGACACATCAAAACATGAGTAGGTAATTTAATCTCTACATCCTTCAGTTCTGAGTGTATTGGCTGAGTTAGTCAAGAATACTCACTTGGCTGTTGTTAGTTGTTGTGATGTAAAATTAGGAACCAGATTATGATCACTAAATAATTTCACACTGGCTGCTGAACAGCCTTCCTGTGGTAAACACTTTAGTCACTATTGACAAAGGCCAAACTACTTGAGTTTTAATCACTAACCACTTCTGTATTGTTCTGTACATTGTATTGTCATTGAAGAAGCACCTCTTGAGTGGACCTGGATTTCTCCACTCTGTTACTCCACTTTTTGCAGCAGACTTCATCCATTTCAATGGAGTTACACTGCAATAGAACTGGTGTAATATCATGGAGAACTGGGTCCAAAATTTATAACTCTCCCATTTCTTTCTGAGGAAAAAGTATAGGCACAATACAAGCTTGACACAGTTGCAAGAGTTGTTACTGAATTACTAATATATTTAGAAATCTATAAGAGAATAATTGACGATTCTTGTCTCCAGGAATTTATACTGCAGTAGCATCTAAAGCCATCAGACAGGTCAGGGTCCCATTGTGGTAGGTAGTAATCATTACTATACCCAAATCGGTATTGCTTTTGCATGGGATGCAGGACCGAGGGTATGATTTCTGCTGCTCGCCAAATACACACACACCAGGGCCGGCTCCAGGCACCAGGCAACCAAGCACATGCTTGGGGCGGCACCTGGTAAGGGGCGGCCAATCTTGGGGTGGCGGGAGGCAGCGCGGCGCGGCATTCCGCGGGGGGGGGGGGGGCGCTCCGGGGGCGTGGCGCTCGGCGGGGGTGCTCGGGGGGCGGCGCTTTTTTTTGCTGCTTGGGGCAGCAAAAAAGTTAGAGCCAGCCCTGACACACACACACACACACACGGGAACAAACCATGAACTCTATATGGTGTTTGTAGAAGTAGTGAAGTCCTTTGATAATGTTAGTCATGAGGGTCTCTGGTGGATTTTGCACAAAAAGTCAGGTGCATGCACAAATTCATCCCCATCATGCATTCATTCCATGATGTCATGCTGATTAGAGTGCTGGAAAATGGTGCTTCATCAGAGCCTTACTTTGTCACAAAATGGTGTTCAGCAGGGTTGTGTGCTCACACCTATACTATTCACTATTCTCTTTCATGCTATGCTGCTAGAGTCTTTCAGAGACTGCAACCAGGATATTTACATTCAGTTCTGCACAGATGTCAGCACATTCAGTCTCCAGCATCTTTGTGCTCATACTTATGTGATCGTCTTCCTCGTTAGGGAGTTCCTCTTTGTTGATGACTGTGCACTCGTAGCACATACAGAAGATGTGCAGCATCTAACTGACTGCTTTTCTAGATCAGCAAAGGGATTTGGACTCGCTATCAGTCTCAAGAAAACTGAAATGCTTTACCAGCCATGCTCCAGGAAAAAATGGGTTCTGCCCCTAAAACCACAATTGATGACACAATGCTTAATGCAGTAGAAAACCTTTGATGTCTTAGCAGCACTTTATCTCATAATGCCATGATTGACAATGAAATCACACAGAACATTTCTACAGCCACTTCTGACTATGGTCAACTTTGTCATTGCTGGTAGCTGTGAGAGGCATTTGACTTCACACCAAAATTAGTGTCTGTTGCGCAGTTGTGTTCAGCACTCTTCTCTTCAGCTGTAACATGAAGTGGTCAGAAGGGCTACTAAACACTGAAGACCTGCACGAGAGCTACATAACTAGCATTGAATATTTAATCATACAGGCATAACTTCTCTGGGCTGGTCACCTTGTACATGTGGATGATATGTGACTTCCCAACGCCATATTTTATGGACAGTTGAAAACAGGAGCACTTACACTGGGATGCCAATGAAAACAATATAAGGACACCCTCACAGCTCATCTAAAAGTTGGCCAAGTCAACCTGAACACATGGGAAGTTGCTACTGATGATAGTTCAGGATGGTGGCAGACCTGTTGGACTGCGGCTAAAGCCATCAAGAATAGCAGAACAGAAAAAGCGAAAGAGAAGAATGAGCGAGGAAAGTAGGCTGTGGCAACATGCGACCATCTCTGCCCGACATGCAGATGCATCTGCAGATCCCTCATTGGTTTATATTTGCACAAGGAGATGCACTGAAACAAACTGACTCTCATATGTCAACTACAATGGGAGGCTCCATCATATGGAAGGATAGCAGAGACCGAATCTGGCTCAGAGTAACAATTGGCTCCCTGCTTCCTCCTTGTTCCATGGGAAAATTAAGATGTGCCCTTTTCCTAGAGCAGTCTGCTTACTCCCCTGCATCAGTTCATCTGTGTCAGCCAGCACGTTGGAAGAGTGGGGGAAGAGCCAAGGCATGGGAAGGGGAACAGTGACCTGTGTGGCAAGGCACCTTGAAGGTGGGAGGAGGGGGCTAGAGTAAATCACTCTCACTCCGAAGAGATTTTGTTCCTCACTTGGGTTTTATTTTTCAATATTTTACAAGGTGGGCCTCAAGGTAGGCCCAGCAGTACTCTTCAGCCAAAGCAAAAAACCAAACTCATAACACAAAGAGGGAATATCTTTTCCTGTCCCTTCTTTTGGGTGTTGCCTTGTGATGATGGCTTCTGGGTGCCAGTCCTCACCCAAACAGGCAGTTAGCTTGTTTGCTTCCACTGTAGGGAGGAGAGCAGCCTGCCACACAGGAGAAGACTTTTCTTTCTGCTGCCACTAGCCTCGCTGCAGCTTCTCTCTCCTCTGTCCTTCCTCTATCTCCCCAGAAGAGGTATTGTTAAAGGTCACAGGCAGCTCTAACTGTGTCCCTAGTTGCCCTGAGGTAACCCCTTTTCAGGTAATGGGGAAAAGAGCCTTTACCTTTCTAGGGCTGATATACCTGCTTTTCATCCCCTAACACTCGCTGAGCGCATGGGGCTCTCCACCCTTCATACTCCCTGGTGCGTGCTTCAGGTGAGGGCAGCCTTATCACCCGCTTCTCGGGCTTACCTTGAGCAAGTCCTGCGGGAGGGTTCTCCCCACCCAACTTACACTCCAGGTCCTCCGGACCTTTTTATAGGGCCCCTGCCACATGGGTCCCCTTGGCCGGCCCATCTGTATACCCCAAGCCTGCTGCAAGATTTGCAGCCAGTACACTTTCAAACCATGCCAAGCGCACATCTGTACACGCTTGTGCTCCATACGCTTCATTTCCTCACCTTTGTGTCCAGCCCTGATACCAAATGGTGGGACCTAACATCACCCATTGAGGGTGGGGAACCCTGGTGGGCCAGCCTGTATTCCACCTTAGTCCCACAGCCCGCCGGGAATATTGGTTAGCGGCTCCTTCATGGAGCCGTGAGCATGGGCATGTATTTGGCATGGTTTACCCCTGTCCCTTCTGTGGCATGAGGGAGACCCTGCTGCATGTTTATCTGGAGTGTGCTAGGTTACAGCCCCTATTCCAGCTGCTCCTAGATCTTTTATTACATTTTTGGCTGCACTTCTCTCCCCATCTTCTCATTTACGCACAGCCCATCCGTGGTCCCACAAAGTCGCGGGATCTCCTCGTCAACCTCCTCCTGGCGATGGCTGAAGTGGTCATCTATAACTCCAGGGAGAGGATGTTGGCTGAGGGGGTTCTTTGCGACTGTGGGGCCTATTTCTGGTCTTCCCTCCATTCACACATCCGGGTGGAGTTCCTCTGGGTGGCGTCTGCTGGCTTCCTTGATTCTTTCAAGGAGCAGTGGGTGCGGTCTGGAGTTCTCTGCTCGGTGTCCCCTTTAAGTTCTCTCTTTTTGACCCTTTGACCTTCACACCTGCCCTTGTTTTCTTTTTTGTTGTCCCCCATAATCAGTTGAGTTCCCAGGCTCAGTGGATCCTCCCCAAAGGCAGGTATAAGAGTTCAACAGTCATTACACAAGTGCGTTTATTTTCGTTCACAAACTCAGAGCTCCCTTGAGCTATGTATTTTAAAGATTTATGCCTCTGAGTTAGAGCCCCTCCCCAGGTTTGGAAGTCTGCAAATAAATTATTGTTCTTAATTTGAGAAGAAGTTAACCAAACTATTGTGACCCTTCAAAAAGTTTTGGGGTTTTAGTCAAGGTTGAACTAGCTCTTGAATTTGAATGAGTTTACTCTTGGTTAGTATCTTGTCATTCCAGTGTATGGGTATAGCCAACTGGGCACTTAAGGGAATTTTACCCTCCCGCAAAAATGTAGGGATTGCATTAATAAATAAATTAAACTCTGAGTCTGGAACAGAAGTTCACTTACTGCACTTTCTTAAAAGTGGACAAATTTAGTCAGGGTACAAAACTACTCATTAAAGTAGTTTTGCAGCAGCTATTATTTTATTATGTTTAATACTAAACTACACATATTTAAAAAATCTACACTGCTGCAGAATAGTATATTTCCATTGATATCAAATGAGATCAGCACAAGTACTATCAGTTCAGTGAACGTGAAAGAGATCAATAATGATTAACCTATGTATTACAAAGTGTAGACCTCTACAGAATGAATATAACGTTATTAACACATTGTACCAAATAGAATTTACTCCTATTCCCAAATCAGTAATTTTACATTCATTTCTTCCATGCATTAAAAACAAATAAAACATAGTTAAAAAATTGTTCAGCTCTAGATAAGGTTATTCTGTTCACATTGGAAAAAATATATACTACATCCCAGTGTGGAAATTTTGTCATTATCCACTCTCATGGAGACAAGAGGGTAATAGATGTTGTACCTAGCTATAAGAAGGCAGCTAGGGATGATCCTTGGAATTCTAGAAGCCATGAGCCTTAGTTCAGTACCAAGTACGTTGGTTTAGGCCGGTATTTTCAAAAGTGCTGAAAGGAGTAGGATTCCCGACTCTCAACCATACAGAATAACTAAAAAGCAAGTTGGTCCCAATCATCATGGCTTTTGTTAAGGACAGGGCTGTTCCTAGAGGGTGTGGGTCCCGGGTCAAATCAGCCTGTATGGGCCCCCCATGGGGCAGGGGGCACGCTAGGTCTCCCCTGGGGGCGCTGGTGGGAGGGATGGGGCAGCAGGTGCGCTGGTGGGGGCGATGGGGCTCCAGTTGCTCTGCGGGGCATGGGACAAGGAGGCTTACCTGGAACAAGGCGCACCCACTGATGGTCGGGGGTGCCCGTTCGTTTGGTGCTGGTGCTGCCTCCTGCCCAGCCTGGGCTGGGACCCCCACAATCCCAGGCCTCTGCATTTGAATAATGACGGGGCCGGGGTAGGCGCACGGGGTCGAGGAGCTGTGTGCGCAGCACCCTCCTGCCAGCGCTACCCCAGGCCCGACAGGGTCCCAAGATCCCAGGGAGGAGGCGGGGGCTGCGCGATCTGTGTGCAGATGCCACGGGGAGCCCAGCTGTCTGTGCAGTAGCCAGAAACCCCTGACCCGAGCCTGCCGAGCCCCCACCCCAGCTATGCCAAATGGTATGAGCTGGTGGGGGGCGAGGGAGATGGGGCAAGACAAACCATGCTGCCTCCTGCTCGTTGGCTGCCTCTGCTTGCTCTGCTCAAGGCAGACAGCTACTGTCCTCACCCCAGCTGACACCGTGATGTCAAAGCGTGTGGCCCCCCAAAGTGCAGGGCCCAGAACGGTTGCCTTACCCAAGGGATGGCTCTGGTTCATGAAACTATTGCTGCTTCAATCTACTAAACCTGTTGTGTGTCAGAAATAGTTTAAGGTATTGATATAATGTTAGATTTTCAAAAAGCTTTTGACAAAAGTCACTTACAAAAGACTATTGAGGAATCTGAGTAATCATGGAGTAGGAGGTAGGTAAAGTTCTGTCATAGATTAGAAAATGGCTATAGGACACAAAACAAGGAGTAGCAACAGATGGCATCTTGCAACATGTCAAAGGGTTGACAGTAGTATGCCCCAGTGTCCCATGCACCCTTCCTCTACCACACCATAATCAAGCCCTTTACCCGTGTCTTCTAGGCCCTATATAATTCTGCTCCTTAGTACGTATCCACTCTGTCTCTTCTTGTGCCAACTCCCATCCCCTCACTTTTCCAGTGAAATCCGTGTCATCCAGAATTTATCAAATTCTCCCGCAACTGTCTCCATGATTTTTTCCGTGCAACCCCGTAGATATGAAATGCCCACCCAGACGTGCTCTTCTAACCCCACTGCCTTCTCCACATAAAAGTTTGGCTGTTGATGGCAATATTATATCTTATTGCTTTCTACCTCTTCCTCCCCAAAAAAGTTTATGTTGCAGTTATTTCCTTTGACAGTTTGGCTTTCTGTTTGACTTTCAAGCCCTTCAGAGTAAGGACTGTGCCATTCTTGGGTGTTTGGAATATCCCCAGTACATTATAGGTGCAACTATAAACAAGCAAGTAGTTAAAAAGAGCTATTGGAACAAACTGATCATTTGAAAAGCAACAAGTCTCCTGGCCTACATTTCTGAAGGAGCACAAGTATGAAGTGGCTGAGCTGGTAGAAAAAAAAGTTTTTTTTATTATAAACAGCTATTATACCAGAAAACTGGAGGGTAGCAAGCTAGGTACAATTGCATATTGGAGGGAAAATAAATTGTACTACTCCTCAATGTGAGCATCAATGGAGACAGCTCAATTCAGGCCTCTGCTCAGTGTGCAGCTGCAGTCAAAAAAGCTAACAAAATGTTAGAAAGCATATGGAATGGGATGGAGAATAATACAGAAAATATTATAACGCAGTCATATAAATGAATGGTGTGGCCTCTTCTAGAATACTGTTAAGTAGAGGTCATCTTATCTCAAAAAGATTAGAGGTGGTTCAGAGAAGGGTGATGAGAATGATCAAGGGCATGGAAGAATTTTTATATGAAAAGAGACGAAAGGACTGGCACTGTGTGCCTTACATAGGAGACATAAGAGTGAACATGATAAAAGTCCATACAAATAATTAATGGTATAGAGAAGATAGATCACCTGCTGTTACATGCTCCCTGTTTCATAACATAAGTACAAGAGGATGCTTAGTGAAATTAAAAGGTGGCACATTCAAAACTGCTAAAATGAATTTGGACTGTGGAACTCATTGTCACAGGAGTCATTGAGGCCTAAATAGTCACAGGACTGAAGAAAAGAACTGGATGCTAATCTGGGTATTAAAAATATCCAGAATTGATATAATTAATTATAACAATTTTAAGAAGGGATGTCAAATCTTGTGCTTCAAGATTTAAGCCAATATCTAACTATTATAGGTCAAGATCAGACCAATGTGGAGGTCAGATTATCCCACATCTGTCTATTGTGTGATTTTTTTTTTTTTTTTTTTTTTTGCACATTTCCCTAACCACCTGGTTCTGGCCACAGTCAGCCACAGGATTCTGGACAGATCTGATCAGATCTGATCTAATGGCTCATCAGGCTGATGCAGGTAAGTGACATCAGTCTCATGATGCAGCCAGCATGAAGTTCAAGTGCCTTACTGCAGTGGCTCAGCTTCCCATTTTGCAGCTGAGTGAACTGGGGGTGGCCTTTCAGCGTGAGATCAAATGAGACTCAAACCCACCACTGTCGGGATTGTAGTTGAGCACCTTCACCACTCAGCTACAGCTCCTCAATTATGGAAATTTTTATATCTTATATAATAATAATAATAATAGTGTTTATATTTAGACTGCCTCTATGAACTAGGAGCCTTCAAATGCTGGAATCTTGATGTTTCCCAATCACTATCATCTACCAAAAGAACCTTACTCTAAAGGGAAAATAGTAACATAATAATAATCCTTCCCCTCCATCATTTTTCATTAGCCAAAAAATTAGTTCTCTCTCTGGCAAGATCATTGTTGAAAGTTTTATCAGCATCTGTTGCAGCAGCAATTTGTTGATGGAAAAAGAGGACATTAAAAAAGTGAACAGTGAGTAGAAAGAAGAAAAGTTTCTCCACTACAGTAATGAATGCACTTTCCTTCTGGGTCATCTCCCCCTACTCAATCCCCTTAAGTAAAAGCAAAATGGCCTGTGGCACGTTCTGCAGACAGATCAGCAGTGGCATACACAGAGTTGTGCACATCTGGCATATGGGTATTTGACTGTTGACTTGTTTTCTTCAGAACATGAAGGCTGCTTCAGTTCGCAGCATGTCATACCAGTACATTGGAAGAATTCTTAGCTTGTTTTGTCTAAACAATTATATTTCCTTATTTTATGACTGACAGTCTGAAAAATATTGATCCAACAGTTCACTGACTTTCAAGATAGGGAGATAACTGTATGCCATACAGTACTGTATTTAACTCACCTGATGGGCATTCTTAAGTATAATCATCACATACTTTTGTATTTTGCTGATAAATCATGCCTCACATTTAATTTAAAGCGCATCATGCCCTAAACATTATAAATTCTGATTCCAATCATAGCTTGAAGGCATTGAGGGCTTGCTGCTGCTTTTTTTTTCTTTTTTTTTCTTTTTTTTTTCCAGAACACTTGAAGGGCAAATACACCAAAGTAATATCACTCAGGCATGAAAATGTTTTTCTGATTACTAAAACTCCACCTCAAAAATCCTGCAAGATCGATCTCATGGCTGGCCTGGCAGCGGTGTAATGTTCTGTCATGCAAGAGATCAGAATTCCGGTTCAGAAATTCCCTTTTGCTTCGGAGATCAGCACATGCTGATAGGGAATTCTTTCAACCCTTGGTGGCATAGGGAGAGGCTTGTGTTGCTCTTTAGCAACTTCTCAAGCCAGTACTTGGGTCTCCTTTGATCTGAAATCCAGAAAGCAACATCCAGGCTTCTGATATTAGAAAGAGAATCCATCTCTCTTGGAGGATTTTGGCGTGAGTGTGAAGTATTAAAAAGGGAGGCAAAGAGGAGGAGCCTGGAGGCCTTGCCATTCACCCAAACATTGAGAAATCAAAACATAGGCAGACTCTAGAAAACAAGAGAACATGAAAAGACCCTATGGCTCTAAAGGGGTACTCATGAAATCCACAACAACAACAAAATACAAGTTCAGTGCTAGATAGATACTGGACAGTAACAACTTCAGGATGTATCTGCAAATTTTAAAATGTCAGGAAAACAAGGAGAGGCTCCATTTCTGGGACACAGTATTCTGGAACTTAAAAAAAAAAATACTGGCTCACATTTGTTCATGTGTTTCTGCACAGGGTTTCAGTAATCACTAAAAACAGGATGATCCCCCAAGTTCACAAGATGCTGCACGCATCTACCTGGGCAGCAGCCTCAGTCTGTTATGTTCAAGGAGGGAAAGGATCGGATGTACCATATGTACAAAAGAATGGACGGTATTATCCAAAGCTCATCCTCAGTGAATCAATTTGGAGGCTTTAATTTGCAGCCTGCAAAGACAACAGCACAGGTCTTTCAGCACAGTCTGAAACTTCACATCCATCTTGCAGAATTGGACCAGGGATCTTATGCTTACCAATATTAATGTAACATTCTGAAAGGCATAGACAGTGATAGTACCAGTCGCAAGTACCAGTGCTTCATTTAACAAATGCTATCATAATCATAGTTAGCACTTATATATTTAGAATTGTTTTTAATTTTCTGGTGTAGGTACTGTACATGTCTTGGTACAGTCCCAATCTCTTTAATCTCTCTTCATATGAGAGTTTTTCCATGCCCTCAGATTATAATATAATATAAAGCAAACAAAAGTCAAAATAGAAATAAAATGTTTCAATTTTGTTTGAATGAAACATTTCTATCCACCAAAACAAAAAAGCAGAATTTTCTTTCATGGAAAATTTCAAAATTTTTGGTTTTTGTTCTGATTCAGAATGAAACCAAATTTTGAAATCCTTTGTGAAACAGAGCTTCCATCTTCTGCCCAGTTCTAATAGAGAGTAATAAGGCTCTTCTTTGAATAAAGCTTGATATTGACTATATCACTTGGGCACATCCTAAATACAATTGGTTGGAAAATATACACAGGAAGGACTTGTTGGTGGCACCATATGGAATAATTACAGTGACAGCCCTCTAAGGGGTAAAGCACTAGAAACTGTATTGTAGGGCCAAAGCAAGTAAATTAATACCCACAGGATTAACTCGCTAAAGTCTGAACTAATCAGTAATGTAATAATTGTAACATAGACATTGAATTCTACTTCAGCTAGGCTGATATTCTGTCTTCCTATCAGTCTGGATTACTAACAGCAACTGTTATCTGCTAAGGAGAAGCTGTGCCAATTTTATTTTATGCTTGATTGGATTCCAAGTGATCACAGTAACGTAGGTAACTGATTATGATGTAAAAGCTCTGTCTCTCCTATGGTCCCTGTTTGTTTGTCTTTCTATATCAGCATTGTTGTTTGTATGTCAATGAACCCTCTTATTAACTTGTGAATGCTTAAAAGAAATGCAGAAAGATATTACTGATTCAAGAAAGAGATTTAAGTTAGTCTGTGTGAACTTAAGTTTATAATATAAATTGTAAATAAAATAGCTTTGAGCTTTTCACTCGATGTTGCGTGGTGTTCTAAGCAGGAGTTTCAGAGAGTCCAAGTGAAAGAACATAACCTTGATCACAGTTCATGTGTTAACTCTTTGTAATAAAGCAGTGTAACACATGGCTGTGTAAATCCTTGCTTTCATTGGAAAGATGCATTTAAAACAGGACTATGTTCTGTGTTGCTTAATTCATAGATAAAAATGAGTTTGTTTTGGTTTCAACTAGTGTGGACAAGTCTTTGTTATTATTAATAATTATATTTTTAATGCTGTAGAATGATCTTAATTAAATCTGAGAAATTGCTTTTGGTTAATTAACTAGATTGCTTATTTGAAATGTAATATGCTGTAGAAAGAGTTAATATATTAACAGGACTTTTGATTGCAAATTTCAGCAGAGTATCAGAGGCTACTTTGGCGCAAAACTGAACTTTGATGATGCCAAGAAAAATATAGAGAATGCATGGCATGTGTAAATAGGCTTCATAGCTGGAGAGCATGTATGCATAAAATGATTAAGATTATTCACTTACTTCATTATTAATGAGTACTTTTAGGTGAATCTTGCAGAGTGATGTACCAAAACAGTCTGATAAAATTTATATCATCTGTGCTGTACTTATTTGAAATATACTTGTGTTTTGGTTTTGTTATTTTACTGGCAGTCCTTAATCTTTAGTAATATGCTAAGTGCAGTCAGATGAATATGGACATTGTGCCTGCAAATGAGAAAAATAAATTAATACCCAAAGGATTAACCCTCAGCAGAATGTGATAATTATTATTGTAGTAATTATTATAAAACACATTTTCCACAGTAGCTGTTACAAACAGGTTGTCAGTGAAAAACACACTTTCAGTGCAGCATAAACAAAATATGCTGATTGATACTCAGAATTCCCTTCTTCTAGTATTTCCTCTCTCTTCTCCTCACCCCCCAGTTGTGTTTCACTCTTATTTATGTTCAGGCCAAATTATTCTGAGCAGGACAAAATAATCCACAGCTGCTTAGATTCTCCATCATTAGTGCTGAAAAGAATGCTGCCTGAAACAGAATTTAAATTTTGCAGATGAGCTATTTCCCTGCACCAAAGCTGTGATTACATACAATGGTTCTGAAGAGAATCCTTTTTCATAAGAATAATTCAGTTGCAAAAATGATACTTAACTCAGATCAGCCCTCTTTTCTCTTGTAACTATGGTACCAGGTGCTGAATTCAGCCCTAGGTATAAGCCCTTTCACATCAATGGAATGACACCAGGGCTGAAATGTACTTGATAAGTTTATAAATGAAGAAGTATTTGATGGGACTAATCTGTGCCAAGATCATACCTAGCATTGCTTGGAAATTGCTTAGAAACTGTTATGTCCTCATCAGATGTAAACAGACTCATATACAAAACCCACCAGAATATTCAGTATGAGCTTCTGCTGTGGCTCGCTCTCTCAAAAGGGGAGAGGATCAAGTATGCTATAAGGATCAAGTTTTGAAAAATAATTGACTATATTATGAATACACATTGTGTGTGCAATTGGAGAGTGGGTAGAATAAATGGATTACTGTTTCTTCTAAAGTTCCAAGGCATAGGTGCTGGAACTGGGGTGCTGACTTGAAGGGTTTACAGTTTGGTTCAATGGCTCTCAGCACCCCCACTGTACAGATTGTTCCAGCACCCTTGTCAAAAGGTGATCAAAAGTACAGGCTAAATCAAATGTTACCAATGGTAGCTATGTGGACAAAATAGCCAATCGTAAACATATTTTGTGCCCTCAGCTGCACAGTTTGCACATGTTTGGTGGGCACGGTTGACGTTTTCTTTTATATGTTGACAGTAGGTAACATTACTGGCATGAGCAAATATTACCTTTACTTAGAATAGGGAATAGGCTACACCTGCCATAACTACCTCTTTGTGCCTGTGCACAGAATTCAGACTCCTGTTTGAGGATCAGATTCTATCTCCCCTGGAGAAGACCAAGAAAAAATGCACACCATGACTACTTGTGTGTGTCATCTGTCAGAGTTATTTTTCAGCATATTATCCATATAAAACAGAATCAGATTTCAGTAGGCAAGGAAAAGTAACCTCATTCATTCACAGTTAATCTCAATAGTTATGAGATCATGTTGAACCGATTCCTGCTCGGCCAAGGCTGCCAATGTCCAATAAACTCAGTGTAATCTCACCTCCCTGAATTGGTTTTGTGTCTTTTAATCACCGCTGTCTCGTCATTAAAAAGTCTAGCTGTCTTTTAAACTCATTATGCTCTTTGGTTCTCATGACCTTATTTTAACCTATTCCATCTGTTGATTTGTTCTGAACATATTGTTTAACCGTTTGAGGGAAATAGTTTGGCCTGAATTTCCTGTATGTTCAAAGAAGAAGATGTGTTTATTTTTAGCCTGTATTCTTGCAACACTTTTGAACTTCAGAAGAAACATAAGTCCAATTATGGAACACAGTCCCCACCAAACACTGAACAAAGTTAAGGCTGCATTCAAAATTCAGGTAGGGATTCTATGCATAATTCAGTAATGTGAATAACATATTGTAAAAAGTGATTTTTTCTCATTTTTCAGTGTATTGTATTTTAGTAGTACTAAGGTGAACACTGCTTTTTCAATGGAAAGCATATGCACAATAAAGACTTATATTTTCAGAAAGTCTTGTGCCAAAATAAGGACATAATTTGACTGCATAGTCAAAGTACCTGTACATGTAGTGACGAGGGAGATATGCATTAGCTATTAGTGCAAGTAAAATATGTTCAAAAGGAGCAAGCGAATGGGACTATGTACATGTTGAAAGCTGAGTAGGTGCTCACAGTGCCAGCCCTAGAACAAATGGTGCCGCAGGCACCTCAGACTGTCTTTGACACACACACCACACCCCCCGCCCTCAATTTGTTAAAGTTTTGAATACCTTATTTTTTTTTTTTTTTTTGCATTTGTAGCCCATTTCAGGACGTTGAAGCACGATTTGCATGCATGATTTATCCCTGTCATATAAGATGATACATTTGCATGCTAGGATCTGTAAATCTGCATTTAGTCATGCCATATATAAGCAAATAAAAAATATCATTTCCTCTAAGCTTATAGAAACTTTTTAATTTTAAAGAATAACTGAAATGTAAGAGGACTTCCATCATTTACGCTTCATTCCTCAATTTCTTCTGCACAGGGATGACCACTACTGCCTAAAGCCCAGTCTATGTTGATCTATTTCAGATATTTTCCCATCAAATTTGCCCCTTGCTGCAAACTAGATTGCAACTGAGCTTTTTGCTTCCTATACTGAGCTCCTGAAGGCTTCTTCGGGAGCATCTTTTATTTTCTACAGGGGAAAATAGACAGTATTAGGGAGAGCAAAAGTCTATGTTCCATAGTCTTAGAAAGTCATCAAACATTACATGTTAAGCATGGCAAAAGAAGTACCAGTATTTCTTTTATACTGTTGTTTAGATAGGGGTTCAATAGATATTTTTGGCGTCTCTTATTCGTCATTATTTACACTTTTCAAGTCTTAAAACACAACTACACTTTCACAATAAATCAAGGTTCACAATATTGCAACTGGGCTCTCACTTCACTTTAGTTCACTCTTATATCTCACTGACTGGTGATGCCCCATCCCTTATATACCCACAAGGGCATGGCTGACAACATTCTAGGAGGTTTGAGGAAAATGTAGTTCTCCAGAAAGTCTGGAAGGTTCCATGAGATTCTACAAAGGTCTAGAACATTCTAGGTTAGTGAAAAATTAATCTACATATGGAATACCTGAAACATTTTACTTCAAACATTCTATTTTTCTTTTTGTTGCTAATAGAAATAGTACCCCGAGCCCTGCACCCTCCACCCCCGAGCAGTCACCTCAGTCTCCTGCCCCTAAAGCCAGCTCTGGGTGCTTATGTTCTTTGCCAGGTCAGGGCCAGAGTGACCATCCCCTTGCAGGTTCAATCCCTCTAAGAAGTTAGAGGCAGAGCAAATCAGTAACTACTATATATTTAGAATTATGTTTTGTATCCAAGGAACAGCATTAGTACCAGATAATGGTACCTAAACATTTGTGAAAGGCCTTGAATTACTTTTATTATGCAATAAATATTCTGTAAACACATGTAAATTGCTAGTTGGCATTAATACAGTACCTTGGAGCTGCATGAATTTATTTAATATACACCCTCCTTTTTACATGCATTTGTCTGAGTATGGTTAGGCATTTACATATCATTAACATACACACACAGGAGCATTTTCAGCATCATTACTTGTATGCACGACTGTGGTGTGTAAATGAAAATTGTCCACTTGCAACTACAGAAAAAAGTATTAATGGCAAACAGGGATAAATAATAAGAAAAACTATAGGGACATAGTTCTTCTTTACTGTTCAATTAATTTTTAGAAGAAATCTACCATTCCATATCATATACACAAGGATTCCATAGCATGTCCAGATTTATTTTTGGATCTGTTGTACCGAGCAACTGTGTAGACCCTATCATAGACCACTGGAAAATCCATAAAGAGGAAGGATTTGCCACTGCAAGGACATGGAGATTAAAAGAAATGGGAATTAGCCTTTGTCTGCACAAGAAAGTTGCACCAGCTTAACTTAACTTGGTTTTTAAATTGATTTTGTTAAACCAGTTCCTGCTAGTCAATTTAATTATAAAAGCCAGTCTTAAACAGAGACAGGAGTGTCCACACAGGAGTTTTCACCAGTTGAACTAAATCAGTTTAAATTCACACCTTTGGTTAAACCAATATGATTTTCTCCTGATCACAAGCCTTAGCAAGAAGGGGGAGTTGCAGAGAGACACAAAAATGGACTGAGGTAGAGAAAGGTGAGGTGGGCACTAATGGTAAAAAAAGGAAGAGAACTAGAGAGAGAAAAATAAAGGTCAGGAAGAGAAAGATGTGGAGAGAGGGATCCGAGGAAATAAGATTGGCTGAGAAAGGTGGAAGAGAGAAACCGGGGAAAGAAATAATGGAAAGGTAAACCTTGAGCAAGGCTGAGATTGGTGTTGCACAGTGGTAGAGAAGGGAAAGGGAGAACATTTGTAGGGAAAAAAAGATTTAAAGGGGAAGTGAAATGTTCACACACACAAGAACAGAAAAGAGACAAAGGAAAAGCTGGAGAGGGAATTGAAGGCAATCAGGTGAGAGAGGGCAGACACTTGGGGGAATGACATAAGAGGATATAGGTAGGAAGGCCTAATTGTGGATCCAATAGACATGGGGGATTCTTACCCCAAAAGTTTGGTAACTACCCTTTTGCTCACTACTTTAATGAAATACAAGAGAACACAACATTTTCACTCAACAATCCTTGAATATTTTTAGACAGACCATGATGGGCAATTGTTTACATTTCTGGGTAAGGCTTTTTAATCATTTGAGCTCTCATGCTTCAGTGTATTTTGTGTCTTCTATTATCTAGCACTTTTCCCTCTAGGTAAAAGGCCAGGCAAACTGGTGTTTATATACTCTTCTTTGCCTAGAGCAGATTTCAGTGCTATTCAAGGCTTATGCTTGCTGACTGTGAGTGCATGCTCTAGGAGTTGATGGATTTTAATGCTCTTTTGAATGTCTCACTATGGAGAAATTCTAAAGTATTTCTAAAGTGGTAATATGGATAAATTTCATAGTTGTTATGAATACTTTGGACCCAATACTGCAGTAAAACACAAAGTCTGGGATGGCAGTAAAATTAACTCATATCATGCTAACCCCACTGTCTTTAAAAAATTCAGATTACTGTTTTTAGAATATCTTTTAAAATATCTTCCAATTTTATTGTTAAAAAACTCGTATTTCTCAGTGTAGTCACTATGTTTTCTCTATCTCAAAGACTTAACCGATACTTTTCTTTAGACATATTAATATATTCAATTTGCTTATTAGTGAAGCATTTTATTGCACATCTTTTTTCTTTTAGAATGTTGTAAAAGTTAGTGGGACTTGAGGAGATGTGGGTTCTAGTCCCGGGTCTTCTCCTACACTGCTGTATGATGTTGGGGCAAGTCATTTCACCTTTTGTGTGTCTCTGTTTCCCCTTTGTGTGTACGTATTTTCTATGATATTTATATTGTGAACTTTTTGGGTTCAGGACTGTCTCTTACTTGTGTTTATGTGTGCCTAGCAGAATGTGGCCCTGATCGCAGTAGGGGCTTCTAAGTGGTACAATAATACAAATTTTAAGTTATAATAAATATATTGTCCTCTTACAGTGTTTAGAAACGTGATAAAATAAAATTGCCAACTAAAAAGAGAATCTGCTAAAAATCCCACAGTAGGATAGCACTTGAAACACGTTTCTAATCACATTGGTGCAAGACACGACACAATCACTGAAAAACAACATACTAAAAAAAAAAAAAAAAAAAAAAAATTGCGTCAGAACAGAGTGATACTCAATACTCGGACAAATGGGCCATGATATTATACTAATTACACTAAAATATACTGAAAGAACATTAATGATGCAAAGTCAAGTACTCAAAAGTTTACAAATGCTAGAATTAAGGATTTCATGTGGAAAAATGGCATATGATCATGTAATTAAAGACTTCTCATAATACATATGTATGAGGAGGCCAAATTAAGGTTGCATGGACAACCTTAATTCTGGTATTTCCTAAATGTTTAATGCTTAACTTTTCAACCTTAATGTTCTTTTAATGTACTTTTTCTGTCTGTAATTAGGCATTTAGTTCTGTATGTATATAGACTGCTGTTCAGCTGGCAGAGTGCCAAACAAACGTGAACCTTCTCACAGTCTAAATGCGCAGGAGGGTTTCCAGTGTGGACCAAGACAACATAAACTTGGCAGAGCAGATAAGATTGGCTCAGCAGATAGTGACCATGCCCAGAATACCAAGTGTCATGGCCAGCAATATTGCTATTCTCAGTGCCTGTCTCCCTATGGACTATTCAAAGTTTGTCACATCCCTGATACCAAGGTGTGCTGTCTTGAGTTGCAACTCTATGATGCCACTCCACAAGAAGCTCAATCAAAAGAATATCAAATAGGCAGGAATTTTCAGCTTCAGTTTATCCAAATTGTAGTGTGACTATGGATGCATCAATGTGGATTTGGGCAGCTAGCACAGAAGAGCTCTGTTGAGGAGGTTAATCCTTGCAGGAAACTAAGCTTCACATCATCAACTTGAAGATAAGGGATAATTTTATATGGATGTTAGGCTTTTGAAGACCTGAAATATGTTTTGTTCCAAATAACGATTGAAGCATTTGCACTCCTGAAGGCTTGTAAATTCTTTTTACTTGCTAATCAACTTCTTAATCTCACATCTCAGATTGAAACAGAAGCGGAAAAAGGTGTGTTGTTGGGTTATTATTATTTTTTCAATCAAGTTAGTTTAACACTGTTGAAAAAGAATCCCTCTTAACATGCAGGTTAACACGAGCTCTTTCTGGTAAATTATTATTTTTTTCTTGTGAAAAATCAAATTATTTGGTTTTTGGCAAACATGGTTTTGGGACTTTCAATTTTTGCATGAAAACCTGAAAAATTAAAACAGTTTTGTTTCTGTTGAAATTTTTCAGTATTCAAGGAGCACGGTTTGTCTTGTTTTTTCCTACAAAAAAAACTGAAAAAGTTTGACAAAGTTCTATGAAAAAACAGTTTTAATAGAAAATTTATTACCAGCTCTCACTAACCTGTTTGAAACCATGTTAGCTGACTGTATTGTAACCAAGACTAACACTTAGGCCACAACACAGCCAGTTAACATTGGTTGGCCTACGAAGGAAGATTTTTAGTCATGTTCAGCTAACCCAACTGAGCTAATATTATTGCCTACGCTTTTGTTTATCAAGGAAGGCCCCAGGTGTGTGCTCTGGAATAATCAGTGCCATCAAAATAACTATAAGTAAGAAACTTAATTGCTGTATTGCTATGCTGTCCTGTGTGAAGATGGACAGTAATAAACATCCAAACACTGAGTTTTATTTCCTAAGTTGTCTATTTTTTTATTGCACTGTAAAACCATCTCAGCAGTCAGCTTATAACAGTTCCTGTAGCAGAAAACCTCTGAGATTTTCATATCCAATAACAAAAAAAAAAAAAAAAAAAAAAGAAATGAGAACAGGCTCATCAAAACCTCATTAAGTAACGATTGCAGATTCACCACAGTAATATCTACAGTGATAATTTTGCAGGTTATCTATATTTTGGAGTTATCATAACAGACTATGGTACCACACTTGTGCAATATCCAAAATGTACTTTTTGCTGCTTTCAGTTTTTACAGTGTTCTCCACATGACTTTAAAGGCTAATGTCAGGGGTTGCACTTTGGAATTTTGATCACTTTGTGTACTGTGTGTCGAGTGTTTCATAAACAAATGCTAGCTTTGAAACTAGGAGGCCTGATTGTCCTCTGACTTGCACCAGCCGTAAACTGGTGCAATTTATTGATTGCCATGGAGTTTTCCCTGATGTACAGCAGGATAACTGAGAAAAAAATCGGACCCTGTTTTACACCTGTAGCAACTAGAGAGAATATGAGGGACACTTTTTTCTCTTGAGCATCATAGTCAGGTTTGATAAAGGAAAGGAGCTGAAAGGGACTGTTGTAAGAATAGCTAGTTTCTCAGCCTAACAAATGTATGTGTAATTTCCATGCAATATGAAGCTGAAGCTAGTTTGGAGATTGCTGCCCAGAACATAAAGCCAGAAAGTAACAAGCTGAAATGTACTACCTGAATAGCACTAGCGGCAGCATAGGATACACTAAGATTTTATGATATTGTTTTAAAGCTGCATAAAATCCTTTTATATTCTGCTTATTTATTAGCTATTTGCATCAGTACAATGGTGAGTAGTTTGAGGAGGGCTAGCATACTTGAATCAATAATTCATGGCTCTGAAATATAAAACTGAAATGTCAGCAGGGAGAGTGAGGCCAATAAGAGAAGGGCCCTCTTTTGCACAGAGTAGTTAAATAATTGTTACTCAGATCACAGGAGTAAAAATCTAAACATTTAGAGGCAGTCAAGAAATATTGAACGTGGTTCTCTTGAAGCATCTTGGAGAAATGCAGTAGAAGTTTATAATTATTCCTAGCAGAGGCGAGGGGAGGTTATATACCACGATGTCAGCATATCTACGGCAAATAAATGTCACTGCACTGTCATCAGTGCTGTGTCCCTACAGAAACAAGAAGTGATCTGCAGTTGTTTGACTTCCACCATTGCCTCCCCCAGCCCTAATTAGGATCCACAGGGCCTCATTCTGATCTCACTTAAAGCCGATTTCCTTCTCAGCTAACCAGTGTAGTGTAGGAGCAATCTCCATAAATACAGTTGAATGTTCTTCTTTTGATAAAAGCTTACCTTATTTTTCAAGAGATAAACATATTCTGTTATATACATAACAAAACATTATTTTAATTTCAGCTAGAGGTAGTACCACTCAATTTTGGGGCCCGCAGGTGAGATAAAAAATGCAGCTTCTGTTGCTGACTCTTGTCTCCTCACTGCTGAAGAAACACAACCATGGCACATGGTTTTATCAGCTACTCTGAGACCTGGCAAACTTGTACCAACCATCGGGCTGTTTAGGGCAAAGCTTTTAGCTGCCTATCTGGTCACAAGCTCACGGTGAGGTTTCAAAATATGCCATCTTGGCTGGCTAAGCCAAACTCTCATTAAAAAGAGGCAAAAAAAGAAAGAAAGATAGGACAGAAAAGAAATAAGGTGGGGAAGGAAAATGATATGAGTTGCGAGGGGGGAGGTGACAGCAAGAACCAAAGTCTCACGTCTCAGGTGCTGTTCAGGATTTAGCTAGAGAAGATGTAGGTGGTGATGTCATCTGGATTCCTCTCTCTGGCCTGGTCTGGTCAGGACATCTCTGAGGATCAGGATGACGAAGGCCCAGTGCTGCAATGGTGGATCCTGCCATCCCCAATAGATGGCGGGGAGGCAGCCATGATGGTGAATTTCACTCCTTTCAGTCCTCCTGTCTTCCAGCCAGCCTCCCCCAGAGACTTTTTTTAGGACCCCAAAAGGGAGTTATAGGTAGAGTACCCATCCCCTCTCATTATATGATCTACTAATTATGCTTGTGAGGTCCCTAGTATTACAGCAGTGCTCTGCTCGGGGCAAATGGTTATGTTAGTTATTTACACGTTAACTTTGCCATAATAAAGTTTAAGTGGCAAAATACTATAATTTGCATGAGGTTTACATTCAGTGGGGTCAGATTCACTGGGGTATGTTTCAGATGATGAATCCTGCTCAGGCCAGGTTTCTGGCTGCTTTGTGCCACCAGAGTGGTGCTAAGTAGCCAGAACCTGCCCGTGAATTTGCCACATTGAAAGCAAAGCTGGTGCATGTTACACTGTTTTGCTGCTCACACACATTTATATCCAGCTTACCTGTATATATCTTATATAACCATTTAGGTCACAGCTGCTTTTGGCCCAGAGACTTCAATAGAATTGCACTTATTCCAAGCTGCATTTGATTTACCTTGGCTCTGAGTTCCTTGAGCTCTAAATATATGTAATTATGATTTTTGTAGATATTCAGTTTATGATCTGTTGTCTTAGAACTAAAATTGGTTTCATTTATGTGTGAGTAATGGCATTATCTTGGCTCTTAGATGTAATAATAACCAAAATAAAATAATTGCATTGGAGCCACACAAAGGGGATGGAGATTTGCTGAAATACAATATAAGGCATTGACAAGATCACTCTCTAATAGCTGTTTTAGTGGTAGGGGTGACAAAAATTATGTAGGCCGAGTGAGATGCTTAATGTTACCTGAAGCAAAACAATAACGATTAAGTCCCTACAAGCTCTAATCCATGGTTTAATAGTTATTTTTTCAGTTAGTTAAAAGAGTATATTATTGGACGAACCAGTCTCATGTTTCTGAAAAATGTGAATGAACTGGAGATCAATAAGCACCATCTAAAATTGTGAATAGTTACATTATTTTCAAACACAACCTTTGATGATCTTGCCTCAAATTTGCTGGCTTTTTTATTAGTGTTATTCTAGGAAAATCTCAACAGGTTGCATTCAGAGGATGTGTATACGTTGTACTTGTTTAGAATGTACTGCTCTTTCATGAACAACAGGAGTTTATTTCTCATCATTAATGTTTGCTGGGCTTTAGATTAAGCCACCAGAGTTTGTCAGCAGGTTCTGATTGTAGGAGCCCTCTTCTGTGTATTTAAACGTTTACGGGTAAAATAAGATGTGCTGATGAGATCATGGCTTGGGCTCTGTTACTGCAGTTGAAAAATCCGAAAACCAATTATCTTACTACAGCACTATCTAGCTAAGAACGTATTGCACTTAGCAAGGGATCATTATGGGACCTTTTACAATACATAATATTTGCTTTGTTGATGGCCATTCCTGGACTATTATGAATTAATTAGAAGTTTGATGCTCTAAAATGTAGCTAAATGGAAAGTAAATTTTACATATTAGGTTGTGGTGACAAGTTTTAATGAAACTGTCAAATTTTGATCTTTTGGGGACCAAATTCTGCTCTCAGTTATAAGACTCCAGCACCCAATCATCCCCTTCTACAATAAAACCCAGAGGTAGGGTGCTCACCAGGACAAACTATCTGCAAGGATCCTGTCATGGAGAATCCCCATTCACACATCATTCAACTGGAGGCCAGGCACGGGGAATGAGTTTTGCCTCTCCCATTCCCCATGAAAAAAGACTATTGGGCCTGTCACAATTCAGGGAAACTGCATCTGTATTCCCCCTCCATGGTCCTTTGAGTGCACCTACTCTAGACTCCCAGCTCTCCAGCAATCACTTTCTTGGGCAGAGACCCACATCTCTCTCCCTCTGGACTGGGGGTTTTCAGGCAGCACCGTTTCCCGTATACAGTCTGATACCCCCAGCAAGCCAGACTGCCTAAACTGGCCAGCGTCTGCACTTTGCTTTCTCTTGGAATACTATGAACAGCTGTAATTGCCAGAAGTTGTAAGTTACAACCCTAATCTTGATAAGCAAGCATATAGATTCTTAAGGTGAAATTGTTAGAGAAAACCTATTAAAAGCAATAAAAGAACCTACACATATGCTAGTATGCTTACCAGAGATCTCTCTCTCTCTCTCTCTCTCTCTCTCACTCACACACACACACACACACACACACACACACACACACACACACACACACACACACACACACACACACACACACACACAACTCTGACAGCTCTGGTAGGAGTCAGTCCTACAAACTCTACAAAAGGGTTTTTTCTATGGCATCATTTAAAAAAACACTCAGCATTAGCCTGATTCTGTGCCCACTCAAATCAACAATTGTTGTACCACTGTCTTGAATGGTAACAGAGTTTAGATGGGTGCTGAGTGCTTTTGAAAGTCTTAGCTTGTATGTATGCTGATTTCTTGTAGGCAAAGGAGGCACATGATTTGAAAGGGATTTGACGCTTTCTCAACGCTTGAGAATTCTGGTGCCGAGTTTGGTTTCCCTGATATAAAAATGAGGCCAAATGTGAAGTTCAGGTACAGATCTGAACTTCCCTAGATCTTTGGCTCCTGGATTTTGGATCAGGTCCTTCTCTACCCTTATGAAATACTTGTAGCTGGTTATTTACATTAGTACATAATTTAAATCAGTAAAGGATACAGGACGGTCACCATTAGTCTTTTGGTCGTGATGATGAAATTTTACACAGAAGAAGGTTTAAATTACACCAGTTTAACCTCCCATAGATTTATCTTTGAATTTGGTCCATAGAGTGGCTTTGTTGTTGCTCTGTAGCCTGGGGGAAGGATTCTTTTTTCTCCTTCCCCCACCCCTGTGGTCTCTCCATTGCACAGCCCAATTACTTGGGCTGCGTGTGGAGAAGTGTTTTGTCTACAATGTACATTTTGATTCTGGGTTCCCAAGTCTATGCTAAAACCAGATCAGAACCCTGCATGACAGGATCACCTGTGTGCTTAGAAAATGCTTTGCCTGGAGCCTTTTGATATTTCTGTGGTGCACTGAACTACAATTCTTCAGATTTCACAACAGGAAATGAAAAAAACCTGACAATGCTTGTGTTGTCTTGGGTAGATAATTTCTTACCATGCTAATGATCTGTTTTTTATTACAACACAAACATAACACGCATGGGGCCTATGCTCAAAAACATCCGTGAAAGTTTAAGCTACAAAAGAAAAACATCACAATGGGTCAGTTTAATCCCTGGTTTAATTCCTTTGATTTCCTTGGGTTTACACCAGGGAGGAATCTGGCCCAATGTGTGTTTTAAGGGGTGAAGGTGTCTTGAGTAAGGAGGGCACTTTGCAACTTGGCATTATACAATTGATAAATAATAATAATTAATGTGACCCTAATGCTTTATCACAGTATTATTCAGATAACTGTAAGTGTCCTGTAACAATCACTTTGCTCATGAAACAAATGGAGCTTTATTTTTTAGAGAGCAAGCGAGAGAGAGAAATGTCTATTGTGTGGTGTGTGCACAACTGCCATAAATTGTTATAAACTAGATAGTTCTTAAAGGCACTCTTGGGAATTTAACAGTAGAGCTCTACTTGCAAACTTCTCTATTTTGCTCAATGGTGTTTTGTTTTGTTTTAAACTCAGTTCAGAGTTTACTCTGAAGGAAGGCCACATGAGATTAAAGTTTGTTTTGCTGCTTGCTCTAAGGGATAAAGTTCATACATACACTGGAGTAACAGTTACATATAGTAAGCCCTTACATCACTTTTAGAATATAAGAACTAACATGCAATTATGAGAGCAACACATATTTAAAAACAAAAGCAAACAAAAACCCTCATGATTAACAGTTTTAGTGTATACCATAGCAATTCTCTGACAACATAAGGATGCAATTAGCTTTTTAACCTAGTAATCTAGAATGTTTCTTTTCAAACCATTGGTATGGTATAAGAATTCATTCCATTGACCTGGACAAAATATGGAAAAGGTACCTTTTATTGTTTTTAATACCTTTATTTCAGTTTTCAATTTGTGTGAGAGAAGAGATTTTATTACAAGGGGTAGCTGAAAAACGATAGAAGTTTGGTAATGTGATTATATAAGCACTTTTTTAGAGTACCTTTCCTCCACAAGGATCCTGGATTATTTTAGAAAGCAATAAACAAACTATATACAGGCCACTTCTAGAATAGGATACAGACATGGTTTAAAAGCACTACCCTACAGTTTTGAGACATAAAAAAAAAAGGTTAATTCACTAAACCTGCAGAGTGAATTTTAGATAGACAGAATTTAATTATCCAAATTGAAGTTTGGGTAGAGTGTACAAAGGTCACACACATACTATTATGAAAAATGTCATGTGCTATTATGAAAAGTGTCCTGGGTGCTTTTAATGATGACGTGTGTTTGGGACTTTGATTTTGTAGTGATAAACTCCTAAAGCAGATATTATTAAAGGGGATTTCAGCTTTTCCACTAAACAATTATGGAATAAGAGCTAATGTTGTATCTAAATTTCTTATTGACATTGTTAGTTTCTTTAGTATAGTTGTTCAGTTGAAGCATCACACGATGAAAAAAGCCTTCCTTTTCAGGGTTTTTTCCCTCCTCCACAAAGTCTCTACTATCCCAAACCTTGAAGTTCTCAGCTCTGCTCCATGAGGTATTAGATATGAGTTCTTTTCAATGGGTTGAATTGGTATGGTCCAATCTTCTTCTGGCAAATTCATATATCTAAAAGCCACCCTGCTGCTCCCTACACTAAAATCTTTTTTTTTGCAGTTGTGATAGGAGAATTACACTTAAAGTTCACTTAGCAGAGTTAATTATTTTTGACTACAAGGTCTTGAGTAAATTTCTCTGACCCATGAGGGATAGTTGTTATATTCATCCATCCCTATATGTGGCTATGACCCTTTGGAATTGTTCCTGTGTGGAAGTCTGAACGACTTTTGTTAATTTTGTGTTTATTGCCATAGTTGAAGCTTTGGTATCAGCTCTGATTTAACCAGGATGAGACAATAATGATCTAAGCTGACAAGTTTTTCAAATAGCTAAGCAAGTAATGAAGTTCATTTAGCTGTGTTAAAACCAGTCGGCTTCAGAATCAGACTTCCCATACTCCTATTGGAGATTTACCAGTTACTTTTTTTTTAACCACAGCTAACTGTAACAATCTGAAAGGTGCTAGTGATAGAGAATGTATAATGTGCAAAAGTGCTAAAAGCAAGGTGAGCTCTCCATGTTGAGGCACGTAGGCCTAGATACACAAAAGGAGACAGGTTTTGTGACACTGAGCATCACAGTGCCTAACTTTTAGGCACCTAGAAAATCACTGGAATTCACAAAGCCTGAGTTAGGTGCCTAGGCTCCCTATACAAGGCATGGGAAGAGATAGGCCCTTTAGAATGCAATTTGCAAAAGCCAGCGCGCTAAGCAGGGAGCCACCTAAGGTAGCCAATGAGAGATGCTGACCAGAGGTGTGGTACTAAGCCCCACCCCTCACATGGATATAGGCACCTAAATGCAAGCTGTGGGGAGACACTAATTCAGGGGTCGGCAACCTCTGGCACGCGGCTCGCCAGGGTAAGCACCCTGGCGGGCCGGTCCAGTTTGTTTACCTGCCGCGTCCACAGGTTCAGCCGATCGCGGCTCCCACTGGCCACAGTTCACCGCTCCAGGCCAATGGGGGCTGTGGGAAGGGCAGCCAGCACATCCCTCGGCCCGTGCCGCTTCCCGCAGCCCCCATTGGCCTGGAGTGGTGAACCGCGGCCAGTGGGAGCCACGATCGGCCGAACCTGCAGACGCGGCAGGTAAACAAACAAACTTACCCTGGCAAGCCACATGCCAGAGGTTGCCGACCCCTGCACTAATTGTTGCTAGTGACTCACAGCTGGGAACTTTGGAATTAGATGTCTGTACCTCTTTTGCAAGAATCTGTGGGTAGTTGAACCAAGGATCTCCCACATCCCAGGTGAGGATCTTGGCCACTGTGCTAAAAGTTATGAGGGAGGTCCTCTGTCCCTTCCCCCCCAGCTACTTTGTGTGATGGGGTTTACAACTCCCATACTGAGATAAGCAGAAGGAAAGGAGAGTCTTTCCTGCTTACAGGCAACCAGGCTAACCCCAGCCCAGCACATCTGCCAAAACTGCCATTGTGGAGACATGCACCTGCATCTGGGAGCAATAAGAGAAACAAACCCAGCTATAAAGGAGGGAGAACAGAGAGAGATGGTGATGGAGGAAGGTCTGGAATAGTGGCGGGACAACAGTCCGATGCTAGGCTGCTGTTAAGGAACTGACAGGGAGACAAGGGAAGTCTGCAAGCCCTGGAGTTTAAGGACTGATTGATTCATTTTACCTTAAATTGATGGATTGGGCTAAATTGAGAGGAATAGAGTTAGGAGAAAGCAGGGACCTCTAGAGAGACTGCCCCAAGTGCAGTTGACAGGCCTGATCCAGTTGGTGCCCTCTGAGCAGGCCTATTGGATAGGGTCCTGCACATGATTTAGGTGGCAGAATGCCTAATCTTCCCCTAGCTCATGAATAGCTCTGGGGCTTAGGAGGGAGATAGGCATCTGGATCACTAGTGTGAGACAGCAGTACACGTGCCCAGAGGCTGAAATATAGGTGCCTATGGAACTCTTATTACAAAAGCTTAGCTGCCAAGTGAGTTTAGACACCTATAGAGTTCAGTGGGGGTGGGGGTTGGGGGTTGTGAATCAGAGTGGAGCTTAACCTCAGACACAGGGCACATCTATACTGCTCAACTACTTGAACTACAGGGGTGTGAATAGCATCAAGCACCAAACCGCTGCTCTGTAACTCCCCAGTGTAGATGCTGCAGTCATGAATTAAAAGGTTCTTAGCTTGTATTAGTGTAGTCCTGTGTGAAGAGAACTACGTTAATGTGAACTAGGAATCTTTCAGTTTGCGCCTGCAGCATCCACCGGGGAGTTACAGCACAGCACTTTGGCGCTCACTGTTATTTACAATGCCATAGTCCGAATTGCGGAGCAGAGTAAACATGCCCTTAGATGCCTAAGTATTTCTGTGAATCTAGGATCTAGTCGCTCCTGCTCAAATGTGTGTAGCAAACTATACTCACCTTAGCACTGTTACAATTCTGTTAATAGATCAATACTTATAACTACGCTGTTCATTGAATCAAATGTCAACGAAGGAAGCAGGGTGAAATTCCAAAGAATAGATAATATTTTGATTTGAGAATTTGCAATTTTGTTGACTAAATCTGTATTTTATGCCCTGAGGAGAAATATTTGGTCTGCCCATGATAATTAGCATGTTTGTTCAGTTGCCAACCATTCTTTTAATAAATATGTACATTTTAAAGGTATTTTAGAGAAAAGATACTGATTTCCATCAACAAGTCATACATTTATAAACTGAAGGCCTGTTCCTTCTGTCATTTAAGTTGATGGATGAACTTAGGGGTAAATCCAGGTATGTGCTTGATTATTTCAGTGTAAAATCTGTGCCAGATCCCAGGTTGTGTAAGAATTGCATGGAGGGCTGGTTGAGTTGTAAGGGCTGGTCTACACCCAGCCGCTAGTTCGGCGGCTGGGGATCGAAGTTCTGGGTTCGACTTATCGCGTCTGGTCTGGACGCGATAAGTCAAACCAGGAAGTGCTCGCCGTCGACTGCGGTACTCCAGCTTGGCGAGAGGAGTACCGCGGAGTCGACGGGGAGCCTGCCTGCCGCGTGTGGACCGCGTCTGAACCGCGGTAAGTTCGAACTAAGGTATGTCGACTTCAGCTATGTTATTCACGTAGCTGAAGTTGCGTACCTTAGTTCGACTTGGGGGGTTAGTGTAGACCAGGCCTAAGAGTGTAACACTCACCTTTGCGCTAATGCTGGGGCTGTTGTGCACAATACTGGTCCCCTTCTGTATGTTAGAACAAGCTAAGAGCTGCTCTAAGTTACACCATCTACTAGTGCCTCCATGGGATACAAACCATAGCTGGGGATCAATGCAACACACAGTTGTTCTGTACTCTTTCTTTCAAGAGTGCCCTCTACATTGGCAACAACAAGTGGTAGTGTTGCTGATGCTGCTGGTGGTAGTGGTGTAGGAACTTATGCCCTACCTACAGCCACCAGAGGAAGCCCTGTGCATTGGGGTAATCCTCCTGAGGGTTGATACACAGACTCTATGACCAAAATCTCCCAGCAGCGTAGCACAAGAATCGGCACTGCTCCTGAGAATCTGCCTCTCTACCGTTGTATTTGTTATCTTATGAGGTAACTGTTTTGACTCCTAAACCATTGCGTAATTTAAATTACACAAGGTGAACTTTAAATTAAACATCTCCATTTGAAAACATTAAATAAAAGGTCTGCAGCTGAAGAGAGCTTCTCTTTTACCTCCCATAAGAGCTAGGATTTCACTGGGAGTTTAGCTCAGATGTACAATTTAAACGACTCTTTGCCCAGTGACTCGTGACACTGGGAGAATTACAAGAGGGCCAGCCTCAGAGGACAGGCTGGGGTCTTCCTTCAGCTGCTGCCTTGGCGTTTCCCAACTAAATGAAATGGCGATTTTTGTAGAACTTTGGTGTTTATGGTGAATGTTACCAAGATGGGATGTGCTCAGGAGAATGGTAGAGGCTGGTGTGAGCACAATCACAACCCAGTGTGGTTAAAAGTTAATTAACAGTAGTGGCATAGTTTGTTATTTGGTTTGTTATTTGGTAGTAGTAGTATAGTGTTTCATGGCTCTAGACCACACAATAAGGCCAGAAGTGACCATTAGCTCAGTGGTTCTCAGCCAGGGGTCACGTACATAGGGGGATATGCAGAGGTTTTCTAGGGGGTACATCAAGTCATCTAGATATTTGCCTAGTTTTATAACAGGCTACATAAAAAGCACTAGCAAAGTCAGTACGAACTAAAATTTCATACAGTCACGTTCATACTGCTCTATATACTATACACTTGCAAGTAAAATATTTATATTCCAGTTGATTTATTTTATAATTATATGGTAAAAATGAAAAAGCAAACGATTTTTCAGTAATAGTGTGCTGTGACACTTTTGTATTTTTATGTCTGATTTGTAAGCAAATAGTTTTAAACTGAGGTGAAATTTGGTACACAAGAAAAATCAGACTCCTGAAAGGGGTACAGTAGTCTGGAAAGGTTGAGAGTCATTGCACTATATCATCTAGTCTGCCTTCCTGTATATCACAAGCCAACAAACTAGTAGAGGATAGTACAATTCCTACCCCGAAGTGCATGCAGTCCTAAAATTCCAATCCTGCAAAGATTTACAAACATGCTTAAATTTACACACTGTGAATAATTCATTGTCTTCCAGTCTTGCAGGATTGGGGGTCTAAGTACAGAATAGCATTCTCCATGTATGATAGTTTAATGTGCACAAAAATGAGTACGTAATGTGTGTGTGTATATATGTAATATATACATGTGTATCACACAGCTAGGCTCATGTAAATGAAAAACAGAAGCCATATGAGTAGAAAATCAGCTGAGTCTTCCTGGAATTATGTTCTTGAATTAAGAACCTTTAAAAATTACAATAGTGCATCCTTTAAGATCACAGTTCCTTTGTCTTATGTCCTGGCTTTTTCTGATTTATAAATGAGTGAAACTGTTGTTTTTGAAAAGGTTTTGTTTGTTTTGTTTTGTTTTGTTTTAAAAAGCATGTTTTATATTTCCTCTAGTAATGTAAGTATATTTCCTAAAGTGATTGTGGATCTCTGGGCTACAGAGATGTATATACTGTATCAAGAATTTTGTTTTTGTTACCGCATCCAATTCTTGCCTACGGTAGTTCTGAAAGAAACTAATGACATTTCTGGGAGTTCACAGGAAATAAAAATGACAGCTATCAATTATGTGCTGGGATTATATAGTCCTGATCCTGGTCTCACGTAGACCAGTGTAAATCAGGAATAATTCCACTTGAAAACAGTGGAATTGCAATGATTTAAAACTGGGAGTGAGAGGACAATCAAGTCCTACATATTTTAAATAAGTGACACCCAATATTTTTGTTAGCTGTAACATTTTAAAACCATTTTTATGCTGGATTGGGGAGGGGATCAAAGTCTATCTGGAGCTTGTTTGGGGTAAAACTGGGGGTTGTTCTTTTCTGTTAGTTTCTTAGAGGAGCTGAAAGGTGCTAATGTACATGTTCCAAGTGAAAATTGAGTACATCTATCTCTGAGAAAAATCACATCCTTGTTTATTTTTATTGCTGTGTTTTTGTTATGACTTGAAAAAAATCAACCAAAAATCAATGTTACCTAAAATTAAATTCTCTTTTCATTTGAGGAAGTGGAATTATACACTTTGGGCCAAATCCTGCTCTAGCTTACACCACTGTAAATCGCTGGCAATTTCATTGTGTTCAGTGGTGTTAGAAATATAACTGAGCACATGTTTGTGTAATCCCTATGTATGTGAGTTGGTTTTAGTCACTGAGGAAAGGATCGGTTCATCTGTAAATATTAGCACTTCTAAACTTGCAGAAATTGCTGGAGAGCCAGTGCTATATGGTGTCAAGTATCAGAGGGGTAGCCGTGTTAGTCTGGATCTGTAAAAAGCAACAGAGGGTCCTGTGGCACCTTTAAGAATAACAGAAGTATTGGAGATGCATCTAATGAAGTGGGCATTCACCCACGTAAGCTTATGCTCCAATACATCTGTTAGTCTTAAAGGTGCCACAGGACCCTCTGTTGCTTTTTTCAGTGCTATATGGGGCAGGGATATGTGCTATATCCCTAATAACTCTGCATAATGCAAGGCTAACAGAAGGGGCTCTCTCCATAGTTCACAGAAATAATAGGCGATCAGAGGGAATGGCAAAGAGGAACTTGGCCCTTTAACCTTAAATTGGTCTTCGGCTCATGGAGGGTAAGAGATCTGGAAGGCAAATTAAAGTGATGGACACAAAATTAGACTCAGTACTTGAATGCACTTGTTCCCATGACATTTGCAGTTTTCCTTGCTGTGCTTTGTGTCAGCTACCTGAAGTGCTACATGCAACTGAAACATTACACAGCCTTGTCCCAGTGGCAGGATTAGCTGATAAAAGTTGCAGGCAGTTTACTAATGGCAGTGAATAGCAGACTCTTAGGGCACGGCTGCACTCTAAACGTAAGTCAACTTCAGTTAAGTCAACATCCAGCCGCCGCAATAATTAAGTCAGTAGTGCTCCTTGTATCAGTGGAGTGCGTCCTCACTAGCAGCGCTTGCATCGATGTAGAGAGCGGTGCACTGTGGGTAGCTATCCCACAATGGAGGGCTGCCTTATTTCTTCCACCATGGTAGCACACTTTCCCATGCCACTCCAGTATTAATTCAGCTGGCATCATTGCAGTACACAGCATAGCAGCATAAGGCCTCGGTCTGTAACCAGACACTTGCAGCATCTGTTCCCTTGCCACCTCTGTTACCCTCAAGAGAAGGTAGAGAACAGCCCGCCCCAGAAATTTTCTGCAATGGATTGCAGAGTAGCTCAGTGAAAGTTTCCTGGAGATCTCTATGGAGAATTCCTGGGCCATCTCTATGTACATAAACAGGGCACCTTTTTTTGTGGGTCACCCTCTGCCTAGTTGGTGCAGCCACTGGGAAGCAGATAGCGACTATACCTCACCTTGTTAATTTTAATAAAAAATAGAATATAAGAACATGTGACTCCAAAATATTACTTGAAATTGCATAGTCACCAGAGGTTCCTTCCCCAGCATCATGCTTGGCCATAATGCTGTTCTGCAACTGGCTGGACTGCTCTGGGGTTACAAACAGCTCCTGGCTCTCTGAGAGCAGGGCCGGCTCTAGCTTTTTTGCTGCCCCAAGCAGCAAAAAAAAGCGCCGCCCCCCCGCCGAGCGCCGCCGGAACCCCCCCCCCCCCGCCCCCCCCCCCCCCCCCCCGCCCCCCGCGCGCCCGCCCGCCCCCCCCGCCCCGGGCGCCGCCGGAACCCCCCCCCCAGCGCCGAGCCCCGCGCCGCCCCCCATTTGGAGCATGGAGCTACCATGATCAGCTGTGCAGGAGAGCTCTCATGCTGAAAAAACAGGAAATAGAAATTCAAAAGTCCCTGGTATTTTAATAGGAGAGGGGCTGTTCCTGTGTTCCTGGCTGCTGGGCAGCAGAGTTGAAAACGTTTACCAGAGCGCTCACAGCAGAGCATTGTGGGACATGTCCTGGAGGCCAGTTAAGTTCACGTAAGCAACGCACCGTCTACACTGCCTCTACATTGAACTAACAACATTGAATTAAGTGCTACGCCTCTCGCAGAGATAGAGTAATTAAGTCTACGTAGCAGGTGAGTTACGTCGGTGGAAGGGACCTGGTAGTGTAGACACATTCATTATTAAGTCAATGTAAGGCAGCTTACATTGACCTAACTGTGTAGTGTAGACCAGGCCTTAGTTTTGGGCAGTGTCTGAGCTCAGGTCCTACAAGACATGTTAGTGGGAACATGGTGCATATCTTTATTTAATAGACCCAAAAAAAATGCATCCTAGTGCTTATAGTAGCTCAGACAGCTCTGTGCAATCAGCATCAGGACTGTGCCAAGGAAAATACGTACACTTGAGGGACTCTCTGTGAAACCAGTGGAAAATAGGCCCTCTGACAGTTTATGAAATCAGATCTTTGTATCTGTGGTTGCAATAATAATTTGTAAATGTTAGAGTCACATAAAGGGGAAGGGAAATTTTCACATACAGACTTTGACATGGGTGAGATACGTGTCTTACTTAGGACACCTGGATTTGATTATAATGTTGCCTATATCTGTTCATATAAAAGGCAAACAAATGAAATGAGGAAAAGAATATTTTCTTTTATCATATGTAATTGTATTGCTATCTAATTCATCAAGTGCTGTCTTGCTTTTGTATTAACTATTAGGGCAAGTGGGTTAGAACTCCTTCAGGTGATAAGGAAGGAAGGGATATTAAGAAAAGGTCCTCTAGGGAAGTTATTACTGTTATGTGTGTAATACTGATGTTTAAATTGAGACCAGGTACAGTAAGAAAGATTAGAAATTCAATCGCTTGCCTTGAGAGATGCAGTGAAAGAGAAGAGTACTGGAGATCATTTTAGGGTAGATGGAGAATCATGTGTGAATTAGTAAGGAGTGAGTTAGGGTTTTTGAAAATGAGTAAGAAGATACACCTCTACCCTGATATAACGCTGTCCTTGGGAGCCAAAAAATCTTACCGCGTTATAGGTGAAACCGCGTTATATCGAACTTGCTTTGATCCGCCGGAGTGCGCAGCCCCGCCCCCCGGAGCACTGCTTTACCGCGTTATATCCGAATTTGTGTTATATCAGGGTAGAGATGTATTTAGAGACATTTTTACTAAGTTTTTGGGGAAAACTTAGTAAAAAGGTGAACATAGTATCGGTACCAAAAAGGAGGATAGGCATATAAAGATATAAAGTACTGAGTCAGGGAGGAAAGAGAAAGAGTATGTACTTGGAATGGAGATGAGCTATATAACACAGCTAAATTTGGGATTTATGAGTAACAGTTTAAAGGCAAGTAAGTTCCATTTCAAGATTCATAAAGTGCCTATATATAAAAGCAAGATGTTCAGCAAAAACGATATAAATAAACTGGAGGCCTTCACAGATACAGAAAAATGTAAAATTGTGGGCTTAAATGAAATCTAGTTTGATGGCTATAACTGGGGTGTTCACATTAAAGGATAAGTAGGAAAATAAAAGAGAATAGAGAACCTGCTTATGAAGAAGAATGTGTTTAGTTTCTGAAAGACAGGATTTAGCAGAGACTAGTTAATAGCTGGCTTAAATCTTGTGAGTGCAGAACAAAAATGTTTTATGGGCCCTGTCTCTTTTGCTTATCATAGTTGCTTCTATGCAGTATAGGTGAGTAGCTAAGCCCATTGCTGCTGCACCCTTGCTGCCTACTCACCGCAGAGTGACTTCAGGCAACAGGAGTGTTGGGGCCGCACTACTACTATTTGTTATCCAAGACAATGGAGCTCCCTGTGTGTCATAGAATGTGTGGCGTTTAGTAATCACCCAGGCCCTGGTCACAAAGATACTTAGATATCTAAACTGCAGACTTAGGCACCTAAATCTCAGGTTTAGGCACTTAAGTCCCAGTTTTAGGTTCTGCAACCTACAAAACTCCCCCTGAACCCTCTGGACAACTAAACTCACTCGGCGCCTACATTTGCAGGGTAAAAGCTCCCTTGCCGCCTAAGTTTCTGCCTGGGTGTACTGCTGCCTCACTCTGGCATCCAGATGTACACCTAAGCTCCACCGTGATTCATGAACCAGGGGAAGATAGGGGACAAACACCTAGCCTGTGCGAGGAGTCCGATCCAGTAGGTGTGCTCAGAATAGGGTTGCCAACTTTGTAATATTTAAAAACCGGACACTCCAGCAGGAGTGCTGGAACTTCTCCTTCCCCGCCCCTTCCCCCTGAGAACCTTCTCCTGCCCCTTCCTTCTGAGGCCCTGCCCCGCAGGCCTCACCCCTGCCCTGACTCTTCCCCCAAGGCTCTGCTCCTGCTCTGCCCCTTCCCCCTGAGGCCCTGCCCCCATTCGCTTCTCTTTTCCCCTCCCCCCGTTGCTAGCTGTTCTTCCCCTTTCTCCCCCGTCCCCCTCTCCCCCGCCTGAGTTGGGAAGGACTTGTCTGCAGAGCCAGGGCTAGGAGCTGCAACCGCCTGATGCAGGTAGGAGTCAGTCCTGGCTATGTAGGGGCTGGCCTGGGTGATGTCTCAGGGCCTCCCTGCCTCCCCCGCCTACAGTAACTGGACTTTGGGTGTCTAGTCAGATCCACTGACCGGACACTGTCATGTCCCCTTTTCAACCGGACTTTCCATTCGAAAGCTGGGCACCTGGCACCCTGTCTCAGAAGCCACCTACCAGAATGAGTCCCATTCAAAATCTGGCAAGTTAGCCCAGTGGTCAAAACCCTCCCTGGTCCAATCACTGTGATGATTTATCCACTGTGGAATAGCTTCAACAGGAGAGATTAAAGGAGTCCTTCATCAAAATATCTCAAACTCAGTGGTTCGAACATCCTATGGAGAGGTAGGAGACCCCTATTCAAATCCTTTCACCCCTGCAGGTGGAGAGGGGGGAACTGAATCCAGGTCTCCCACCTCCCAGGTGAATGCTCTGACCATTGGACTAAAAATTAGAAGGTCAGCAGCAGCATCTCCACTGGCTGCTTTTGTGTGTAGCAAGGCAGACTCCTAACTCATTCCTGTAAGAAACAGCTTTGGCTTCTAAGCTGCTTGACTCCAGTACAGGGGTTCTCATTTATGGATCACTAAGCAGAGATAGATATCTCCCTGCAACACAGACTTAGCCACCTAACTCTGAGGTGGGTGGGGGGGCTTAGGACCCCTCTTGTGGGCATCTCCCGTTGACTAGCTTAGGCAGGGAGCTGCCTACCATGCTGGCTTTTGTGGATCTCACTATAGGACAGGGGTGGGCAAACTAAGGCCCGCAGACCGGATCCAGCCCCTCGGGGCTTTGGATCCAGCCCACGGGATTGCCACCCCCGTGGTGCCGCAGGGCCCTGTGCTGCTGTGGGAAGCAGCCGGCACCACATCCCTGCAGCCCCAAGGGGAGGGGCAGAGGGCTCCGCGCACTGCTCTTGCCTGAACGGGGAACTATGGCCAATGGGAGCTTTGGGGGAGGTACCCACAGGCAAGAGGAGAGCACGCAGAGTTCTCTGTCCCCCCTCCTCCCGGGGCCGCAGGACGTAGTGCCGGCCATTTCCCGGAGCAGCACGGAGTCGGGGCCAGGGCAGGTTGGCAGACAGGGAGCCTGCCCTGGCCCCCGTGAGCGCCACTGCCACCCCGGAGTCGCTCCAGTTAAGCGGCACCGGGCCGGAGCCCGAACCCCTCCTGCATCCCGCACCCCAACCCCCTGCCCTGAGCCCCCTGCCGCACTCTCACCCCTCCTGCACCCCAGCTCCCTGCCCTGAGCTCCCTGCCGCATCCCCCCTGCCCCTTGAGCCCCCTGCTGCCTCTTGCACCCCTCCTTCACCCCAACTCCCTGCCCTGAGCCCCCTCCCATGCCCCTTCCTACACCTCTGCCCTGAGCCCCCTCCTGCACTCTGCACCCCTTCTGCACCCCAACCCCCTGCCCTGCATGCAATTTCCCCACTCAGATGTGGCCCTCGGGCCAAAAAGTTTGCCCACCCCTGCTATAGGATGCCTGTCTCTGCCTATGCATTGTATAGGGAGCCTAGGAATTTAACTCAATCTTTGTGGATTACAGTATTATTGCTGTGATTTTCTAGGTGCCTAAAAGTTAGGCAACAGGACACTCAATGTGGCAATTCCTAAGTCCCTTTAGGAACACACGCCTCAGTGGTTAAGGTGATTGCAAGAGCTTTGCTTTATCCACTGCCTGGTTCCATCTGGCTGTGCATAATGAGAACTTTACAGTGCCCGGATTCTCTATCTGGGAAGCCCACTCTTTAAAGGCACAGCCCCTAATACCACACCACGTTCCACCGGGACCAGTAATGATTACTTTCAAAGAAAAACAATGTCTAATGGTGATGGGATTGATCCCCAGGCCTTGCTCTCGATCAGGAAATGGCACGTGGAAGTTCCATATCATGCCTTGCCATCATTGCATTTTACTTTTATTTTTAAGGTTGCACATTGCTATTTTAATCTTCCTTATTCTAGTATCATTAGAAATTCCTTTGTTGGTTCATCCTGTCCTCTTTATCCCCCTTTTTCATTATCTTTTCAGCCTTCAATTTCAACTCAGTGATTGGGTTGGCATCATGGACTAGTGGATAGGGCCCAGGACTGGGAGTCAGGAGATCTGTGTTTTTTACACACACACACACACACACACACACACACACACCTGCCTTATGTTTTCTCTCCCACTTTTGTGTCGGTCTTTCTGTTTAGAATGCGAGCTCTTTGGGGCAGGAGCTGTCTCTCACTATGTCTTTGCATAGTGCATAGCACAAAAGCGAACCAATCTCAGTCTGTGTTTTTATATGCTTCTGAAATAAATACTGATAATCAAATTGTCTGTTTTTGTCCTCCTAGCTGGCCTGGTCTGCAATGTCTTGACAAGTCTAATGTCATTGTGTTACCTAAGTGCCAGGGCTCTCCCATATTTTTCATATTCTTCATATTTTTTTTAACCTAATGGTTTTTTTTCCCCCTACAGCTTCCCCTAAAACTGTCCCTTTCACTTTTCTTGCACATCACCTTCCTCACTCTGGTCTGATGTTTTCTGTTCACCAACTCTACAATTTCTTCTTATCTCCCCTTATCTACCACTCCTCTGCACTCTACTGAGTTCTGTCTCATTGGCATTATCTTCTACTTTCAAATACAGCCTCCGTTGTGCCTCCCTCAGAGCTGATGAGCAGCTTCAGGAATCCTCGCATCCTGAAGCCTCGTGTTTGCTAACATGCTGGTTTAGCTCTAGGGAGTCAGTAGAAGAGCTGGGCTGGAGCCGCAGAATTCCAACCCACATTTCACACCATCCCTAGGACAGGGATGTTTGGATCTGTGTGTGGTTTGATGCATAATAGCAAGAGGGGCCAGCTACAAAACCCAGATCTGGGTTTGGAACAGAAGTGTCTTGCTCTCACCAAAGTTTAAAGTTTTAAGGATACAAGGTTTTGCTACGGTCCTATCTCTAGCAGGTGTTGGCCTCAAATGCACTTTTAGATATGGACACTGAGCATAAGTAGCTACAATTTGATAACCCCCATATTTTTTCTAAAGCTCTAAACTTTCTGAATAGACCAAATCACGTTCCAAGTGAGAGGCCCTTCTAGCTGTACTTGAGACAACTGCCAAAAGACATCTATGAAATTAAGAGTGAAGAGATACTATAGATTGAGGATGGCGTTTCAGAGAGTAAACTAGCTGTATGAACGGTACGCAGTAGGCCATCTTGCCACAAATGACAAATGGACTGTGAAATGATGGAGCATTTAAAAAAAAAAAAAAAAAAGAAGTAAAAAGGCCTGAGTGGTATTAATGGAACATTTTAACTATCCAAGCACAGACTGGAAAATATTAAGTGGAGGAAATAAGTCTGGGGGTATGTTGGTGGATGTGGTGCACAATTGATTTTTAGCTGAATATGTGCATCAACTGAAAGGGAAGGAAATAATAATAGCTTTGGCAGTAACTAAAACATTCAAAGGAGTACACGTAAATAACTCTGTGCCACAAATGAACAGAGGCAAGGAAACGCAAAAAGAGGCCTGTTTGTTTGGGGTTTTTTGTCCTTCACTGGTGTGATTGGAAGGGCTCGAGTAGCAATTCACAGCAACTGTAAGCAAAATAAAGATGAACGAGCAAATATATTATTTAGATGCATAAATGGCAAGAGACAGGCCGCGAGAAAAGTAGGACCATGGAACAGGATGGGGGAAAGGAAAGCTAGTGAGAAGGTGGCCTAAATATCTCCTTTGGCAGAAAATCAGTGGAGTGGAACACTTAATTAAAAGCAACTATCATCTACTATATAGTCCTCCAGTTTAAATGGGTATGGCAGTCTTGTAGAAAGAAGAGGATCTATCTATTTAAAAAGCCAGGGATTCACGGATAGCACAGGGGGTAAATACCATGGAGCACTGACCAGATATGAAGAAGAAAGGTCCTGCAGGTCACTCACCAACTCCCAGGGCTGGCTCCAGGGTTTTTGCCGCCCCAACCGGCGGGGGGGGGGGGGGAGAGCCGTGATCGGCGGCACTTCGGCAGCAGCTCTACCGCCGCCGCTTCATTCTTCGGTGGCAGGTCCTTCTCTCCAAGAGGGACCGAGGGACCTGCCGCCAAATGGCCGCTGAAGAGCCGGACGTGCCGCCCCTTTCCGTTGGCCGCCCCAAGCACCTGCTTGCTGTGCTGGTGCCTGGAGCTGGCCCTCCCAACTCCTGTAGCACTATGGACTTTTAGAGCCAGATCCTTAACTGGTACAAACTGGCATAACTCAACTGAAGTTAATGGAAGTAGACCCATTCCTACCACCTATGGATCTGGCCTTTAGTTCCTATGTAAAAAGGAGATGAGTTGTTGTATTTAATGTCTGCAGCATTGTTCTGCCAGTCTAACCCCATGCACTCCCCTTGCTTCCAGTGAGGTCCCAACAGCAATGTTCGTGTAGAGTGGTTTTCTTCCAGTTCAGAGGAAAAGGAGTATAACCATTGCCCCCCTTCCACAAAGACCCCGCCGGCACCCTATTGGTATGTTCTGTTTGGATATGATTAATATGGCTTCAAACTAAGGGCCAAAGTAAGATTATCTTACTCACACCAGTAGCCCCTTTGAAGCCAGTGGGACTATTTGCATTTGTAAGGGATCACGGTTGGGTTAGGCTGCAGTCATACTAACCCTATGTCCAGGCCAGATGTAAAAACTGCATGTGTAAACAGAAAAACTAGTAGAAAGTTCAAGCTTCATGTTTTTCACGGCAAATATCAGTTCAACGTTTCATGTGAAGTCTGTGATGACAGTGAAAAAACAGCTTCATAGAGAAAGAAGGTACAGCTACAGCATGCTGTGATGCTAGTCTGTACCAAGTTGACTTTAAAGGGACACTGTCAACTTAAAAATCACTCCTGTGTCTGCTGTTTTGTTGGTTTTTTTTACCTACTGCTGTTACAAGCAACACCTAAAATTAGCAGCACTGAAAGAGATTAGAAGGGAGAAAAATCTCTGTTTCAGTTTTACTTTGTGCCTTTGACAGCACTTCTGTGGATAGTCAGTTTTACTGTTTTTCTTCTGTGGTTGGTTTCATCTGTCCTGTGTCTGCATCTTTTTCTAGAAATTAAGTAAAAGGTATAGCTATATCTAATCAAAATGAGATATGTCTGTCTACTTATATGTTTCTGTTTATTGTAAAATTGGAAAATGGTTTTACTACAATATCTGAGGAAATTATTGTACTGGTGCATGTGAATAAACTATGCCCAGAAGTCAGCTCTGTATCACATACTATCTGAATTGGCAGTTATAAAATCATAACAATTGGTAGCGTGACTCGGGTAAGTCATTGGTATTTTTCATTCATTGGTTGAAACTGACTAAATGTCAAGGTGATATCTTTTAAAATCATCTATTCTCACATATTGTTAGAAATAATTCAAAATGGTTTCACTCTACTTGAACTTATAATGTAAGCAGTACCATATATTATGTTCTCAGTGCATGTGTAAATTTAAAGACAAACATATGTAGGGGATGCATTTTTAAATTATTGATTATCTGCAGATTTGTGGGACAAATCTGTTGACAAGTCCTGCAGTACCGCTCTGTATGTATGTGTATATGCGTATATCTATGGATGCACGCAGGGCATTAGTTAAGAGGGAGGGATAGCTCAGTGGTTTGAGCATTGGCCTGCTAAACCCAGGGTTGTGAGTTCAATCCTTGAGGGGGCCACTTAGGGATCTGGGGCAAAATCAGTACTTGGTCCTGCTAGTGAAGGCAGGGGGCTGGACTCCATGACTTTTCAAGGTCCCTTCCAGTTCTAGGAGATGGGATATCTCCATTAAATTTAATTAAAAAAAAAATTAACAGTGATTTGGTTGTAGCTATAGATATATTACTATTCAATAACATTCTAGGGTAGAGGAAAAAGGCCAGGGCACCTGTGACTGGTCAGTTGCCCCCCCCCCCCCCCCCCGCAGCAGTTGAGGGCACCTGGGCCTTAGAGGGAAAGAGATCCAGGTGATTCGGAGAGAGTCAGGAAGTGACAAGTGAGAGCTGTCTGAGACCCAGAGAAGAAGGAAGCAGCAATGAAGGCCTGGAAGGAGTAGCTTCTGAAAGAGCTGAGTTTGGAAGGTGAACAGTAACTGAGACGCTGGTGAGGAGCTTTGGAGAAAGCAGTTGGTGAGAACTGACTGAAGCTGGAGCCTCTTGAGAAGGGGAAGGCTCAGGCAGTGGCCCCTAGAATAAGAGGAAGATCTGAGTGGTTCAGGAGAAGCCAAGCTTGGAAGCAAAAGGTTTGTTGTGGGAGGAGTCCCAGGGCTTAGGAGTCCCAGGCTGGGAGGCTTGGAAAAGGGGAATGCTGCAAGAGCGGGAGGCCTTGGGGTGAAGACCTGCGTTAGGGACGGTGGGAAGACTGGTCATGCATTGGGCTCCTCAGCCACTTAAAAACCCACCAATGAATCCATGTGGCAGACATCATCCTCGCATTGAGGGAAGCCAAAGAGAAAGAAGAGAAGATATTTATATAGACAATCTAGGTAACCCATGTCATGTCTTTATAGCTAATCATAGGTGCCATGGTAGAATTCTATTATCTGTTTTGTATAGATCCTCCAAATGTCTTGGCTGAGTTTTTCAAAGCTGATGAAGGATTTAGACACCCAACTTTCATTTAAATTAATGGAGGCTGTGTGTCAAAACTTCCTAATCAGCTTTAACAATATCCTTGATTCATGAGTCTGTTGAGAGTAAAACAAAAACAGAACAATGCTGTACTATGTAATTATCCAGGTTTTCTTGGGGAACATTCAACTATGGATTACGGGGGTTCAGGGGCACCAGATGTAAATGTGGCATCTACCCCAGGAATGTTTGTTCCTCTTTTGACATTGCCACCACTGTATTGGAGAACTCTAGACCTCAAATACAACCAGGACCTAAGTGATTATTTTCAAGAACAGCTTATTTGTTTTGTTTTTTTTGTCTCTGATTCAATTGCTCAGAATTATAAATACATCCGTTTTAATAAAATGTATACTATCAAGAAAAATTAAGTTAAAAAGTTTGCAGTTTTGCTTGCTTGTTTCATATTATTTCAATGCTAGCAGGACTGGAGGAGGAGATATTGGTTAACAAGCTTTCTGTATTGGGATATGCTCCTTCCAAAATAAATAAGATTAAAGCCACCATTATTTTGTTTAGCCACATCATGTTATTTCTGGGATACTCAATTGGTACAATGCTACTGTAATGCCATTATATAAATCAATGATAATATGTGTTCTCCTGGGGTACAGTGTTCACTTATGGTCACACTAGCTGAAAAAAGTATAGCAGAGGTAAAAGTAGTTTAGATCCAAGTAGTGACAATGATTAGAGGCATGGAAAGACTTCCATATGAAGAGAGTGAAAAGTTTGGGTCTGCTTAGTTTAAAGGGGAGACAAAGATTGGGCAACATGATAAAGGCCTGGTATGCAGAATGGTATATAAAAGGTGTATTGGTAGCCCTGTTTACTTTTTCTCATAATACAGGAATTACTGCTCAAAATCCTGTTTGGGCCAAGAACTTATTTAGTGTCAAGAAAGCATTAAACATCTATATGGCTAATGAGAAATCCACAGGTACATTAGGTAAGATAAAAATTAATTGTTCTGATGGGATATAAACCCTCACTTCAGGGTATAAACTAATCCCTATGTGATGGAGGTTAAGAAGAAACTTCCTCTCTGGTCTGATTATTCTATTACTGTCCACTTAGTGATTTCTTTCCTCTTCCCCGGTTTGCGAATCTGGACACTGATATAGACAGGATGCTGCATGAGCCTAACCCTGTACAGATATTCTTATGTTCCTTTGTTAAATGCTACTTTTCTTTATAAAACAGCTTTTGCAGTCTGCACAGAATTAATTCTTTGTCTGGCAATCACATCTTACATAGTGTCAATAATCCCTACTAAATGTGTGGATAAGAACACTTCATTTCTTTTCTCTAAGTGTCCATTTTAAAACAGCAATAATAGACTCCTGGCAAAACATTTCTAAGGGATTAATTTACTATACGACTCAGGTAGTTGCAGTCACTCCACTGTTTGTCTTATGCCTCACAAAACATAGCCCAGATATACAATAATTCTTCAAAATGCTGTCTTATTACTTAAATTATAGCATACCAGAGGGCCCTGTAACCATAACGAAACATGGAATAAGCAGGAATTTTATTAGTGGCTTAAACTGAAATGTGTGTTGCATTCTGGTTATAATGGACTTTATATTTCTGCAGCAGGTTGGGGGGAGGGAAGATATGGAGTCAGAGTGGAATTAACTAATGCCATCTATTGTATAGAACAGCTTACCTACCTCAGGATATAGCTGCCTAATTCTTCCATGAGTTCTTATTCCTCTTATATCTATTATTTTAAAGGTATTTTGTGAATTACACCCCAGGATAAAATTGCCTAATATGAATGGCTGTAGCTCTTTTCTGTCCTTGATTATCTCTGCACAATGCTGTACACATTCTCAGTAGGGATTTCCCTGGAACACAGAGTACATCGTACATGTACTGTTGGATATTGCAGCTGCCCTCCAGTAGTATTCTCTACTGTTCAGTCAAGTGTGTCTGCTTCATGGAATGGATTGTCTTTGAAACAAATATAATCAAATGGGTAAAGAAGGGCATAGGTGGAACCTTTGCAGAAGAAGTTACATGCTGAAGTAAAATAATTATACCGTTCGATCGAGCAAAATTTAATGTTTTAAATACAGTAATCATGATACCCAGGGGCGTTGGTGGCTGAGTTTCTTTCAATCAAAAGGTTACAGATTTAGCTCTTGGCTGACAAATCTGAAAGCCCCCTTTCAAAGTCAAAACACATGTTTTCTGAACCTTAATGTGACAATTTCACTTTTTGGCCCTAGCTACACTACCGGCAGAACCCTGGTTTTGTAACCAGTTTGACACACTCATCTAAACTGGTTACAGCAAAAACGACTGAGTTCTGTCAACACAGCAGCTGTTTTCACAAAGCAGCCATGTCTCAACTGTGTTTGTGTATCCACATTCACTGCACTTCCACTGCCTGAGTTTGTACCAGTGTGTTCTGGGAAAATCTGCCTGGAGGACCTGCACAGGAAGCATAATCAGCAGCAGGGGAAGGGTATTGCACTTTTGAGTTTTCTACTAATGGACACCTACTAATGGATGGTCTAAACCTGTTATGCAGACCATCATGCAGTCAGGGGGGAGCTGACTACCCTGCACAAAGAAAGAAAATCAAAACAAAGTAAGCAATCATGAGATAAGAGAGAAAGTCCTCTCATGGATCAGTAACTGATTGAGAGATAGAAACTAAAGGATACGAATAAATGGTTAGTTTTCAGAATGGAGAGAGGTAAAAATATTGGGATCAACCAAGGATTTGTACTCAGACCAGTGCTGTTCCACATATTCATAAATGATCTGGAAAAAGGGGTAAATAGTAAAGTTGCAAAACTTGCAGATGATATAAAATTACTCAAGAGAAGTCCAAAGCTGACTGTGAAGTATTACAAGGGATCTCACAAAACTGAGTGACCTGGCACAAAATGGCAGATGAAATTCAATGTTGATTAATTCGAAGTATTGCACATTGGAAAACAATACCCACTATACATACAAAATGATGGGATCTAAATGAGCTGTTACCACTCAAAAGTATAACTGGTTTCAACAGAGAATTAGATAAGTTCATGGAGGATAGGTCCATCAATGGCTATTAGCCAAGATGATGAGGGATGCAAACCCATGCTCTGGGTGTCCCTAGGCCTCTGACTGCCATTAGCTGCGACGGGACTGTTCTGTTCATTCCCTCTGAAGCCTCTGGCACTAGCCACTGTCAGAAGAGATACTGGGCTAGATGGACCATTGGTCTGATCCAGTATGGCTATTTTAATGTTCTTGTGGTATAATACTGACTATGCACTTACATGGTGCTTTTTAACCAAGAATATCAAACCTCTAAAAGAACCCCCGCCTCCCTTCAAAAAAAACAAACAAACTCTGAACCCTTCACACCACCTTGGTGAAACATGTAAATATCAAAATGGATGCTGCATATATTTCTCAACTGGGGGGGGGGGGGACTAAATCACACAGCAAATAATTGGCAATACTGTGAATTAGAATCCAAGTGTTACTAAAATTTTAGGTCTCCTGTTTTTGGACACAGGACACCCCTTTCAGTCTGTATCAGCGGTTCTCAGACTGTGGGTCGGGACCCCAAAGTGGGTCGCTCACCAGGGCCAGCATTAGACTTGCTGGACTCGGGGCTGAAGCTGAAGCCCGAGTTCCACCCTCACCCAGGGCAGCGGGGCTCAGGTTCTGGCTTCTCATCCCTCTCCCCCCTCCTTCTCCTCCAGGGACCAGTAGTAACTTTATTGTCAGAAGGGAGTCGCGTTGCAGTGACTCTAGATCAGGGGTCAGCAACCTCTGGCACGCAGCTCGCCAGGGTTCTTACCCTGGCGAGCCGCGTGCCAGAGGTTGCCGACCCCTGCTCTAGATGCACAAAGCAGTACTAATAGCCTCATTAGAAAAAAAGATTCTCATTTGCTGGTTTTGTACTTTTAAAAAAAAGTTTGCATTTGATAAGACCATTCAAGGTGTACCATGGTCTCGAAAGACATGTGTCGGGCAGGAGAATACTATGTACTGATAATTTATGCAAGGTCTTGTATTCTCATGTAGTAATTGGCTGCTAGTCCCAGACTCCATGCTAGTTAATCCAGCTCCTGTTACTCCCCAATGTATCAGGATCTCACTCGTGCAGCAGGAGATTGGTGTCCTGGCTCAGTGATCCCATTTAACGCTAATGACATCGACCATGCCACAAAGTTAATGAGTATTTGCCACCTCTCTGGCTATCTCTATATTATATTGTTGACTTAACATATTTAAACTTTAGTCATTGTTATGGAAATAGCTGTCAAATACAAGCAAGAATCTGAGGCTTTTTCCCTCCCCTACTAAAATCAAGCATGACTGCTCCAGAAGCATTTTAGCATGTTAATTAAATGCAGCACCACAGAGTAGTTACTAGCCAAACAGCACTCTCTCCCTGTAAAGATGTTTGCAGAATCACTGTTATTAAATAGGCACAGTGGAGGGGAAAAAAAGTGACCCTGCTATAATTGTCTGTTGCCGGTGCCTGTGGGTGTTTTAAGAGCGAACTATAGTAGATGTAGATGACTTTGCCAACTGCCTTCTTTCACTATTTTCTGTAAGAAACAGCACATAGAAGTGCAGAGTTCTGTGCAGACTGTAGAACTGAGCTACTGCAGTCAGAGAAAAACCAACAAACTGCCTCTTAGGGCATGTCTATACTGCAATTAGACACTTGCAGTTGGCCTGTGCCACCTAACTCGGGCTCGCAAGGATCGACCTAAGGTGGTGTTTAACTGTGGTACAGATGTTTGGACTCAAGCTGGAGGGGGAGGGCCTTAGAGCTCGGGCTGCAGCCAGAGCCTGAATGTCTACGCTGCAATTAAACAGCCCCTTAACCTGAGCCCTGTGAGCCTGAGTCAACTGGCGCAGGCCAGCTGCAAGTGTCTAATTGCAGTGTAGACATACCCTAAATGCACATGTGCCTAGAGACACGCAGCATTATGATGACTTTGGCAAAATGTGTAATTCAGCAGTAAGAGAGTGAATAGCTTAGTGGGACTCCACACAGAGGTTCTTAATGCTTTGTGGATTTATTGCTCCCTAGATCCACCATGGCTTAGTATCAACTCTGATTTTCTTTGCCTGTTAGAAGAGTTTAGACAACATACTTCCTACTGTTGCTCCATGGGTGACTGGCTATTGAGTGGTATTGAGAGTTTTAATATTTGAAAATCACATTGAGCTTTTTATATTAAAATCACTGAGAGCTAAATATTATTTTATTGTCACAGCCTTGGTAAAAGTTCCAGACTTTTATGCCCCAAATGCATAATGAATGCAGGAACCGGTGCTGGTATGCATTGCCTTCAGACACTTTTCACTCCATCTTGTATGACTGTGCCAGTAATCAGCTAGACACTGAATTACATTTCAATTGTATTTTAATAATCCAAATAATAATTTTGGTAGGAGCATGTAATGGGATGGAGAATTCCCTAAACTCCAGGAGCCTGATTCTGCATCCACTTACTCTGGTTTCATACTGGTATAACTTGATTTTTGCACAATTGGGATTACTCCTGATGTACACTGGTGCGTGTGAGATGAGAATGAAGCCTAACCTTTGTGCACAAACTTTATCTTTCTAGCTTCTAAACAGATACTTCTGAGAGTCCTTCATTTTGAAACTGGTAATCTAACACAGCATTTATACATGTAGGTTTGTCCAGGATTGAAGCCATTACCTGGAATATTAGATCCACTATGAGAACATAAGAATGGCGATACTGAGTCAGACCAATGGTCCATCTAGCCCAGTATCCTGTCTTCCAACAGTGGCTAATGCCAGGTGCTTCAGAGGGAATGAACAGAGGAGGTAATCATCAAGTGTTTCATTCCCTGTTGCCCATTCCCAGCTTCTGGCAAACAGAGGTTAGGGACACTTCAGAGCATGGCTTGGATCCCTGCCCAACTGGCTAATAGCCATTGATGGAACTATCCTCCATGAATGTATCTAGTTCTTTTTTGAACCCGGGACAATAGGACAATTCTCACTTGTGTCAAGAAGTAGTTTTGTAGATACATAAGTGTTTGCAGAATTAGACCCAGTGTTTGTAACTGATGCATTTGTAATCAATTAGAGCTGGTTGGAAAATGGAATTTCCCTCCCATGGAAAATTCTAACATTTCAAAATTTGTTTTGATTCCAGATCATAAAGAAAACTTTAAATTTCAAAATTTCTCTCAAAAAAAATTGGCATGGAAACATTATTTTGTTTTGATGATGTCAAATCATTTTGATGTCAAAACACTATAATATAGTTAAAAGAGCAAATATAAAATATTTAATATATAAATAGAATCTTAACATCAATATTTGATGATATAAATTTTGAGATGAAATTAATCAAAATGATAATTGAAACAAAATGTTTTATCTTGTAACAATTCTTTTAGACTTTTTCCCTGTCAGTTGACGCATTAGCAGAGAATATTATGATTTTGATGAAACAGCATCTTCTGATGAGAAAACTGTTCCACAGAAAAAAATTTCAACCAACCATAATCAATTAGATTTTTGATAAAATCATGAGGGAGATAAACATATGCAGGTTTTATACTTAAAAAGTATAAAATAGAACATCAAAAACATCAGGATATATATATATGTATATCCCCAAATATTGCTTGTTTATTTTTACTGTGTTATGTTATTATATGTATCTATCTATAGATAGATAGATAGATATAATAACATAACACAGTAAAAATAAACAAGCAATATTTGGGGACCCTTCATCAACTCTTAACATTAAATGAAAGCACTGGCATCGTGCCAGTGCTAAGTAAGTTGGAGACAAAAAGCTGTGGGTGAAATGAACCACTGAGCAATTAGGAGAAAGGATGTAAAGCCAGGGGGAGACTTGTAAGTCACTTAGAACTGTATATGAATTGTATAAAAGGGGCAAATTTCAGAACAAGAAAGCTGAAGATGATTTTTACTGAATCATTTATTTTAATAGATGTTTAGCAAGGAAGAATATAGATTTACCATTGTTATCATTGTTTTAGCCACTGGCAATAGGATGATAATATTGAAAGTTAATGTGGAACTGTGGCCCTATTACTGGGTACTCTAATTACTTGCCTCGGTGAGCAAAGCAGCCTGAGGAAAATAAAACTGGAATAGGCATCATGTCAGGAGTCTGGAGTGATGGAAGCTTTGGGCTAAATGATCAGAGGTGTTGCAGCTTGCAGAAAGGTCTTACATTCTAGGTATCTTGCTTGAAGAGTTTTTCTTTTCTAATGTTGCCAGCAAATTGCTGCTTGATTTCATGTAATATTTTTCAGAAATTTATTAGGATTTGAGCTAATCCTCACCGCCACCTCACCCCCATCCGCCTTGCTTCAGACTTCAGGGGTTTAAAAAAAAAAAGAGAAAATTCCTTTCTGAAAATGTCATTTTCAAATGGTTTAATGGCTTCCTCACCTGAGAGGGAGTATTGAGCTGTGCTGCTGGGGAGTGAGGGGGAAAGTTTCACCAATTAAAAAGCTCATTGTTATCTTAGGCCTGGTCTACACTAACACCCCAATTCGATCTAAGGTACGCAACTTCAGCTACGTGAATAACGTAGCTGAAGTCGACATACCTTAGTTCGAATTTACCGCGGTTCAGACGCGGTCCACACGCGGCAGGCAGGCTCCCCCGTCGACTCCGCGGTACTCCTCTCGCTGAGGTGGAGTACCGCAGTCGACGGCGAGCACTTCCTGGTTCGAATTATCGCGTCCAGACCAGACGCGATAAATCGAACCCAGAAGTTCGATTGCCAGCCGTCGAACTACCGCGGTAGTGTAGACAAGCCCTTAGAATAGTTCATTGCATGTACAGTGATTTTATAGAGAAAATGGGCAAAGAGAGTCTGTTTAATGCTAATGATGATTTCTAAGGAAATGGAAGAAGGAAGCCCCTTTATACTTTGTATCCTTGTGCTATAAAAGACATGCAGAGCTGTCCATTGTGTATGAATTTTAAACACAAAAATGTACTGTACTAGAATGTATCAGTATATAGCTGTGGTTTTCTTTTGACGTCCTGTATGATTTAAAGTGAAATGTTAATGCACCATTGTTTTAATTTATGACTTGTTCCTAACCAAGTTACCAATCCACACATTAAAAAGGGTGGCCCTTACATGCCTCTTCTCTTTCTATACCCTACATAGACTATAGAATGGAATTTAATTAAACTCCTACTTACTTCAATAGTAGAAGCCTTGTCAGTTTAATTGATTCTTGGTCAAAGTAATATTGATTGGATAAAAGCAAATCCATTTCTCTCCCAACAATTAAAACATTTAAATAGGCTCCGTCTCTCTTTTGATGAAAGGACAGGAAACCACTGGCAGCCGGTCTTATGGTTGATGTGGATCGTTAGCAAATGAATTAGTGTCCATTTGCATTGGTATCTGTCTTGTTTCAACATCATATCTTACTACATTAAAGTGCTGTAGTGTCCAGCTGTCAAACGCCAGACACTCATGTGAAAAGCCCTTATTATGTCTCTGTGCAAAGAGCTCTCTCAAGTAAGCTTGTGCATTCAGGCCTCTGAGCCTGTGAGGTGCTGTGGGCTAACAACTCTCACAGAAGAAGTCAACGGCAGCTGACGAAACTGCGCACTAGAGCCGGTCAGGAATTTTTTGACTAAATGCTTTTCCTCAGAAAATGCCAGTTTGTCAAAATCAAAACTTTTCATATTTCATTGGGAAGGTTTCTCAGGCCCCGGGTGGCATTTGGGGAGTGAGAAATCGAGTGCGTGCTTCCCCCTGAAGAGCCAATAGCCCAGAGGTTAGGGCACTCAGATGCGATGTGGGACACCCAGGCTCCTGTTTCAGTCCCCACCCACCAAGATGTAGAATCAGTCTCTCTCTGTCTCTCTTGTTTGAGCCATTCCGCGTTATAGAAATAATTAAATATTTATTGGAAAATTGATTCTATAGCTCTGTGGTTAGGGCACTCACTGGGGATGCAGGTGAGTGTGGTTCGAGTCCTTTTCTGAATCAGGCACACCAGGGACTTTAACCCAGGTCTCCCACATCCCTTGTTGAGAGCCCCGCCTGTTTAACTGCTGAGGGGTCTTGCTTTGGTTTTTCGTTATGTTTTAGAAAGGTCTCATTTTTGTTCCTCATCGGCAAGAAAACCAATTTTGAATCAGTGAATTTTTTTCTGAAACGGAATTATTGTTTTCTGGCTAGCTCTACTAAGCAGCACAAAGCACTGGAAAAGCACCCTGACAAAGAGTTATTGGAGTATTACCTGATAGAAATCAGAGTTCACTGACAGATTATTGATTCATAGATTTTAAGTCCAGAAGTGACCATTATGATAATCACCTGTTGCATAACACTGGCTGTACAACCTAACCAGGTAACTTCTGCTTCCAGCCCATCTCTTTTGTTTGAGCTCTAGCATATCTTTTAGAAAGATATCCACTGTTGTGTACTCTGCTAACCTATGTGTAAGCGGGGGAATGGTCCCGCTATTGTGGGGAACTTTCCTGGCTTCTGCACTACCCCGGTGAAGTGGGCTAGCGAAAGGATCTGAGTCCTCGCTTTCACTTCCTTTACCCAGAGGCCTCCCTGCCCTTGAGGATTCCCCTTCTACTCTCCTGTCTGGCAGAGTCCTTGTAACCCCGACAAGGCTGGGCCCAGGATTCCTGGGGGGGGGGCTCGACCCCCAACCCTGCTGTGGTCACCTAGGACAGGGGCTAGCCCACTCCGGGATACTCTCTCTGCACTGGGCACCTCCCTGACCCACTGATCATTTCATACAATTTAAAGCAAATACAAGTTGTTTAATTAACAATTAATTTAAAAAAGGAATAAGGAAAAATGGGAAAGGTTAAAGGAAAACACATCACCCTGCTCTGTGGCAGGGAACATCACAAACAGTGTCTCTGGAATGTCAGAGCATTTCACAGTCTGTTCCTTGTAAGTCCCAGGCCTCCTTCTCAGGCCCTGGCTGTGCTGCAGGGATGCTCCGGGTTGAACACTTGCAATGGTGGTGGCCACACACTTCCGGGCTTTGGGTGGTGGGAACCTTCTTCCCAGCGTCAGCCCCCCATCGGGTTAAGATCCTCCTCCCAGTCTAGCCTGCAAGGACCCTTGACTGGGGGTGTCTTTCTGCGCTGGGCCCTTTGCCCAGGGTCCCCCCTTTGGCTGGCCCCGGTTGCTCGCCACACCTGGCTCTATGGGTGCAGCTCTGCTCCCAGTACAGGATCTGCTCTCCCTGGGCTGCGTCTCTGGCTCTGTGGCTGCTTCTGTGACTCTGCTCCCACTCTGACCTGCTTCCTGGGCTGCTTTTCCGGCCCCTCTGGATCTGGCAGGGCTCTGTACCCCAGCTCAGCTTGGGCCCCTGCTTCCTCCTTAGCTTGGCCCTACTCTGTCTGACCCAGGCAATTCCAGCCCACATGGAGGACGGACCCACCCCCCGGCCCCCTGACTCCCTGATTAGCCTGCCCATCCTGTCATTCAGGCTGATCTGGAGCATTGGCCTCTCCCCATTGTTCCTGGGGACTGTCAATCTCAGGGTCCTGATTTCCCATCGACCCTTCCTCTTTTAATACTGTGAGTTAGCCAACCAAAACACCCCGCTGAATGTTAGTAAGGGGGCGAGAGTCCCTTTACATATGCAAGAAAACATGCTCATCTTACAGTTATCTTGTTCTCCCTTCCCTCCATTTCAGCCAGTTTCATTTGTCTGGTGAATCTTATCACTAACTAAGTCCCTAGTCCAGTCCTACAAGCACTCATGCATGTGCTTAACTTTCAGCATGCAAGCAGTTCACTGACTTCAAAGGGACTCAGCTGCTTAAAGCTAAACCTGTGTGCATAATTGTTTGCTGTATTGAGGCGTGAGAATGTAATCTCTTCCAGGCCAGGGCTGACTTTTTACTACTTGTTTGTACAGCCCCTGATTGTACCTCTGTACACTTCTGTAATAACATTATAAATAATAGCACAAGTGATTAATGCAGACGAAGGGATGGCAAAGGCACTTGAAAAATTAAAATGCAGTTCAATTCACTAAGTCTTGGAAATTGTGAGTAACACTCTGCATCTTGTCATTAAGATTTGGGAACAAACTTTCTACTAGCCTAACTCCACTGACGTCAATGGAGTTAGGCCACCAGAGAATTTGGTCCACTTATTTTCAAAGGACTGGAGTGCTTTTCAGTTTCACTGTTCTAGAACATTACTTTGTGTTATTTTGGCATCTGCTAATTATCTCTGTTTTGAATGGGACCCAGAAGCTGATTTTGGAGCTGGTCATTCATTCGCTGTTCTTAACTTAATTTTTAGACACGACCATTATGTTGGAGACCGAAATCCATGTTCTCATTATTCTGATTTTTTTTTTGGAGGGTGTACGAAAAACATCTAAAAGGATAAAACTAATCCCTAGTCATCTAGCTGATTGCTACCGCATAATGGCATAATGATAGGTTTTATGTAAGATGATAATGTTGGAAGTTATATGAGAAGACATGGGCTTTCATTTAAAGGATGGTATTTTAAATCATTCTTTTGTACAGTTAAGTTGTGAATGAGAGCACATGATAAATCTTTTGGACATAGAATATGTACTGTGCCTCTTTTTTAAAAAAAGTACCTGCATCTTGCCATCCATTTCAGGATTTAAGGATTGCAAGTATTAAAGTCCCAGCCTTTCAAAATTGAATCTTACTGAGCCACTGTAATGAATTATTTGATCTCTTTAAGTCGTTACCTCATCCCATTTGTCTGATTGGCATTGACCTCACAATCCAATTTGGAATCTTAGAAGAAAATGCTGCAGTAAAGAACCATGATGGTGGTATTCACTCTTCCTGGTTTTCAGTTTACTCCAGAAGATTATAGAAATGTAAATACAGTATTGCATCGACTTAACCAACCTTTGTTCATAGTGTGATGTGCTGGCTTTTGTGTGTGTGCTCTTCTAGCTCCAAGCAGTAGAAGTTGGCATAATTGAAGAGGCAGTCCAGCCCAACATGGGGGAGGGGTTAGCACCCCCCCCCTTTTTTTTTTTTACAGCTAACCATCCACAGAGGCCGTCTCCTGAACAGCTGTGCAGCTGAAGCAGTTCTCCTGCACTGGGGACACATGGGGCACAATTCCGTCAGGGCTCCCGATTGGTGCAGTGTGACTCTGCACCCTCCACACACAGGATTTTGCCTTCTTAAGGCACATTCAAGCCCTATAATCATAATCATACTTGGAGGGCCTTTGACGATGTTGTCAGTAAAGTTTGATTTTAAACCATATAGTAGCCACTTTTTTTTTTCTTTCCAAAGTACTGCTCTCCTGAGAGTTAATTTCTTACGCAGTGTGAAGGGAATGGTATGCGTCTCTCTCTGGTTTCTTTCTCCTGGGAGCATCTGTCTACCTATTGGTATGTGGCTGCTGCTAATACCACTTTCTGGGGATTTTACACACACACACACACACACACAGAGCCGGCTCCAGCTTTTTTGCCGCCCCAAGCGGCGAAGAAAGAAAAAAAAGACAAACCCGATTGAAACACCCGCCACCGAATTGCCGCCGAAGACTGAAGTGGAGCAATTGAGGTGCCACCGAAGTGCTGCCGAAGAGGACGAGAGGGACTGAAGGGTCCGCCGCCGAATTGCCGCCACGGACCCGGACGTGCCACCGCGCTAACGGACAGAGTGCCGCCCCTTTCTATTGGCCGCCCCAGGCACCTGCTTCCTTTGCTGGTGCCTGAGGCCGGCGCTGCACACACAGCAAAGTCTGGTGATATGAGAGGAGGCAGCAGGCTGTTTCCTCAGCTTTTCTTACTGTCAAATTAAAGACAAGATAAAAGGTTACAGCATGTTCTTTCTTTGCTTACCTTTTTAAAGTGGTATTAACCTTCTTATGGTGAAAGGCAACCCCTCCCCCCAAAAAACTTAGCTGTTTAATTAAAGTCTGATCTGCCCTTTTAAAATTAGATCTGCTGACACCTCATGGAAAAGGTCTAAAAACATTCTGTTTAGTCAGTTTGGGTAGAGAGAACATATTTGATTATAGGCTCCTCTTTCTGAAAACTGTAACTTCATTTTAAAATTTCACCTATTCCTGCTCTTTATGCCTTAGTTTCTCTTTGTGATGGTATCAGTTCCTGGACAGTCACGTGTGATGTACCTTCTGGGCCAAAAGCTTCTCTCAGTTATATTGGTGAAAGCCCATTGCTACCAAATTTGGCCCTATAACCTATTTGGTGCTAAATCTTTTACATGATTATACCCACTGATTTCTACATGGCTACTCATAGGTAGTAAAACAAACAGGGTTTTGACCCTTAGTGATGTATAAGTAGAAGCAGGAATAGATAAATTGTTAAAACAAATGCCAATACCAGCCAAACTGTCTTTAAATTAGAATGGGTCAGACCTCAAAACTGAGATTTGGCTCCTGTCCTCTGGGGTGATAGTGTACTTAGATGTAGGTGCAGATTCTGAATCCCTCTTATGTAAAACATGGAAGCTTGGATCCAGTGGTCCAAACCTACATCCACTTTAAAAAGAATATTTTTCAAAAAATTCAGTGTGTTGTCAGCATGTTCTTACTGCTCTACTTCTGAATGCATTTTCTATTTCCCCTCTCAAGACATGTACCTTAACCAACTGTCTTTCTCTCTCTCCTGACTTCCCCTTGGGTATGTTTCTGCTGTATCTCTAATCTCCTGTTTCACAATGACACATGATTATGGTGGCCGCAGGTGACACTACTGCAGGCCTTCCTACCATGAAGTTCCTTAATTCCTGCCATCACCTAGCATCTGCTCAGTAGAGCACTGCTACTGAATTTCTTAATCTCTAGCTGTATTTTTCCCCAAGGGGAAATTCTCCAAGGAGAATTCTTTGTCTGCTCTGTTCAAATCAGAAATGTGAATGTTTTCTGTACCTAAGATTTGATCTGATGTGCACAGCCAAATTCAACTATTGTGCTGTAGAGCAGATTGCAGCATATGCATTACTCTAGTCCTCGACTACTTTAATCCACTGAGGTTGCTTATATTAGTTTTGTACTTATAATGTTGCTATCAAAATTGCATAGCATTGTGTGTGTTGAAAATGGTGGTGTAGTCAGAAAAACTGCTATGTGAAAATGACACCTTTTAACCCAAATTACCTGAATCCTCTTTGTCTGCACGCATTATTGGTGAAAAGATTCAATCTAGAGGAGAGAAATGAGCTGGACTCTTCTGTCATGCAGTTTAACAGCTATGGCTGAGATTTTTGATGAATAGGTGTAGATCCAATGACTTCCTTAGAGTTACACCAGTTTAGTCTAGCTGAGCATCTGGCACTATATTCTGACTGCAGAGCACGTGGTGGTGGTGGTGATGTTTCCATGCAGTAAAACTAAAGGTGTACTTTGCCTAAAACAACTTACATTGTAGAATTAGAAAAATGACAAGAAGGAAAAAAAGTAAAGTCTCCATCAGTGAGAGTGTCTCCTCTGTCATTGCAACAAGTCTGAGAATAAAATGGCTGCTGAACTTTGCTAAGAGAAGGTGCAATCCTCAGAAAACAGAGGGTATCACATTTCCATTGGTATATTTATCATAAAGGCAACAGTGAAGGAGGCAGAAAGCACAACTTGACTTTGGGAGCCCAGCTCAGTTAACTATAACCATCAGCACACTATGAAAACCAAAGCAGACTTGAAGAGTTGATGTCAGCAGAGCAAATTAACAAACTCTTGTAAATGAAGCCTGTTTGACATAGAAGCCATTAAGACCAACATATGGCTGAATCCTATTTTTGAATGGATGGAGATCGGAGGTGCTTGGCAGCTCAGAGGATTGGACCATTTCTCTGGAATGGAACCCCCACCATTTTTATTTTGTTCAGAGTTAGTTTTCTGAGTGTGCTGTTTTTTAGGGTTGTGCAAATACATTCTCTTGTAAACCCTGAGTTTAATGGGTTTTATATAGCTCAGCAATAAATGTTTGCTCCAGGCTCAAATTTGGCATAAAAGACTAAAGCTTAGGAGAAACTTTTTTATTTTGAAAACATTGAAAATAAGTGCAGTTTATCAGCAATTGTTCTTTTGCAATAACAATGCAAACAGATTAAGTCTGGATGTTTTTGTCCTTTAAAAATGCAGCTGTACTCTTGAAGTTGATTTTGTAGAACAATTGCATTGTCAAATTCTGTAACCATTATTTCTCACTGATTTCTATATCAAATTTGCTCATCTTGCTACTAAAAACTACCAGCTCCTTAAACTCAGCCTTCACTTTGACAGTCAAGAAACATTCTTTACAGATCCTGCATCACCATCAGCAACAGAGAATCTGCAGGTCAAATTGTATCTGTGCCAGTTCATTTAAGACTACTGAGATTGCAATGATAGCATAATCTGAGGACAGTGGGGTTGTAGAGATGTAACTGAGATCCTAATCCGGTCTACAGAATTTTTGTTACTGAAGAAGTTCATGATAATAAAGAACCCAACTTTATCCACAAACTCACCCTGGATCTGATGGTCAGTTATTAAAACGTGTTTTGAAGACATAGGATACTGGCTGTGTGATCCAGCTGCTATGGAGACTTTGCTCTTTTTGGCTTGTCTTATTTTGTTGTATGCTCAAAAGCCAGTACATGAAGATTGGGTTGCTGAATAAAGGGGCCATTGTAATTATCTAGTCTCACGTCCTGCATAATATAGGATGTAGGACTTATCTGAATTAATTCCTGCTTCAAGTCTAATAGCTGTGGCTGAATTTTTCAAATAATATCCAATCTTGATTTAAACATTTCCTGTGGAGAATCCATCATAACATTGGTAAACTGTTCCAATGGCTAATTACCCTCACTTTAAAAAATGTGCCTTATTTCTAGTCTCAATTTTACTAGAATCAATTTCCAGTTGTTGGATCTTGTTATACTTTGGTCTGCTGGATTACAGAGACCTCTATTAACAATTTTCTGTTACCCATATTTGCTTGTGCCCAGCTTACCAAATGATCTGTATCAGTGACCTGTCCTTCTCGTTATTTACCACTGCCTAATCTTTATGTCATCTGAAAATTATGAGTAATGATTTTTGTGTTTTCTTCATTATCAATAAAAATATTAAATAGTGTAGGGTCAAGAACCAGTTCTTCCAGTACACCACTAGAAACACACGCTCTTGATGATCAGAGACCTCAAGACCATGCACTCATGGCAGGACTAAGTATTATCTAGACCATCCCTGACAGGTGTTTGTCTAATCTGTTCCACAGCCTCCTGAGGCAATTTATTCCAGTGATGATTTCCTGTTTACAGTTACATTTTGGGACCTGCCAGTTAGCTGGTTTTTAATCCATTTAGTATGTGCCATGTTGATTTTGTATCATTCTAGTTTAAAATGTCATGTGGTATCAAAACAACATGCCTTACAGAAGTCTAAGTATATTACATTAGCACCATTACCTTGATCAATTAGACACGTTATCTCATCGTAAAAAGATATCAAGTTAGTCTGACAAGTTCTATATTCAATAAATCTATTTTAAATGACATTAATTATATTACCCTCCTTTAATTCTTTATTAATCTACTCCCATACCAGCCCTTCCATTGTTGTGTCTGGGATTAATAACATACAGACAGGCCTATACATTCCTGTCATCCCATTTACCCTTTTAAAATATTGGCACAACATTAGCTTTCTTCGAGTCTTCTGGAACTTCACCAGTCTTCCAATATTCATTGGAAATCAACGTTAATGGTGCAGAGAGCTCCTTGGCCAGCTCTTTTATAACTCTTGGATGGAAGCTGTCCAGACCTTGTGGTTTAAAATGTCTAACTTTAATAGTTGCTGTTTAGCATCCTCTTTAGTTGGAATAGAAAGTATTTTGTAATCACTGTATGATTTAACTGCCTTTTGCCCTAATACATGACAGAAATATTTATTGAATACTTCTGCATTATTAGTGACAATTCTACCAGATCCATCTAGTAATGGAACAATAACTTTGTTAGGATGTTTTATTCCTAATACACCTAAAAATCTCCTTATTGCTCTAACTCTGGTAGCCATAGATTTTGCTGTCTGTCCTTTTGCTTCCCTTCTCAATTTCTATAATTACTAGCTTCTAATATGTATTAATTGATATCAACTTTCCCTTCTTTCTTCCTTTCTTTTTAATATAGCTGCTTTCACTTTTCCTCTAAGATGGGGGGAAAGGGGTTGTTTGCTTATTTTAATTGCTGTAAATTCTTTCTCAATTGTAGTCTTTAAACTGTTCCCAAGTGTCATTCACACTTTTCTGTTTAAATTCTTTTTCCCAGCTGATTTGGCTCATAATTGCTTTCAGCTTTATTATATTGGCCCTTTTAAAGCACCAAGCATACATATTACTAGTTTGGATATTACTCTGTTTGCACAGAGTTGTAAGATGGAAGAGTATGTATGGCATGAGTGGATTTGGGCACAAAAGTGTTATTTTTTCCTGTCGGAAGAAAAAGCATCCTGCCTGTGAATCATGTTAACTCAGCTTAAGTTTTCATACCAACATATTGAAAAGACCATAACATAACATGGAACTGAACTACGGTAATGAGAAATTCATATTTAATTATCTCATGGAGCAACACATGTAAAAATAGCATGCAAAACAGAGCAACCCCCACCACTGTTAAAAAGCTTACTGGGTAAATATTAAAGTTATAACAAAGATTTTTTTAATGTTGAAAATCACTTCTATTTGAATGAACTGAAGCAGTGTTACTAAAAATAAATAGTTCTCCAATTACATTAGTATGGAAAAACTGAACTTTGTGACAAACTTTAATTTCCCCCTTCCATAAAAGAAGGATAACAATACATTACAAGAGGCTTGATTTCTGCAATCCATTCTTAGAGTGAGCTCTCTTTGGAGTTTTGTCATTGATGAAAGCATGACCAGGATTTGACCCTAATTAAGTTCCATGCTATGAAGTGTGTTTGTGTGGTTCTTTCAAAAGCCCTCATCAAAATTATATATTGTTTTATAGAAATTCTAAACTCAAGGCATTTCCTCCTGAATTAATAGATGGTTTTTATAACTGATTTTTTACTAAAATAAACATAACATTTTTTTTAAATAAAGTTGAGAGTTCATTTCTAACTGCAGGAGTTTAACCGATTGCACGGACATGAAACACAAAATGGTTCTATAGATTTTATTTAATTGCCTAATGACCTTATTCAACTACCAGTGAAGAGTTTCTGTTATGGGGGGGATTAGGGATTAGTTTTTACAAGTATTCTTTTTTAATCTGTTTCTGAAGAGGACACAATGCAGTAACCATCTGTGTTATCATTTCATCTGGACAGCATGAATATATAAGGCAAACAAAGGGTAAAGTAAATTTATTGGAAATCATGTTTATTTCCAGACAAGACACCACCAGCCAATTCCCATGTTATTCATTTTATAGTCTCACTGTGAGGGAATTTGTTGCGAGAAATACTGGCTCACAAGTCTTGTTGTTGAATTGAATGACAGAAATGTAACATTCTCACACTCTCGTTTATATTTGACCCATATTCCGTATGAATAACACCAACCTCATCTCTTCTTCACTGGCAGGAATACCGCATGACACCAAATTAAATCTGTGAGAATTTAGAAAGTTTAAAGAAAAGGTCAGCTAGGAAATGGAAGTCCAGTTTGGATGAAATAAGAACAAAGTTTTATCCTTAGCCTAAAATGTGACATGACCATTTCTGGAAGTTAAAAGATATTTGGTGGTGGGTCTTTTTGGAAAATTAGAATCTGATTCTCTAATGTACACCAGCAAAACCTGATTGACTTCAGCTGCGATACTCCTGATTTATAATAGCATAAGAGGAGAGTCAAGCCCTGATGCCTCCATTTTGCTTGCTTCTGTTGGCTATTCTATTACAGTAGCAAGCTATAGGACCAAACCAAGATGCGGGCCCTTTTGTGATAGCTACTGCCCAAAGACATAGTAATGTATAGAAGGGAAGTTGTATTTTACCGTTTCTATACATGGGGCTATAGGGAAACAAAATGTACTGCAGGTAGGAATAAATGCAAGTCTCTAGAGTGCAAGACTGGTGCCTCAACCGCAGGGCCACCTTTCCTCTCAGCTTTATATCTCTGCATGGAACCAAAAGACAACATATGGAAATACATGAGCCCAGAAGCTTAAATCTAACAAAGGCTGTTCTCTTGAGAATTGAAGCCTATGTTTGCTGAATCAAGAAGTTTGGTTAGGCAGCCAAACTTCTAGGGTGTATCCCTGAACTGAATCCAAACTGCAAACCTTCTGAGATTTGTCTATCGCTTGATTTTTAATGCCATTGATGAAATGTGTCATCTTGATCTTTTAGTTCTCCATATATTGTGGCTGATAGTAACAGATAAAATTCAGTAGGAAAAAAGTATTACATCTGTGGAGCATCAAACAGCTTGTTTTCTGCACACAAAGCTGTGCAATCCAGCATGTCACTTAAACAGAATGTTGAAAACTGTTGTATGGTGTCCTTGGTTTTCTTCTATACCCCAGTAGCAGGAGACTGCTTTATTTTACCAGAACCTCTTTTTTTTTTTTTTTTTTTTTTTGGACAATGAAAACTATTGATTCATTCTTCTGTCTGTTGTTTGTGTCTCTGTCTCATTGCATGCAAAAATGAAGTGAGATCAGAAAGAGAAGAGAAAATCTGACCTTTTGCTGCTAGTGTGTCACTTTTCCAACACACAAAAATAAATTGTTCCAAACCTCCTCCGCTAATTCAGTGTCTAAAATGCCATTCTTGAGTTTTTGTTTTGTTTCCACAATGTTAGAGAGTTTAAACAAGATCATCCATGACCTGTTTATATCAATAAATACCATGCAAATGTTGACTTGTTAATTAGAAATGAGGACAGATGTTTTTTTAAAACGGCCTCTTCCAAACTAAAAATGACTATTTATATTCTATAATTCCTAAAGTTATAAATATGCCCTTTATAGAGTGCAGCATGTGCATGGGGCACCCACTGTTGCCAGTTTTTCTGAGACTAGTTTGCTCTTTAACTCTCTCCCCCCCCCCCCAAACTTTATCTGTTTGTGTCTTTGGATGGAAAGACCTTCAGGCAGAGACAATCTTTTATTCTGTGTTTTTACAGCACCCAGCATAATGGGGGACCTTTGACAGGGTCAGAAACACACTGATCACTTATGCCTCCTTAAGGCTCATCTGAAGAATTAGCTAACCACTGGTCATTCACTGTGCTGCAGTTGCTTAGGCCATTGCCTCAGTCGGATGCTCTGTGGCCCCTCTCTCCCTTGTCAGGAACTGCAGTGCCTCTCCGTCATGGCTTAGCCCTCTGGCCAAGTAACCGTCATCCTCCCCGTCCAGGGTATTATCAGAGACTCTTTCCTCAATGTCTCAGGCAGTCTCCATCTCCACCCTGCTGACTGCACCACTCCCACAGTGGTTGGAAGGGGAACCCAGGACTGCTCTCCACACTGGCTACCAATCCAGAGACCCTCAAACCAGCAGTTCAGGTCAATTCTCTCAGCCCTTACTGTTCCTTCCCTGGACTGCTTCCTATACTCCGATTAGAGGCTCCTACTCTCCCTCTTGTATCAGGAAACATGACTTCAGGCTTCCTTCCTGCAGCCCTCTTCCATCCTCAGCTCCAAAGCTTTATGGAAGCCTCTCCTGTTCCTGCCCATGTGAGCTGTGAGCTTTATTCTCAGTCTGGTTGCCTCTTAGCTCCCCAGCAGGTGCAGCCTAAGGCTAATTGGCCTCTCTTTCCTCTTTAACCCCATCTCTGCTGGTGTGGGGTGAACACCCTTCACACGCCCCAATACCCAGTAAAGTCTGCCCAGCCCTTCCTGCCTCTCATTCCATTGAACCAAGGGGCATCCACCTCCCAAAAGTCCCCCACCATAGCCAACATCTCCACAGGCCTTCAGGAGGAGGAGAGGCAGTTCCAAGGTTCCCAACTCCCCTAGAGGCATATAGACCTCCAGCACCAGGGCTCAAGGCGACATGGAGCTTAGAAATCCAAGCTCCCCTAGAGCCCCAGTCAGAGCCAGTACAGCAGCAGTGGGTTATGCAAGAATAGATAGACTTCCTTGCTCTGCTCTGATGCTCTCCTGACTTGATTTGTCTTTTGCTTTCTACACAGCAAAAATCGTTTGATCACTAGAATCCAGAAAACTTAGTTTACTAAATATACACCAACACAGCTGGCCTAGCTACATACATACTGCTGCTTTGCATGGTTTCAGGCAGCATCTACACCACTGAGAACAGTGAGCACTACTAGAGAGCTCACAAACTACTCACCCTCTTTCCCCACTGGAGCTGAGGATGACACTGGGTGCACACCCATGCAAATTATTGCCAACTCTCATTATTTTTTGACTGATAGAAATTTAGCAGGGGCTTCAACCAGTCTGGCAATGACATGAGAGGCTCCATCACTTGGCAAATTGAGCCCTGCTTTGGGGACCCCTCTCAGTGATGGGCTGCCTCACCCACTTGCCCATCTTCTGAGAAACCAATCAGAGCTCTCTCCTTCTCCCTTCAGCAACTCAAGGCCATTGAGTGGAAGGCGCAAAAACCCCTCAGTAGCTCATGGTGACTCCACTCCCTCCTCCACCCTCCTCACAGCACCCAGCCTGGGAAGGGGTAATGAGGGGTGAAGAGCCCCTGATGCTGCTGTCCCCAGGCTGAAAGAGGGAGAGGGGACCCTACTGCAGCTCCCCCAGGCCTGGGAGAGGTGGGTGAAGAACGCCAGGAGAAGCAGAGGAAAGGCTGGGAGGGTGACTGAACTGATGGGGGGTCTGGGGACAGGATTGATTTGGAGGCTGGGGGCAGAATTAATTGCTGGGCAGGGGATGGGAAGTTGTGGTGGTGAGAGCTCCTGCAGCAGGGCCAAGATTTTCTGCTGTTGCCTCGGTCATTTGCTCTGTGCCCCTTCTCTCACTGGTCAGGAGCTGCAGCGCCTCTCCTCTGTGGCTTAGACCTCCAGCCCAGTCATCATCATCACACAATGAATTTGGGAGAATGGGCAACACTAATTCTCTCTCTCTCTCTCTCTCTCTCTCTCACACACACACACACACACACACACACACACACACACACACACACACGCGTGTGCGATGGGCAGGAGGAGTTCAAAAATCAAAAGAGAAACCAACCACCTCCCACACTATCTATCTATCTATCTATCTATCTATCTATCTATCTATCTATCTATCTAAAAGCACATGTTTTTGGAGCCAATCTCATGATTTTGGGGGGATCCAACTCATGATTTTTGATATCTTGAGGGTTGGCACTGTTGTATAGAGACCCTATACTAGAGAGACCCCATGGAGAAAAAAAAGAAAGAGGTTGAGGTAAAAAACAAGAAGAAGTAGAGGTTTAAAAATACACACCAAAAAATCAGAACTCATCAGACCATGTCTGAAGCCCATTGGAGTAATTTTTTGCCATTTTACCAGGTGTAAGCAGACACAAAGGATGCAGGAAACCAGCCATAGCTATATTTTAATCTTTCAACAGTAACAACATTATTAGAAGTCATTTTGTGTATTTCACTTTTATTCTCTTCAGATTCAATGTAATAAAACCCACTAAAGTGGTGAGCGTTTGTGGCAGGTAGGGCTGCTCTGTAACAACTCCTTCTTAACTGGCCAGCTGGCTCCCCATTGGTCAGTGTTTCCTCTTGTCTTTTCTAGGTCTCTGGAGGACTAAGTCTTGTTGGTAGCCCAGTCTGACTGGGTTTTCCTTGAACAGGGGGTGTCAGAGTGCCAATGCCTCCAGCAGTGTGCAGAGAAAGCCTGATAGAGTGGTATAACAGAGTGGTTTAACAACTTACGCAGACTGAAATAAAAACTGAGCCAAAGAGACAATGTCATCAATGTATTCAGGATCACGAAGCAGAATGGTGTTCAGCTCAATGCCACCGACAGCTACCTCAAGCATATCCATCAACCAGTCAATGACAGTATTATACATTGATGGTAACATAACCCAGCGTTGCTGACTCCCATAGAAATAGGAAACCATACCATGTATCTGACACTGACTCAAACACAGGTTTCTGTTCTATTATACAGCTCTTCTATCAACGACACGTCTGCTGACAAAAGTGCACCTTTGACTTCAACGATAAGTAGTTAATGGACTGAAATTAGTTCAGCCAAAAGCTCTTATCAGAGTTAGGCTCTCAGATGGCTTTCCATTCTGAACTTCTTAAGTCCATGGAAGCATTAGAGCAGTGGTAGGCAACCTATGGCACGTGTGCCGAAGGAGGCACACAAGCTGATTTTCAGTGGCACTCACACTGCCCGGGTCCTGGCCACCAGTCCGGAGGGCTCTGCATTTTAATTTAATTTTAAATGAAGCTTCTTAAACATTTTAAAAACCTTATTTACTTTACATACAATAGTTTAGTTATATATTATAGACTTATAGAAAGAGACCTTCTAAAAACGTTAAAATGTATTACTGGCACGCGAAACCTTAAATTAGAGTGAATAAATGAAGATTCGGCACACCACTTCTGAAAGGTTGCCGACCTCTGTATTAGAGATTGAAATACCAATTCTGCTGTCTGATGAAGAGCAGCAGTGTTATAAGTCATCAGTGCACGTGCTGGGGCTTCAACCCTGCTAAAGTCACCTATGGATCCGTGAAAAGACATTCACTGAAGTTGGAGCTAAGAACAAAGGGAGACTACAATTCGAGACATGTTTGTTGAGAGCAAAAACAAAGGCAAAATGGGTTCAACTTTGAAATGTCGTCAAGTGATTGTGTAAGAAAGATAAGCAATCCTGATGATTGTCTCAGGCAGCCAGTTTAGAACAGGGCACTGCCAGGCAGGACCTCCACAGCCTGTATACAACTTGCTGGTGTTTGTGGAGGAAGCTTGTCCAGTAAAGAATCAGGATGCCACCATCAGCCAGTTCTGCAAGATCAGTTGCATCAAGGGGAATGTCATTTAAAGATGTTCCTTAATTCTCTGCTGCCTGCAGCCCCTCTTCTGTTTGCAGAGGAGAAGGAAGTTCTGCTAGAGCCATCTTCCTTCATCTAAGAAGAAATCCATGTTGAAGTCCATAAGGTGAAATCTGGGAAGGCACCAAGGATTTGTAACATCACTCCTAAGTTGCTGAAGACAGGTGAGGGTATTGTTGTGTCATGGCTACTTAAACTCTTCTAAACCATCTGGCACACTAATATCATCCCTGGCAACTAGAAGAACAGTGTTACTCTGCCTCTGTTCAAAGAGGGCAATATGGCCAAATGTAGCAACAATAGAGGTAATATGCTATTATTGGTTCCAGGAAAATTAATTTCTCAATTCAATGCTGCACTTCATGGTAAAGGCCAAGATACTTAGTGCAGTTTTAGACCTGGTTCTACTGTTGACCTGATCTATTTCCACTGTTGACCTGATCTTTACCTTAAGGCAGTGTTTTGAGAAGATGGCTGAACTTAATAAGCGAGGTGCTGCAATTTTGATAGGCTTTTGTCAGGCCTTTGATTTAGTACATCGAGCAAGTTCGATCTGATGAGGCAGCTCAGCATCCCTGGGAAGATAGTGTAATTGATAAAAGAGTAAAGAGGCTTGGGGACACCTAATGAAAGGTAAGAGTTGGTAAATTTTATTCTGGTAAATTTTATTCTGTTCTGTAACAGTATGGTGTCACGAGCATCCCCTTCTGGTCAAATGTATCTGCAGTCTTTAAACAGTCACAGTCGTGGTTTCGAGCCACACCCCCAGAACTTCCTCCCTTGAGGCAATGCTTTTGCCCTATTTGAGCCCTTCTGGCCCCAATTCTCTAGCTGGGCCATTAAGTAGTTCAGATCTCCTTCTGGGGATTTATTGCTGTCCAGTTGTAGGCCACTTTGCCCAGTGCCTATGGGTGGAGACCTACCATTCCAGGTCCCAGCCCACAGACCCTAAGAATAACGGCCACATGCTGTCATGTCCCTTTAACTAAACTGCTTTCAATTCCCTGCCCCACTTCCTCCTGGCCTCAGCCTTCTACCTCAGTGCTCTTTTATGTTCAGGCCTAGCAGTCAGCCAGGAGCTCATCCTCACTCCCCCGGTCCCTGCCAGCACTGAACTGTCCATGGTGCTGCAGTTCCCTTTGGCCAGCAAGGGCACCATCAGCACTACTCTGGCTCTAGCAAGGAACTGATGCTGGTCTGCACTACGACTCCTTTTATATTAGTCTGCAACCCTCTGATTGGCTAGTCCTTTTCAGCCTCCACCTGATTGGCTGTTTTCCTGCGCAGTCTCTCTAGGCTGCTTGGAGGACTTACTTCAACTGCTCCTTTCCTGGGATGGGTGTGGCAGGACCCTGAGGCCTCCATCAGGGGGACTCTGAGGCTAGCCCACCCCATCACATGTTTTCTATAGGTTATTATACTGCCCTCATCACTGAAGTATCTGAGTGCCTTCCTACAGTGCAATAGTCAATGTGACTAATATCTGTCAGATGTGGTTTATTCTCTCTCTCACCCATCCGCCATACTAATTAATATTCACAATAATTATTAAAATTATTAAAATTAATAAAATTAGTAATTAATTAATTCAGAAAAATTAAATTAAGTATATAATTTTTTTAATTTGGCACACTAGTGGCACTCAATTGGAGGCAATAAAAATGGATACCTACCTGCAGAATCTGCAAAAACATTTAAATCAAATCCACTTGCAGGTAGCTGCCAAATTGGGAAAATCCAGACGTAAGGCAAAAGCATACTTCGACAAAAACCAGAGAGAGAATACTTGGGAGGTAGAAGACCAAGTAATGTTGTTATCATATAAGTCACCAGAACATGGCTTGAGTAACTGATGGATCGGACCTTTCCGAATCATTGATAAACTCAGTTCAGCAGTATATAAGATTAGAGTAACAGGAGCAAAGTATAATAAAGATAAAATTTACCATACTAACCAGTTAAAGCTGTATCGATCGTCCAGGTCGCAGGAACAATTTCCTTCCCAGGACTTAAGTGAACAGCATCAAATGAAAGTGCAACAACTGGAGCCCAGAAGATTGCAACCATGAAATTGACATTGATATTTCTGACTTATTACACCCTTATTGTTGCTATAAGGGTAGGACTGAGCCAAAATTTTAAGAGTGAGTGAAATCATCCGTTCCTATTTTGTTGGTATGTTCTGTTGCTTGTGCTCAGGCAATTGAGCACGATTGGGTCATCTGGTTTCCTGAGGTTGCAATAGTTCAGTCCCAGACTTAAAATTTTGGCTCAGTCCTACCCTTATAGCAACAATAAGGGTGTAATAAGTCAGAAATATCAATGTCAATTTCATGGTTAAATTTCAAGTCAAGGATGGGAACTGCAGCATAATGTTTTGGCAGGATTTTGGCTTGTTTGTTTGGTTTTTTTTGAGAGAGAGAGAGTGTGAGACAGTGACTGACTGACTGTGTTAGAGTAGGCATGGGGAGGGATAGCTCAGTGGTTGAGCATTGGCCTGCTAAACCCGGGATTGTGAGTTCAATCCATGAGGGGGGCATTTAGAGGTCTGGGGATTAGTCCTGCTTTGAATAAGGGGTTGAGCTAGATGACCTCCTGAGGTCCCTTCCAACCCTGATATTCTATGTTTGAAGAAGTGAGCCTTGCATTTGGAGCAGGAAGTGGGGAGATTTGTGATGGTCCTTAGCTCCTAGTGGAGTTTATTCAACAGTTTCAGACAGGCTTAGACAAGCTTTACCTTTATGGAAGAAATTTCCATTGTGCCAGAGAAGTTGAACTTTTGACCATAGTGTTCATACTGAGGCTTCAGACAATCTCTTAGATACCATGAGCTCAGGGCATGGAGTGTCTTGAAGATAAGGACCTTGAACTTCACACAGTGATCTGTGCGAAGGCAGTATAGAGAGTGGAGGAAAGGTCAGATGTGCTCATAGTAGCCTGTGTTGTTGAGGAGATTCACTGAAGTATTCTATGTTAGCTGGAGTTTCCTGACGGCTGATGGCTTTATGTCCAGGTATATTGCATTGCTGTAGTCCCAGATGAGTATAACTGAAGCCAACTGTGCCAGGTTCGGATGCAGTGTCTTAGCGAACTGGAGATGGTAGAAAGTGTTACTCACTGAAGCTAATATGTATGAGCTTAGTATCAGCAAAAAATCCAGGAGCATTCTATACCATGGACTGAAGGATGGGAGTAGGGGAATCAGAATTGTAAAGGGCCTGACAAGTGAGGAGAAAAGGCTTGAATTTAATGTGATGGCAGACCAGGACAACAGACAATTAAGATGATCTTAGCTGGCACATTTTGTAGACTGAAGCACTGGTGCAATGAGGGCATCATGGAAACCAGACAGGAGGGCAATGCTATGGTCAAATCTGAGATGATGAGGCCTGGACTAGAGTTATAGATGTAGAGAGAAAAAGAAATGACCAGATTCTGTAATTCTATCAATGTGCTGCTTGTGTCACTTGTGTTTTCATATGAAGCTCTACTTCTCCCTTATGCAAGTCCCCTCCCAATAGAGCTATCCTGCAGGACCTAGATTCCCTAGGGCTGGGTTCCTCCAGCCCTGGACTCGGATGAACACACACACACACACACACACACACACACACACACACAAACAGCGCAAATCTGAGCGGACCAGGTCAATCAGCACTTTCAAGCTGACCCCTTATATGTCCCTGGACTCAATGGGCTGGATGAAGCAGCACTTTCCAGCTACTTGCCCCCCCCCCCACCTTATGTGCCCCTGGGCTCAATGGACTGGGTCAAGCAGCACTTTCAAGCTGCCACCCTTATGTGGCCCAGATTCAGCACATCCCTATCCCCACTCTCACATCAGAATCGTACTGGTAGTAACCTACTTGATGAGCAAACCCCACAGTATTTTGGGCACTGCAGGGATCTTTAGCTTAGGTAAAAAAAGCGTTGCTGTAGAGTAAATGAGGGAAGCTAAAAACACAAAAGAGTAAAGTTCAGCAAGAGAGAAAGAAGCAACCAGCTTAACCATAAATTTATTTATTGAATAATAGTGATAACTACACAAGGAGAGCCTAAACCAACATAACATACATTATTAAAGGTTAATGCCTAAGGTAGAAAGGAAAACAGAAAGAGAGAAAGAAGAGGATCTCACTGCTCCCTGAAGCTTGAACTGGTCGGGGTTCCCAGGTGATGGTGGTAGCTCAGGGTCCTGAGTGCTGGAGACAAGCAGAGTCCCCAGCATGATCAGTCAGGAGAAGATGGAGTCCCAGTGGAACTGATGCAGAGTTTGGGTCTATATATCACTACCCTTACTTGAACATAGGTAGGGGTTTTTGTAGAGAAACAGCAATGGTTCAAGGGAGAACACTAGATTTGTTTATGGGTAAACTGATGACTCAAGGGTTTTCTTTAGGCTAGACAATAGGAGCTGATCACTGTTGGCTATGGGTGGTGTTTTCTTCCAGTGAGTTCACAATGCAACTAGGCTGCTTCAGTATTTTGGATATCAATCAAGGATTCATTACTAGAATTGGTCTGATAACTGCTGAGCTGGGTGTGGCAGGCGTGCGTTCATTAACATCTGGAGCAGAGATTCCCATGATGCAGTGCTTCCCTGCTTTTCCTGGTCCCAGAGTTCAGTGCAGTTCTCTGTTCTTTGTTGTCTCTGCTCTCCATTCTGTATGCAAATGGAGATGTCTTAATCTTGTCACCCTTGTCAGGAAGGGTCTAGGTGTGTCTCCCAATGCCCTTCACTGCTCTCTGCAAGCCTTTTCTCTGATGGGTCTTGGTTCAAGCAGAGTCTGGTGTGTGGTGGGGGTGTCTTTCATGAGTCAGACAGGCTAGATACTGTGCCCTGGTTCCCCAAGAACACTGAGCTGACTGGTATCAAGCCTGAATAGGCAAGGAAAAGAATAGGAAAGAGTTAAAGATGATGCCCATTATAGGTTTGAGTGGTAGGGAGGATAAGGGTATTATCAAGTTGACAGAGAGAGAGTGGAGAGGGTTTTGGAAGAAAGATCAGGCACTCAGGTTTGGTTAAGGCTATGTTAAATTTAAGATGATTATGACAGAGCTTGGAGGAGATATTGTTGACGGGATGAAGTGCAGGATTGAATGAAACACTTTGGTGGTGATTCTTAGCAACTATATCTTGAGTTCATATTTTCAGAGCATTGTACAATAAACTAATCTTGAGAACACCTCTGAGGTATAGTGGTTGTATCCCTGTTTCACAGAGAAGTAAAAAATGAGGAAGAGAGGTTAAGAAGTTGGCCCAGCATCACTGTGCACATTTATGACAGAACTGGGATTAAAATTTGCCATTTCCTGGTTTCTAGTCTTGCCCATAATTCACTAGGTCAGGCTCCTTGTTATAAAGGTATGTAGTAACTATATGATACTATAAATTGTTCCTGTAGTCAAAGGGTGAAAATATTGTATATTTCAAATCTAAAGATGTATTTAAAAGATGCTTTGTAACTGTACATAAACCTTTGCCAAATTCCAAAAATTCTCTAATAGTTGATTCTCAAATTGCCCTGTCTTGAGTTTTGAGACTGCACAATTCTGAGGTAATTCCCTTTCCACTCCAGCTATATTCTGTATTCCAGCTGTAGTAATGATTTTTCTTAAAAAAAAAAAAAAAAAAGTCCTTATGATGACTTTAGTTTCTCCTGTGTGTCCTCCTCAGATGTATAGTAGTGTTTTTTCAAAAGCTTACTGACATTAAGCAGCTGAATTATTAGCGCTTTTTATAATGTCCTTCCCACGGAAAGACTAAAGTTTCACCTCAATACTGAGTAACTCTGAATATACTGTAAAAGGGTACTGTACCCATCATTACAGATGGTCCACATTTGAAATATTCACTTATAAGTACATCCAGTGAGGCCATTTTCTGCTGTTTAAAGTCTGGGTTTATACTTATGTGACTCCACTGGTTATAATTGTGTGATTACACTTGTAACTGAGAGCAGGATTTGGAATTTCCATGACGTTTGGTATTTGATATCTTGTTAAACTTAGTATTCTTTGAAATGGAAAGGTATTATTTAATAATGATTCCAGGCTGTTTGGTTGGTTATGAGGGTTTCCCATGGAATTCTAGTGAATGGCCCAGCTGTGCCAATGAAACTATGCAATGCAATATGCCACAGCTCATCAGCTTCAATAAAGTTGTATCTTCAGATACCTGTGCTTGAACTAATCAATTAAATAGCACTTTGTTAAGCTTAGCATCTGTTTAAAACAAATTGTAAAATCTTTGGGGTAGAACTTCAGCTGGTGTAAATCAGCATACTGTTGATTTTAATGGAGCTATGTCAATTCACACCACCTCAGGGTATGGTCTATAGTTATTTATTTGGGGTTATAAACGTGCAAAATAATCCATATTTTTGACATACGGCACCTTTGACTTAATTTAAAAATACATCACAAACAACACCCAACCATAACTAAAGTGCAGTAGTATGGTCCAGTAGCAAAACCCAACAGTAACAAAATTTAAAGGCTCAAATCAGAATTAGTAATTATCAAAAGAAAAAAAGAAGTAATTGATCTTTTGGAGAAAATGAATGACGAATTACATTACCTGCCATTTTAGATCAGTTTATCAAATCAATTTAATGTGAGAATATTCTCTTTATGTATGAAGAGTTCTCAAATCTTGGAAAATGCATGAAAACCACCCCCTTTTTGCGCGCGCACACACACACACCCACACACACCATATTTACAAAAGATATGAGGCAAAAGCAAATAATTTTAGTGAACCATTGAATAGATTTTAACTGAAAACATTTTCGGAATGAGGATTGGGAGGAATTGTCACTAGAAACTAGGAGAGAAAGCTGAAGTTGTTTAGTGGAGATTTATGCTCAAGGAATTAGATTTTTGATACAGTTCGTAAGTAGAAAGAACAGGAGTACTTGTGGCACCTTAGAGACTAACAAATTTATTAGCGCATAAGTTTTCGTGGGCTACAACCCACTTCTTCGGATATGCATCCGAAGAAGTGGGTTGTAGCCCACCAAAACTTATGCTCTAATAAATTTGTTAGTCTCTAAGGTGCCACAAGTACTCCTGTTCTTTTTGCGGATACAGACTAACACGGCTGCTACTCTGAAACCATTCGTAAGTAGAGATGGTCATATTATTTCTATTGTTTTCAGGTTCTTATATTACACTCATTACTGTGGTTTCTGAGCACCTTTGGATCAGTGACAAAACTGGGCTTTTAAAACCTGAATAATCAGGTGTGATTTTTGTATTTCTGGGATATTTATATATAAGCAGGAGAAAATGGTATCTTCAAGTGTGGAGAAGTTCTGCTTGATCTGTACAACTTTTAGAGGAATAGTGGAGAAATTAATAATTCTAGATTCAGTGCAGTGGTTTGATGTTGTATGGCAAATAAAGAATGAGCCCATACACTGAATGATATGGAGTAAAAGAAATATTGAACAGCTGTTTCATTCACTGAACACCATCCATTTTGGACACTGAATGAGGCAGCGATCCTATTAGGGAAAAGACAGAATCTGATCATGTAATTAAAGACTTTGTAGCAATGTGCCTGAGGAAGGGGGCAAAATTAAGGTTAAGAATTAATTCTGCTACTTCCTAACTTTTGTGTGTGCTTATTTTGCAACTTTAATATGCTTTTATTTTATCATTTGTATGTAATACTACATTCTGTGCCCTTGTTCATACACATTGTGACAAAGTCTTTAATTGCATGATCACATGCTGTTTTCCACCAATATACGTATGTAGTAGTTTTGATTTCAAGGTAAGTGTTTAAACATATAACATTATATATATTATATATTTTATATGTTTAACATCTTAACTAGTAATCAAAACTATGACATAAGTGTTACCATTACTGTGAGAACTTTGACTTTCTCTATTTCCTGACATTCATGAGTTTAAACCTGAAACTTTGACATGGCTGTATAATGGTACTTTTTTCCCCATGTAATTTCCTTTAGGTTTTTAAGACCTAAAAAAGAGAGAGCGGGAGAGAGAGAGAGCCCTGTGTGAAGCACTGTGGAGTTTCATATTTGTGTTTTCCCCAACTGCCTATATAAACTTTTATCCAGCAATGTGTAAGCACATGCTTAATTTAAATTCATGAATAGTCCATTGATTTCAATAGAACTATTCATGTGCTTAAGTCCTCTAAAGAATTGCGTCCCTTGGTTTTATATAAGCTTTAACCACATTCATTCTAAGAGATTATGTGAGATTAAAATTTATATAAACCTATGTAATTTTAAATTCTCATTCATATCTATAAAGTGAGATTACATGAATATAGGTACTTTCTTATTTGCATGTTTTTCATTGCACAACTCTTTAATTACAATGCATGTATGAAATCCATGATTTTATTAATATACAGTATTTTGATAACTTTACAATCTTTCAAAACTCAATGTTTCCCAAGTGAAGTCTGAAATTTTAAAGGTCAGCAGTTTGAGTGAGCTGTGTGTGAAAACTTTTTTAAAAATAAGCAGAAAAATGTATATTCTCCCTCTTAAGAAAAACAAAAAACAAACTAATGAAAAATGTTTTTCACATGCAGTTCCTAGATCAATATGACAAATCCAAATATTTCAGATATTCTACTGAGATCTTGGAAACTTAACTGTCCATCCAATCTTTTTATCTAAAAGAGCCACACTGCTTATTTGTAAGGTAATTTTCTACTGTGGGGAAACCCCAGAAACTAATTTTTATACTTGCATCTCTTGAATAATACCATTGGATAATGTGTGGAGTTAGTATAACTCTTATTTTATGAATGAAAACTTCGGTTAAAAACTGTTTGGGAAATAGTGTCTGTACAGAAAAATGTGTTTATGAGAGAATAGAGAAACTTCAGATGAGAATGAGAGAATTAGAAATCGAAGATGCAACATTAGTCTTCCTAGTCATGTAGAAAAGTAGGTGAAATAGAGAGAGGAGAGGTTATCATAGATACGAATGACTAGTTAAGGAGTAAATTGACAACAACTTGGATTGAAGATCAGATTAGATACAATCTAGATGGAAAGAGTCAAGAGGAAATGTAATCAAACTTTGAAAAATAAAAGCCATAATGTTGATCACTGTGTCTTTTTGTCAATAAGGTGTATGCTGGACAAAAATTATTAATTAGAAAATAGAATGGAAAATTGCTACCACCTAAAGAAAAAGAAGTATAAAGAAAACAATTATAAAAAGAGATATAATGTGATATGGAATCTGTGATCTGAACAAACAACCTAGCAGAAATCATTGGAAAAAATATAAAAAAGGAACAAGTGGTGCACTGTGCAGATGCCAAAAAAAAAAAAAAACACAAACAAACAAACAAACAAACACACCTTTTGAAGGTAATTCTGAAATACCTTATCTTAAAATAGGACCTTCATGCCAGGGGGGAAATTGTAACTAAATCATACTAATTAAAAAGATTGTTAACCTTTCTGTCTTTCATAATTATCCATGTCACCTCGATAAATTTCAAAGGCATATGGTAGTAGAGCCTTTTTATTGCCACCTTGAAGGAAATACAGTTACTTCCATGGCAATAGATTGTGTGTATTGCTAGCATCACAATCTGGTGACTGTGCTGGAAAGGTAGCTGGACTTAGAAGTGAAAAGGTCATAATTACATGGTTTACATATAGAAATGAGAATTCAAAACTTACTGGCAAACTAATTTCTTTTATGTTTTCCCCAACACCCTGTTTGATGATGTAATAGATGATGGGGTCAAATCCATATTAATCCATAAATCCATTACAAAAATTATATGCTTTATATATACAAAAATAGTTGCAATGTATATAAATTGCAACTATTTTTGTTCCATGTAGGAATGTTGTCATCTTGATAGGAAACTTGACACTCAGACATGTATCTGAATGAACTGTACATTTGGAAGAGTGTCACCGTGCCTCAGGTGGTTAGAGCTGAGAATACCAAATTCAGGACAGACTGCTAAGAAATAGGTCAGACACATTCCAAACTGGTAGTTATTATCATTAGAGTTTACCAAACCAGCAACATAAATGAGCTTCTGTATCACCACACTGGTTAACAAGAAGCAAAAACCACAGTCTCCTTATGCATTCCAGCCATTGGCTCACCAGCCATGAACTTGGACTTTATCATGAGTGGTTACTGAAAACCAGTTAAATCATAATTAGGGTCCTTCCAGTCCCAAGGGATCAGCCACTTAACCAGGTCAGTATATAACTCAGATCTTACCCAATATTCACGCTGATGTCAGTCCTTTAGTAACTAAAATCTAAAGGTTTAATGATAAAAGAAAAGAAGAAGAGAGTTATAAATGGTTAATAGATCATATACATTTAAGTGATTTGCAGTGTTCATAGATCAGGATCATAGCAGCAATGGAACAAACAGCTAGCTTGCAAAAGTCTCTCTGGAATTATCCAAACAGATTGGGGGGTCATCAGTCTTTGTTCAAGGCTTCCTTGTTAGAAATCCAGTCCAGAGAAAAGAAGCAGGAAATTAAGACAAAATGGAGATGTCACAGTTGCCTTTTTATATCCTCTGCCATCTGCATGGAATTTTACTGTCCCAAATAAAGTGGAAAGTTACTGGCCCAAGAGGGAGTCCAGGGTCAAATGAGCACATCACATGTCCTTACATGGCTTGCTGACTCACAGGGGGTGACCATTGGCCCCTGGGTGCCTGAGGCATCTGCAGGAAGACCTACTGGGTGGGATGAGTTTCTTCTACGGCCCAGTGTTAGGGTGAAGTGTCCTTAATGGGCTATCAACACACAGCTGTCTAGCCTCAAGATAAATTCATCTAATGGGTGTCACCCAGAAATACAACACAGATACAAATACATAGCCAATTGTCATAACTTCAGATGCAGAGATGACACCTGGATAATCATACATGATAGATTGTAACTTCCATTGACACCTTACATGATACACAATTTCCATAAATCTTACACAAAGTGTAACAATGGTAACAACAGTGATATAAATGGCCATCTTTGCTATACACAGCATCACAAAGAGATTTTGTGCATTTTATTGAGTGTCCACTGTCACCGCGGTGTGTTTCTGAACCATTTGAGAACAAAACATTATATTATTGTAAGGTGGCTATTCCCATGTGTGTGTGTTGCAGTGATGTGAGTGATGAACAACACCTGAATCCCAAAGACTTCAAAGCAGAAGACAAGCAAATTTAAGGGGAAAAGGGTGAGATTGCAATTGCTTCATCAGTTGCTTTTGCCAAATACCCTTTCTCTGGCCCAAGGACCAGCTTAACAGCCGCTCATGCAGCTCATTTTGATATGTTCATTATCTGACTAGCAGGGATGCTGGTGCTTGAAGCCACTGGCTTTCTTCCTCCAAAACAAAAATCACTTCTGATAGTCACAGCTGCAGCCAGCTTGGGGTCTCTCAATCCAGCCCTGTCATGAACTTATACCTTCTCATCTGTAAACATGAGGAAATATGGCTGCTGGATTGGGCGCACACCAAACTGCCTGTTTTTTTAAATATGAAATACAATTCCAGGGAGCATTACTAGGTTATAAATAATTCTCTATGCCAACCTTGAGCTTCCACATTATCTAGACAACAGAATTATATAACTCCTAATAGTCAATACTCGTTTGTGCACATCAGCAACATTTTTGCTTGTGGGATCCTGCTTGAATTCAAGCCTTCAAGCTCTTTAAATAAGATGATCAATTTCAATGTGTGCAGAGTCAGGTAAAAAAAAAATCTTTACCAAAGTGTAATGAAAGCATCCTTAGTCATCTAAATTTTATAATCAATAACTCTTTACCCTGCCATATAACATTGTTTTATTTTATTTTATTTAAAGGTAGGCCTTTGAGTTTAATTCAAAGTCCCCTAACTACAAAAGGCTTGGGATATATTGCTTCTGGTATACACTGAGGGTGTGCCTGTGACAAAGATGGCCAGATAGTGGAAGCCACCTTTCCTCAGCACAAAAACATTTTTATAAGCAACTTGTTGAGTGAAACAGAAGTGCTTCATAAAGACCGTGAAATGGCCTATTGCAATGGGAGGAGATTTACAGTACAGTATGCATTCAACAAGGTGAACTACTCCAGTTAGTGTTTACAGTTGTAGGGTAGCCAATTGATCATAAACTCTAATCTTCAAGAACTGACCCCTAAAACAGCCCTCAAATGATCAGGAACAAGTTTAGAATTGTCTTGTGTGGCACAGAGCAAATTTCTAAAAAGCCAAAAAAATCCTAGTATTGCTAAAAATAACCACATAGGATTTTACAATACTTGAAAAATTATCCGAAAAATCAAGTCACACTAAAAGCTTGTCTACATGGAGAAGTTCAACTGTTATAAGGTAGGGTATGAATTTAAAGTGCTATAGTTAAAGTTATACCGATGTAACTCCCCATGTAGATATTCATTCCAGTATAGGAGTGACTTTTTTTCTCATTTAGTTCATATTGCTTTGGAAGCAGTTTAAACTAAGCTAAAAAATGCCACTCTTATTCCAGAAAGTCCACATTGGGAAGTAAATAGTGGTATAACTATGCTGGTATAATTATACTGGTATAACTGAAGAAATCTCCCTTGTAGAATGCAACTCGAGACTGTGCCAAATAGTATTTTTTTGGGAGGAGGAAGGGTATTGGCTTATCATTACTGGAAATGATCTGTTTTGATCTTTGAATTCACCACAGGGCATGTGCTGCTCACAGATAAACCGGGTTTATGGTTTGCTACAGTGAAGCAGCAAAATAAAGATAAATATTCTACGGCCACTTTAAATTACAGATGCGTTTGGATTAGATAATAATGATACTTCACACTTGCATAATACTTTATATGTTCAAGGCACTATGCAAAGATGAATCTTCACAATCCCTCAGTGAGGAAGTATTAGCCTCATTTAATACCTGAGGAGGCGGAAGTAACTTTCTCAAGGACACACAGATCACGGAAGGAACAAAGTTAGAACTCAGGACTTCCTGACTCCTAATCATTGATCTCTATGCTGCTGCCTTTCCACTTAGATTATTCTTCATTAGCTCCTCATAAACTATAAATACTCTTTTCTGTGCATGGTGTGGTTACCCAGTATACATATAGAGTATCTGGGCTGCACTGAGACTGCAAAGAAACATTTCTTAGTGATGAATATGCCTCCACAGCAATGCCAATCTCTGCCTGAAGGACATAGGACACAACTACCCTGTAATGGGAATATTGCCTGTTATTGAAAGGTTTCAGTCATAGTCAATATTTCCACTGTAGCCTCAAGCCATAATTTCCATTGGAAATTATAGGTTGTGGCACTACCTGGCCAACTCGGAAATCAAATGCATTCCTGTCATCACAGTATCCCCTTGTTCCTTTAAACTTTGAGGTTTAGAGTGATAGAGGCAGCCTAAAGTAATAAAAATCCAGTTGTTCTCCACCTAGCATGTGACGATACTGATTTTTAGATCATTAAGACCACACCGGTATTTCAGACTGAGACAGTCTGCTGACCCTGTATCTTCAGTAGAATCATTACTTCCCTTATCCATGCAGATCTCTTCCTTTTCCCTTCTCCCCTTTGAATCCTAAAGGTTCAAGTATCATGAAACATGGATCTGATGTACCCTTGGGTTTGGTTTAAAAAAAATTTGAGTATGGCTTTGCAAAATCAAATTCAAATCTGATCCTTCCTCCACCCAGCCTCCTTTACCAACATCCATTGTTTCATTGGCATGTCTCCTGAAGTTATATGTTAACTTAATAGACCACATTTGACTTGTTGGATAACTTTATTTCATGAACAATCATACTCATGTTGATTCCCAGGCATACGTCTTTGGGGCATTGTGGTACACTGGAGTACTCTACAATTCGGAGATAAAACCTGTAAATATATTCCAAATTAGTTTTTCAAAGCAATTACTAATAAACAAAAATGCCCCTGAACTCTCTTGTGCTCCTTTCAAAATCTACTTCTTCATCAAAGCTGATAAATCCTAACTAAGCTATATCAGGAAAGCAATTCGCTGAAACATCCACTAAGGCAGACACCTATAGCTTTTTGGATCTTCTTATATCGCTCAGGCAACTCTTTGAATAAAACTTTCCCTAAGTAAGATAGGCCAATGTTTGTTAAGGAAGATAGAACGAGGTGTGACCTCTGCTTATTAGAAACTGATGATCATAAATCAGTGTGCATGATTATCACAAATCAGTGTTTTTGACACATCTCAGCATCCAGATACACATGAGAGCACACATTATAGCAGGTAATTTCATGCATTCCCATCAAATATAGACTTAAAGCTACTGGCATATAATTAGCTACAGTCAGAGCTCACAAATCTGCTAGGAAAACTTTGAACATTACAACAGAGAGAATGTAGTAGCAGCCTTACATGATTCAACACACTTAATGGGACACTGTTAATTTAGCATTTTATTTTTTTTTAACATTAACTTCTAATGATTCAGGTATCTGATAGAGGAACATCCTTTGGACAGCACACATTGAAATCTTTGTAAGCATTCCATTTGTAAAAGAGTTTAAATAAAGTTTTTTTTCTGCTCTGGACTTGATGGCTCACCTTTTCAGCAAGAGAGTCTTTTCAGCAAGAAGGATTGGCAAACCCAGTGGAAACTCCACCAGATGTGCTTAGAATGGGCTACTTCCCCCACCTCTGTACTCTCCTACCTGCCTGCTGGACTCTGCAGTAGCACCATAGGCTACTTCTAACTTCTAAGCCGTCTCTGCGACCTAAAGAGAGAGCCCAGAAAGTGAAGAAACTGCCTGTCCTGTTGGTCCTGCTCCTCTCTAGCCCCCTGCCTAGGGTGGTTTTTTTTGGGGGGGGGGGAAGCTTTCTTGGCTCATAGGTTCATATAGTCCACTAGCCCCAGGCAGATTCTGTGAGAGAGAAAAATAGGCCTTCCTGATCCCAGGTTTTATTCATTCATTCAGGGCTGCTCAGGAATTTTTTTATTAAACATTTTTTTCATTGAAAATGCTGATTTGTCAAAACTGAAACTATTTGCTAGAGAGGGTTGGTTTTGATGAATTTCTTGTTTGAAAAAAAAAGTTTTTTTGTTTTTGTTTTTTAATTGTTGAACTGCCCTGTTTGGACATTTTCAAGCCCAGAAATTCAGTTCTTCAGTTCAAAACAACATTTAGTTTTGAAATGCAAGCGAATTATGGTAAAATGTGAAAGATTGAAAATGAAATGAGACATTTTGAAATGATAAAAAATGAAATGTTTTGATGGACCCAAACCATTTTTTTTCCAGATTATTAGTTCACAAAAAAGTTTACAAGATTTTTGACTTGTCATCCTAATTTGGGACGGGAAGACCATTTCCCATCAAGCTCTACTCCTGAGCTCCATGTAGGGGCTAGAAAGTGAGGGGACTCCCAGCCCCTCCTCTGCTCCCATTGATTCCCTGGGGCATGTAGAGGTATGAGGAATAAAAAAGGGGAGCAGGTTCCCCAGCTGTCCACACCTTTATGGCTCTCCAGCACCATTCAGGGGTCATCAGAAAAAGGGGGCATTCTCTTGGCCCCAAAATCTTAAAAGAGATGCATCTCTGCTACAGTGTTATAGTAGAAACACTTTTCCGTGGGGCATGAAGGAGAGCATGTATATAAGCTCTCCCCTCCTTGGAGCAGTGTATGACAATGATATCTCCATGCTAGTGTACAAGACAGGAAATGCAACTATAAATCAGGTAGTCATAGACAATACGTAAAGTACTGTCAAATGCCCAAAAGAAACATTTTTTTAAATAGATAATTTTTTTACTAACTTATTTCAACTATAGAAATTTTAGGTGTGACTTGAAAACAATAGGAGGTAACTTTGCTTTCCCAGGCAGGTGTGTGATGTTTTTCAAGTTGATTGTATCCCTTTCCACCCTTTTCAATATTAATATCCTTTTCTGTGTGAAAACAGGCATTTGAAATAAAATTAGTTATGTCACACATTTAACACAAAACATGTTCATGACTTTAACGCCCTGATCCAGCAAAACACTTAAGCAACACCTAACTTTAGCACATAAATTGCCCTATGGTTCCCCTGCTAATGCTGCCCAAAATGGTGCCAAATACAAGATTTTGTGGTATGGATGCCTATTTATTAGACCAGTTTCAGTTCATCCACACCTTTTGAACATTAAAATATTGTGTTAAAGGTGATCGCAAACTCTGCAATTTTTTTTGTCTCTCTCTCACTTTTTCATTTTAATGTGTGTGCTCTCCCTCACCGGTATTGCACTGCAGAGATGAATACCTGAATGTTTAAAATAAAAAAACAGATGAAATGTCTTTTCTTTTTCCACTCCTGCTGAAAACACTATCACTAATATATAAGCAAATGAGCCAAATGATTATGCGTAATTAGTTGATTCAGTAGCTGTAAGTAATTGTTTGATACTCATAAGCATTTTGTGGAAGATTATATTATCATTAAAACATATTTACAGTGTATTAGAAAACTCTTGGTGCAACTTAACCAAGTAAATTTCTCAACTCCTCTTAGAATAGTATCTTCGCAGGAAGAAAATACTGGGTACTAAAGGGCTGTTTAATTTAGCGGAGGAAGGCATAATAAGAACCAATGGCTGGAAATTGAAGTCATACAAATTCAAATTAGAAATAGGGAACAAATTGTTAACAGTGAGGCTGATTAGTCATTGGAACAAACTACCAAGGGAGGTGGTGGACGGTGGATTGTTCATCTCTTAAAGTCTTTAGCTTGACAGTGGATGCCTTTCTGGAAGATATGCTTTAGTGAAACACGAATTATTGGGGTCAAGCCAGGAATAACTGGATAAAAGTATGTGACTTGAGTTATGCAGGTGGTCAGATAAGATGATCTAATGGTCCCTTCTTGCCTTAAAATCTATGAATCTGCAAAGAAGCCCTTTGAAACAGTCAGTTGGGATTTACTCTGCATTACATCACAGTGGAGGTATGTCTGTTACTGTAATAACTAAAACAACTAGCCATTTAACCTATGAATAGAGCTCTTCACTTTTATGGTATGTTCTGGTCACAAATAGTCCCCATTGTTGTTTGGTCTACTGTGAGATAATTGACTTCCTCGTTGTATGTTTTTCGCTCAAAATATACATCAGTGTAATTTCAGACAGTAGAGCCCAGGACAGTGGGGCCAATGCATATATTATACTTTGTTTTATGAGTAATGAAACATGCTACTTAGGATTTTTGTCATTTGAGGCTCCAGGTCTGTCAAATCTCTCACTTTGATCATTACTAAATTGACTTTGAAGGGTTTTATAAAGTTCCATTAAAACATTGTTAATGTACCAGAATAATATTTTATTATTTTTTTAAATATATTGTAATAGCATAAATCCTGGTTAAAGTTTGGTTACGGAGTTTATGAATTAAATATTTGCAAAATACAGATTGGGGAAAAGAAAACCACTTCTTTTCTTTTAGCCAAAAGAAGGCAAGGGATTTAGAAATAATTTGTGTTTCCACCACAAGATTTTTACTTAAACATTTGTTTGCAACATCGAAACCCCAAACACTGAATTATTATGCAAGTGTGCATGCAGTATAAAATGGGGACAGTGATACATCCCTACTTCACAGCAGTGTTGTGAAAACAAACTCTCAGATGTTTGTGGGATGCTCAGTTATTATTGTGGTGGTAGCAGCATTGCCCACTGTCAGAAGATAGGATACTGGGCTACATGGACCTTTGGTCTGACCCAGTATGGCCATTCTTATGTTCTTATGGTCTTATAAGGACCTAGACAGAAAGATAAAACTGATTACCAACCAAAATGCAACTGACCAGCCTCGTCTCATAGTCCAACCTGAGATAAATGCTTATTGTAAGCAAACAGTACATAGGATAAAAAATAAATCTAACAACAATAGTAATACAAGTAAAGACATTTTTAAAAAAATTGTATTTCACATTGATATTGTCCCTTTAAATGCTTAAGTACTTCAGGGTGCATATTGAAAATCTTTTGTGTGTCATTGCAGGGGGATATATGACTTATACTGAGAAAATATGGGGTCCAAACTTGCATAATCCTTACTTATATGAATAGTAATACTAATGGGACTACTTGCATGAGTAAAGGATTGCAGGAAATATTCTGGTACAGTCTTGCATTTTGTTGATCTGAAAGGATTTTAATCTATCATAAAAGTACAAGCCCAGACCATCTGCAGTTGATAAGCAATCCTGTGACTGTAAGATATTTGATAAATAGCTTTACCACATTTTAATACTACTCTATTTGCAAGAATAGAATGCCTCAGAGAGTAAGTTGTACCCTGTTCCCCCAGCACAAGATGTAAAATAATATAATATATTGTTGTTTTCTTTAATTTATTATGTGTATATATGTGTAGTCTATATCTCTGCAGACAAAAGAACAATGTCACTGGAGCATTAAAGTAGTAATTAATTAATGATTGAACTGAAAATATGTTTGTCCAAGAACAAGTAAACAGTCTCCAAACTCTTCTCTTTGGCTAATTTTTAAAATAATTTACTTAGCAATTCTAACAAGATGCTTTCCTAAGGCAGGAAAGGATTGTTTTGAGAGTAAAATATGAGCAAGTGGCTAAGCAATGCATTTTGACGGAGTATAGTGGATTTACATGGAGGCTAACAACGCCTTTTATTGATAATCTTCTCCCATCTGTTCTAATGATTTATTCAGACTAAGAAAAAGGTAGGTGAGAAGAGAAAATGGAAATAAATGGCAATACATATGTTCTGAATTGGGCTGTGATTGTGCAAACAGCATAAATGCTATTGTTAATGTTAAGGCAATTATTATCCTTTAAACTTCGTCTCTAGCCTAGTATTATGGAGCATTCTTCATTCAGACTAGAGGGGGGACAAAATATTGATGACAAAATGCAAAACATCCATTTTCAAGGGAGTATGCATTTCTACTGAAAGCTATGGAAGGTCATATTTTCTGTGATATTATGAGAAGAATTATACATTTTGTTGACATTTCACATAGCAAAATTTGAGGAGGTGTAAAATCCAGAATTTAACACCCAATATTTTTGTTTGAAAAACCCTAAAATAAACCTTTTGAATTCCGCACAACCCTAATTTTGACCCCCAGTTTGTCAATTGGAACGTTAGGAACAGATTTTAAGTAATGGCAGACCGGCGTGATCCTCATTTATTGAAGATCGCCTATTGAACCCACTCTATGTCTTTCAAGATCTACTCAATGCTTTTTCCCCCGCTAAGGCTTTGCAAGGGAATGGTGGTAAGAAGGAGCTACTAAGATGCAATGTGGCAGGTAAAATGATGCTGGACATGGAAAGGAAATGGAAATAAGTATCAGTAGACACTACTGCGGCGGTAGAGCCAGTGTAAGATTATAGACATTAGAGATGAATAGGCCTATTAGCTAAGTAATAATAAAGGCTTAATATTTGTACAGCACTTGAAGATTTAAAACACTATAGAAAAGCTAACCAATTTATCTAATCATTTACAGCACCCCTCTGGCATAGGTGTTCTCTATTTTTGATATAAGGAAACTGAAATAAATAAAGGCCTAGAGTAAACGGTGTGTTTTTAAAATTTGTTATCTAAAATGTTTTAACAGACATGTTTTAAAACTGTAGTATAGACAGGGCACGTTGTGTTTTGACATGTGTTAGCTGATGGAAGTGAGCCCTGGGGAAAGCTGCACATATCAGTAGCATTAGAATTTAGGAGACTGATTCAGAACTGCATTCCTAGTGCAAAAACTTGAGAACTGGTTGTAATACACTATCAAATCAGACTGGTGGTCCTTTGTACAGGTGTAAATAATATGTGGTGTAAGTCAGTGGAGAATCTGACCCCTTTTCTAGACTAGGAAAATGAGGTATGTTAAGCAACCATATTAGCTAATATGTGTTAATTAACTATTTTAAACCCCAATTAGCACCTAGTGTAGACAAAGACAATAGTGTTTAAAGATGTGTTAGCTGGGTTTGGAGTTCTAAGGTTGATCTTGACTGGCTAAAATGTTTTTAAAACCACTGCCTTTGTCTACAAGAGATGCTAAGTGGAAGTTTAAAAACCTGTTAACGCGTTAACTACCCCATTTTCCTAGTGTAGACGAAGTCGAAGTTCCCTGCTTGTTTTCCTAGACCAAACTGCTGGATATTTTACTAGGAGGCCATTTAACTGATTGACCTGTCACTGTAGGAAAATTCTTTATATTGTAGAGCTGTGTCTAGCAAAGTTTTAAATATCTCAAGGGACAGATCTTCCTTCACTTGCCACGGAAGACTGATTATTCCATAACATAATAGAGTTCATACTTGGGAAGATTTGTTCCATAATATTCAACCTACATTTTACTTTTCTTAATTTCATCCTATTACTCCCATTTTATACTATCTTGTATAACACTAAATAACTTACCGTACTTATCCCTTGAGTATGTATGCCCTTGAGTATGTTTGCATCCGAAGAAGTGAGGTTTTTACCCACGAAAGCTTATGCCCAAATAAATCTGTTAGTCTTTAAGGTGCCACCAGACTCCTTGTTGTTTATGCCCTTTGAGTATTTTTAGATGATTATCACGACCCTAACCCCATAGTTATCATTTAGCGGGCCTCAGTCTCTGCTCATTTACATTGGTGTAGGTCCAGAGTAATAAAGTCAACAGCCTTACTCCAGTGAATGAGACTTAAAACATTTTCAGAAAGTTTTCTTCCCGAGTCTGTTCCTTCAATCCTTAATCGCTTTTGTTGCTCTTTTCAGAACTCCCTTCGTCGTGTCTATATTTCTCTGATACTGAGTTGAAATCTTCATTTCTGAAACATCTCATAGCAAATCCATGACTAATTTGCTGTCTTCTGTCACCCGTAGGTGAGTAGCACTAGAGGAAAAGGAAATCTGGAACATTTTAAGGATGAGGTTAAGGGAAATTTATATTGAAGAGCGCTGGAGAAGAAAGCAACATAAAGTGGAATTAGATGCAGACACCTGGGTCAAAAAAGAAATAATTGGTCCTGAGGAACAGACAAGTTGGCTGGGAGCAAAGAACAGAGACAACTCATAGAAGAAAGAACCAGAGAAAGGGAGATAAATCTGAGAAATGGATCAAAATGCACACAAGAGCCTCTTAGAAAAATGCAGGGTGGGGTGGGGGGGCAGTGAGAATTAAGAAGAGAGGGATGAATCTTGGAGCATTGTTGAGCCAGGAGCAGAATGGGGGTGTCTAGTGCCTTGTCCATAGGGTCTAAAAGCAGAGAGGAGGAGGGAACTGGGTCTTAGAAGCATTTTATCCATTGTCTTGTCAAAATCCCAGACTAAGATTTCTGGCGCAGGGACTGTCTGTATTGTATTTGACTGTACAGTGCCTAGCATAATATTTCCAACCTCAAGTGATCAAAAATCATGACTCAGAACCCCTCAAAATCAAAAGATTCGCCCAAGAAACCATGATTTTTAATCTTTTTAAACTCCCCTCTTTTCCACTTTCAATATGTGTGAAAATTTCAGATTGAAAAGTCAACCTTTAATGTCCACAGACATGCACAACTCTCCCGGGCTGTTCAGATAGAGACTCCACATTTCTTCTCCTCACCCCTATCATAGGGGAACTGCCATCCATTTTCTGCTACTGTCTTGATGCTGCAGCAACACTTCTCTGCCTCCCGCTGCCATCTCTCTGTCAAGGTACATACCTGCAGGCACGACTCAGTGGCAGGGCAAGTCTGTGTCCTTAGCCCCCCAGGTTCTCACACAGAGCTCTGCCCAGCCCTGAAAATCATGGGATTGGAGGAGCTTCTCTCATCATCACAACAGCTCTTCCAGCTGATGCCAAAATCCCATGACTTTTGATCAAGTAAAAAGTAAAATGTGAGAGTTGGCAACACTGGTTGCTCAGAGACGACTTCCCTTACCCACTGCTCACCCCCAGCTGGGGAAGCTCTCATTCTGTCCTTTCTAGCTCCCACTCCCATCACTGTCCGTTGCCTCCCTCCTGCTCCCCCATATCACCCTGCACCCTTTTCCCCTGCAATACCTAAATCTGTCTCCGGTTCCCATTCTTTCTCCCCATTCACCTTTCACAGTGTCTCTGCTACTCCTCACAGTCCCTGTGTCCTGTCCAGCCCCCCCTGAACTATAGAGTGGCAGCCATTTTGCCTATAGGCCTGGCTTCAATCTCACTGAAAACCATTGTAGCCAACTTTGTGAAGGGCAACCTCACTTCCATATAGACAAGCTGTAAGGAAATGGTAGTCATCTTTCTGGCTTCTGCCTCAATGACAGTAATAGGAGATTGGTGGCCATTTTGAATAAAGGAAAATATATGACTTGGCAGCCTTTCATGACGTGTTCGCATTTCTTGATAACTGACTGGGGCCTCTAGGAGTCTTCCACACTACAAATAATGCATTTTTAAATTGTGATGGAGGCCACAGAGTGGAGAGTGAGATAGATGAAGCCCTGAGGAGTACAGTCAGCTCTGACAAAGAGATGGGAAGGGACCAAGAGAGGTGCTAATTGATCCTACACTATTGTGTCCATCTAGGAACTGTAATTGCTAGATTTGGGAGCTGGGGGCATGACAACCTGTGTTCGTTTAAAGAGTAGAAGGAAAGTCATATTGTTATTTGCTACTTCGTTAAGCAAAGCAGTTGATTAGATAAGCACAAGCTATGTTAAATCAGATACTGTATCATAAAGTTGGCTTATTAAGTATAGAAATACAAATTGCTCTTCATGAAGGAGTGAGTCTTGGAAGCTCTGAGTTCTAGTAAATGTGTTGGTTTTATTGAACAAATAAAACAGTAAAGTGTCAAAACAGTCACCAATAGTACAGCTGAGTACAGGAAAGATGACATAATGTGTATCTGTACTTCAAGTACATATTACCATATCTCATCAGCATCATAGTAAAATGGCATCACAGGATAATCGGAGTCATGCAGTTCCATGGGCCGTTAAATACAGGGTACTCTAGAGAAGAGGGTCGAGTTCCACACAGAGGCTACTTCTGCACTCAGGCTCTAGGGCTATCTTAATTCTTCCCCCTAAAAGGACTGTAAAGGCAGCCTGTGTGAATTTTCCAATCTCAGTCCTGCTCTGTAATTCCAGTGGCGGGAGGAGCTTGCTTAGAGGTTGGAGAGGCCCACCAGCATCTCACTCCACTGACTTCCATTGACAATGTTGCAGTGAAGGAGCGGGATGCTACCAGGCTCTCTCCTTTCCTTCTCACCCCACCCTGTGCTGCTCTCTCTATTTTGCTGGCCACTAGGAGAGAAGAGAGAAAAGAAAGCCATTTCCCATAACGGTTTTCTGTTTGCTTAAAGAAATAATGGAGGGGAGGAGATTTAATTAGTTGGATTTATACCCCTTAATCCTTCAATGTCAATGGTGAGGAATCGGTGGAAATTTATTTAAAAAAAGCAAGCTCTACTGAATAGAATCAATTGCTGAACCTGAAGGATTTTGTCTCTTGGAAAAGACAAGGAAATTTCTGGGCCTTGTTCTCCTCTCCTTTCCATATCCCTGTTGCCACAGAATTTTTTCCTGTGTTGCAACATCTCCTCACTAAATACAACAATTTCCCAGTATTTCATAGTCAAATTTATATTTCTGGTCTCAATGATAACTGCTAAATTACAGCATTGCACATGCTCATCAACTCAAAATATTAACAAAATACATCCAGTGTGACACACATGGCAATTCCTGCAACATCCTTGAAAGACCTTAGGGTATTCAGTTTATGTATTATTGTGGGCTGGGATTGTATGTAACCTCTCTAGAGGGCAGATGTGACGGATGTAAAACCTGGGAGTTCAAAAGACTGTACTGAAAATGTGCCAGACAAGTATGGACTTTTGAGATTATAAGTGTTAAGTGGATTTCCTGGGGAATCCTTAGGGAGAGATTAATGCAAATTCCCAAACTCTGGTATTGGAAAAACCCAGTCTTTTGAAGCTATGCCCTGAAGAGAGGGTCATTGTCTGCTGATCATTTGTTACAGAAGGCCAAGATGAAAGGCCTGAGTTATATAAAGAAATGGCTAATCTGCCCACTCTCTGTGCTGGTTCTGGATCTAAAAGAGATGAAATTATAAGCAGGGGAAAAACCTACTAGAGCACTAGGCTGGAGTCGGTTGTGACCTCTGGTAAGCGTGCTAGATTCTTTAACTGTTTAATGTTTTCTGTGTAATGATTTTACCTTGAGAATAAAAGTGGTTGCTTAGACGGAGCTGTGTGGCAGCTTATAACTGTGGGCAATACACTGGTCAGAGCCCTCAAAAAGAAAGCACAGCACAAGTGCTGGCCTTTCAGACAGTCTGGCCTGTTGGAGCTATCACAGTGGAAGGCGGTGAATGGTGTAACCTTAAAATCCCCAGTCAGGAGGGAGTAAGATAGGGATCTCCACCCAAGAGAGGTGATGGCTGGGAGCCAGAAGCCTAAAATGGGTGCCCTTGGTGGACCACAGAAGAGGAATAGGGGTGCAGTTGCCCAGAACTGTGACATCCAGTCTCTTAAAGTGCCAGTCATCTTAGTACCAAAGGAAGAAGGAAAAGATTTAGGGCAACAAGACCAGGGAAAAGGAGTGATGCTTGAGTATATATATTTTTCCGCAGGGAACAAAGTTAATATTTTTTTAAATGAGCCACCGTTACCTGGCATTAGCCAATTCCTTTTTAATTTGTATAATGGGCATATGATCTGTTTAAAGTACAATAATCTCTCCTAAGGGAAAACTTTTATTTTCAAGTCCTAAAAGTATTGAAAAACTCAAACTTTCCCAGGTTCCATAAACCCTTTAGTTATTTACAAATAGCTAAAGGTTGTAGTTGAAATTTCCCAGGGATGGATTGAAATGACACGGCTTTATTTGCTTAAGCCTATAGTGTCTGGACAGTACTTGACATTTCCAGTTCTATGAGGAGGCTTTGTAGGAGAGTTTGCTAATTTGATTTTATAGCTTATGCCTACTGTACAGTTGGTTTATCCCCTAATTCTGTGATTATTCAAAAATTTTGGACAATGTCTTGAACTGCAAAACCTGTTATATATCTCTGCATAAAACTAATGCTCAGGGCCAGATAGCTGTCCCACTACAAAACCCACAGAAGGGGCCAGGATGGAGAGAGTTTCAATTACAAAAGTGGGGTTTATGGAAGAAGCAGAGTGTATGTTGCCCCTAGGGGTATGTCTACACTGCAATTAGACACCCATGGCTGGCCTGTGCCAGCTACTCTGGCTTGTGGAGCTCAGGCAGTGGAGCTGTGTGTAGTGTAGACTTACAGACTCAGGCTGGAACCTGGGCTTTAGCACCCTGCACGGTGGGAGGGTCCGAGAGCTCGGGCTACAGTCTGACCCCAGACTGATCCCTGAGCCCTGCAGCCTGAGTCCAAGGCTTGGTCTACACTTACCCCCCAATTCGAACTAAGGTACGCAACTTCAGCTACGTGAATAACGTAGCTGAAGTTTGAAGTACCTTAGTTCGAACTTACCTCGGTCCACACGCGGCAGGCAGGCTCCCCCGTCGACGCCGCGGTACTCCTCTCGTATAGCTGGAGTACCGCAGTCGACGGCGATCACTTCCTGGTTCGACTTATCGCGTCCAGACAAGACGCGATAAGTCGAACCCAGAACTTCAATTCCCAGCCGCCGAACTAGCGGCTGGGTGTAGACATACCCCAAGTCAGCTAGTACAGGCCAGCTGCGGGTTTTTAATTGCAGAGTAGACATGCCCTAAGAGCAGGAGCAGCACCAGGGTTTTTGCCACCCTAGGTGGCAGCGCTCCTCCTCTGAGCATTCAGGGGGTCTGCGGTCTTCAGCGGCGGGGGTCCTTCTGCTCCGTGTCTTCGGGGCACTTCGGCGGCGGGTCCCGGAGCGAGTGAAGGACCCACCGCCGCATTTCCGCCGAAGACCCGGAGCGGAAGGATCCCCCGCTGCCAAATTTCCGCCAAGGGTGGCAAAATGCCGCCCCCCAAATCCTGCCGCCCTAGGCGACCGCCTAGGGTCACCTAGTGGAAGCATTGGCCCTGCCTAAGAGAGTGTAGTTGTAGCCATGTCAGTCCCAGGATATTAGAGAGACAAGGTGGGTGAAGTAATATCTTTTAATGGACCAACTTCTGTTGGTGAAAGAGACAAGCTTTTGAGCCATACATTTGAAGAAGAGCTCTGTGTGGCTCAAAAGCTTGTCTCTCTCACCAACAGACTTTGATCCAACAAAAGATATTGTGGGGATCACGTCGGGAGGATAAAGCACACGACCAATGTGGTTG